>NC_056738.1:319424340-319764340 GCF_019279795.1 Protopterus annectens
TGCTAAAATTCTTCCCTTCTATGTCATGTTTTTGTCAAATGAATAGATCTAATGAGTGGACAGTAGTAACAAAACTGTTCAGATTAATACCAACATGATCTAGAGGTAACCTTTATCATATCAAAGAGGTAGGTTAAGAACCCCTTAGTTCACATCCATACTGCACTGGTTTAAATTTTATAAATAGACAGTCTGCGAAGCACATCATTCCTCTAAAGGCTTCACCATTATAAACAGCCCTGGGCCACCCCATCTACAACCCACTAGGTGATGAAGTCATTGCATCCTGCAGTGCTGCGATAACTGGTCTGTTCCTGTGATCTCAGTCAGAGAAACTGTACTACAATTTCACCTGGGAGTCAGGAAGAAATCTATAAGGTTTAATTCATGTGGATACACCCCCAACCTTTGCAATTTGCACCAAACTATTGTTCTAAGGAAATTGGGTACAAACCTATGTATTATGGCTTAGCCATCTATTAAAACAACTGAAGTAATGTTTATTTGAATTTAGTAAGCAAATAGTTTGTTTTCCTGTGGTTTTTCACACTAAACTGGTAGCAGGTATTGCACAGCAGAGGAATAGAGGTTTTATTGACATGTATCTTGTCATTACTGAATTTTTTTTAAGTTTTTGTATTCCTTCCTTTCTGTCTGTCAAGTTTCATTGTAAATACTTATTTTTCCTTAGTGAGGCAACTGTTGCCTATATGGCTGACTTTCCTGGCTTGCAAGCGTCGCTGTTGCAGCTTCTGAGTTTCCATCCATGTCCTAGACAGGGACTGCTTGTGCTATATGACTGCAGTACTACAGCCCTCCCACCTAGAAAACAAAAAGAAAACCCACCTAGAAAACAAAAAAAAAAAAAGAAAAGTAAAAAACAGTTAACTACGAATCCCGGAAGTCCACGCATGTGCACACACACTGGTCGGAACCCAGAAGAACTCCAGACTGCTTTGTCAAGCAGTCCAGATAAGGGAAAAGGCATCTCTGCCCTGCAAATGCCCAGAAGTCTGTGTGGTGGCGACCACACAGAGCAGAAGAGCTCCAGACTGCTCCTTCTGCAGGCTAGACCAATCAGTAGAGCTTTGTGCAGCTGGAACCAATCAGGAGAGAGGTGAGGTTTGTCTCATGATGACTGGAGGATTTGCCATTAGCTTGCCCAGGTGAGGAGCTCTCTCCAGGAAGATGGATGCAGGATTGGACTTTTTTTCCCAATGTCACTCGCAGGGCTGGATTTATTTTCCCGATGTCGGATGGTCTTGCAGCCGTTCTAGGTGTGTGTAAGTGTGTGTAATGCCCCGGGTGCTACATGGTAGGTGAGTAGAGAATAAGGCTTTGAATGCTGTACCTTGGGCCCAAGTGGCAAGAGCCTGAATTCCCTACCCACCACCATTTGCCAAGTGGCAAGAGCCTGAATTCCGTTCCCACCACCATTTGTAAAAAAAATTGCAGATGTTTGCCTCATATTTGTTCTGTTCTGTTCCTCATAAAATCTGTGGTTTCTGTATTGCTGTTTCTTAACACAGCCAGTGGTGCAGTAGTAGCATTGTTGCCTGACAGCTACAGGTTGTCTGGTTTGATTTTTGACTGGGGTGCCTTCTGTATGTCCTCCCTGTGTTTGTGCGGATTTGCTCTGGTGTCCCCGATGGATATTTGAAATTTGTCCCTATTTTTTGGACTGTATTCCCCCATTATTGGCTTCGTCCAGGTTTTTTATGCCAAGGTTGAGAGCTATGGTGATAACTGAACTCACTGAATATGTTTGGTGCTGTATTCCCCCATTATTGGCATTGTTCAGGTGTTTTGTGCTAAGATGTTGACAGCTATGGTAAGAAATAAATTCACTAAATGATAGCCATTTAAGTTTCAGTCTTCCTTTCTTTCATAAAACAGATGATTTGGCATAGTGGTATGTTGCTCTGACTGTTTTCCACATGGTCCCGGGATCAATGTATGGCGGTAATACAGCATTTTATTCTAATAACTTTCCAACATTATGCAAGCAATGCTTAAAATGTGTCCTGTTTTTTGGTCTTTTGCCCCCCCTCCTAAATTTTGGCTTTTTCCAGATTTCTTGTGCTGAAAAGTTCAGAGATACAGCTGAGTGTCAAGTAGATTTTACAAGAAGATGAGAGCTGCAGGGGAACAAAAGTTTAGTGCTGCTTATGCCAAATTTTCTTGCATTGTTAATAGCACAATAGGTAGTGTACTTGCTTTTGATGGAGAAGGCTGTGGGTTCTACTCCCATAGTAAGTAAATGCATTACTGATACTGTACTGTATTATAAAGGGGGTGGATGCTGCAGACCTTTTTGGTGAAGATACCTAGTAACTATGAACCTGTTATCAGTTTGCCATCCATTCCCTATTGCAATATTACTAACTTATCATTTTTTTAATGCAACTTAGGCAATTTATTCATCAAGGCAACAGGCACTTTATTTGTAGATGAAACAATGAAATATAAAGTTGTTTGCTAGCAGCAACCTCTTCATTAGTTACAGATTTCTTTAATGTGAAATTATTTAGATGACTTTTACTTCTTCAGAGATTGTGCATATTTACTGATACTGGCAGACTGTAGAAGTTTGAGTAGACTTTTATGATAGAAATGTTCTGAATTGGGCAGTTTTGTCATTACTGGTGCATGCATTTTGTTTCATTGTTTACTGGAAAAAATGTTCAGAATTGGGCGATTTTGTCATTATTGGTGCATGCACTTTGTTTCATTGTTTACTGGAAAAATGTTCAAAACAAATTTGTACAAGGAATATCATTTAATACAATCAGGAAGGTGTATCAAAGACCACGTGTATGTTTCGTGTGCAAGGGGCCTATGATTTGAAAACAGCTCAAAGTTAATCTTTATCTGCCACTGCAAATAATTTAGGAATTAAGTCACTGAATAATGACAGACACTGAGTTTCAGACTTCATAACCTTCAGAAAAATTCATGCTAAAGCAAGACCTGTTATTCTATCAATTGTCTCAGTTTATACAACAATTTATAGTGCTGTTTATATGTTCCCCCAGTATATTTGGCCTTGTCCAGATTTCCTGCATTAACAGGTTGAGAGGTACGTGCAAATAAATTGCTTTATAGAGTTAGGCATATCCAAACCTCTCAACTGTCCCCGATTTTGGCTTAAAATGTTGCTCTTCCCCTAATAATCCCGCCGTAAAATGGCAATTTTGGAAGAAAATGTGGAGGGCATACAATTAAGAAATAACTGTGACAATCAGAGTTATAGATTACTTTTATTTCAGAAATGTATGTAGATTCTTTTATTTTGTCAGCTGCTCAAGTTAGCAGTACTAATATTAAAAAAGTGTCCCTTCTTTGACAGATTCCCAACTGTATTGTGTGACTATTTTATATTTTTGCATCACATTTTTGGTCCATTTTTCATAAAATTGTGTTTTTTTGGCAAATTAGTGGCAAATCATTAAAGACTGAAGTTAGAAAATAATGACAGACATTTGAGTTTCAGATTTCATACCTTTCAGAAAATTCATACTAATGCAAGACCTACTATTCTATTATATTTCTAAGTTTATAAGAGCAATATTTAAAAAAATATCCTTATTTTGGGGCCTTTGTCCCACTAATATGTATGCCTCTGTCCATATTTCTTGTTCTGAGGATGAGAGGTATGACAACTGTGTCAGGGCCATCACAGTCAGCCAGAGACATTTCAAATTGTGACATACTTGTTGCACCCCACTCCCCCATGTAGTGACTCTGGATGTGTCCAAGCAAGGCAAGGAGCAGTTATGCAGTGTAAATGTGCAGAGTATCCCACCACCCAAGGTAGACACAAGTGCTACTTTTATTCTGTCCTTGATTTTGCAGAATGTTCTGGTTTCTGTCATATTTTTATACTGCTGATTTATGCTTATTATTACTCAGAAAGTGCCTGTTGCTCTGTGTTTAAGTAGCAATGCTTTAATGACCATCAGGTAAGCTTGTCTGAGATTGTAAGATGCAAGTAAGCTTTAATAAGCATACCGTTAAAGAATTGTCAACATTGAAAGCCTTTCTGTTGTTGCCATGCAGAGAATACTTACATAACTAGATAATGTATAAGCCTTGGGCATTGGAATACATATGACAGTATTTGTAATAAAGGACAGGATTACATTATTTTAATAAGCTCATTACATTTGTTGGAGACTTGCAATCATCTTTGCAGGCTTTACCTGTAAAACAAACAGAATGCCAATCTATCATGTGTGGTCCATTACCTGTACAGTAATCCTTTAAGCAATGTATCATGAGCTTGTGTCTTGTTTGCTTTTCATTTTTCACTTTGATCATGCTTTCCCCATGAAACAAGTAGATAGTTGTTGTCAGGCAGCAGGTCTTTTTTGGATAAGAAACATTTTTACAAGTGGGGGTATCACAGAGATTGCTACTTTCAGCATGTTACTTGGTACTTTAATAAAGCTGAATATAAATTATAATTAGAACTGCAGTGCAAGGAGAAGTGGTTTGAGTTGAGTGATGCTTGTTTTTCTTATACTTAATTTTGACTGGCATTCCAGTAATGTATTTAAAAAGTAATTTATTTTGTCATGCCTCACAACCTTTCTGTTTCCATCTAGATATTAAGTTATCTGTCATGCAGCCAATGCATTGAAATATTTTTTTCTTCTACACTTCATTTTGTCTTGATTGAACTCTCATAATGATGGTTTGGCACCCAGGACAGCGTATTTAATTAAAGTTACAGTTTTTGTGGTTTTGAGCATAGCTCCTCCCCTTTCTAGTTGGCCACACCCCTTCCCATTGATTCCACCCATTCAGCTGTCTCCTGCAGCCCCCCTTTGATTTGAAGTCACCAGCTGCCACTGGTCCTAGACTTCTGTTTCTCTCACTTCTTGCTGTTCTTCATAGCTTACATTCACCTGTACTGGTGTCCCTCAGCTTATGCAGCAACTGTGATCTTCTGGAGCCATAAAACATTATCTGTTCTGTCATGATGGTTGCCTGTATGTGCTCTGTCTCACTGAAAAGAGACAGTAGATCTGAGCTTGCTTGTAATTTACTAATCTTATTTCCATATTTCCTGGCATTTTGCCTTTAGGATGTGGTTCACATTCTCTTCACTCTTTGCCTGCCTACTACTAAATGGTACTCAGCTAGAGTCCACAGAAAAGGGCACATCTGTGTTACCTCTTACCTCTTCTTTTGGTTATTTCTCCCCTTAAAACTGGCTTTCCTTACACCTGAAATTCCTGGTATAAGCACTCCTGTGTGATTGCACCTCTTCCATCTAAGACTGTTAACAGATAGCTACTGGGTATGATATTTAATTTATATTTGGTATTAACATGGAATGTGATGGTTTAATTGTTGAGGCATGAAGCATCTGTAATAATGCCATTTGGGTTTACTGAACCATGATGTATTTTGTTAACCTAGCATGAGTTCTTATATTAACTCTGTGATTGTAAGTTACAGCTTTGTTAGGGCAAGTAAAATTTGTTAAAATGCCATCTGTTTAAATGCACCCACCACTTGTTTTGTTTTATTAACCTTATTCGCAATCTGGTATTATATCTATGAACTGAATGGCTTGGTGATAGTGTAATTATTCCCCTACTTTCACATATTGATATGATATATTGTGACCACTCCTTGTGTGTGTGTGTGTGTGTGTGTGTGTGTGTGTGTGTGTGTGTGTGTGTGTGTGTGTGTGTGTGTGTGTGTGCTGGCACAAGTGTATATGTGTGCATCTTTGCATGTATGACTATGTTTGGAAATGTTGTGTTACTTTTCCCCACTGTCATCACACAGTACCTTCTCTACTGTTAGTTTAGCTGATCTATGTATAGATACCTTATAACCTTAATGGCTGTGTCCATGAAGCCAAACCATTTACTATTTACTTGACTACATGTATGCTGACAGGATGTCTGAACTTATGGTTTATCTGGACAAATCGTTTTACTTGGGTGCTATTCTCCAAGGAAGAGAAGCTTCCTTCTTATATTAATGTACTTTCCAGTATCTAGAAAGAAAGAGTTAGTTCACGAAGCACTGCCATCCCATCTTTGTGAACAGCTCTGTGACTCACTTTTAAAAATTACTAGGGAACAAACCACATCTGCGAAACCAGCATTACTTGCTGGCCTATGCCTTCGACTTCTGCAAGTAGCTAGCATTCCATAGGTTCATCCCTGCACTATTATGTGTCACTGTTAGTAACTACTTTGTGCATTGAACATTATTGTCTGAGAGAGGTGAAATTAGTTTATTTTAATATCAAAAGTCTTCCTACTGTATTGTGTACCTGACTATATACTTGTAATGTCATGTGTACCAATATACTTGAGATTTTCTTTTAAAAATTACTAAGAAATGCTTCTCTAGACATTTTCTGTGTTGTAGGACTTTATTCATAGTTACTGGTCCTTGTTATTTGATGCAAGAAAGGTGTTTCACTGCACTTGGGATTTCTTGGACAGAGCAAGTTCTGTTCATATGTGCAAGGAGCCTTTGTGTTAATATTTTGCACTCCTATTGCAATGCCATTCTTGTCTTACTTTTTAATCTGGCTCTGTATGAGAGGACTTACAAGGAAGTTAGGCATCCCCTACTCACTCCCTTAGATCAGCTGCTCAGTTAAAGCCTACTTTTCATGTTCAGCAGACTGTGTCACTACCCCATTATCCACATTTTTTGTTAATGTGATTGTTGTTCCTCTGATGGGTGGTATTTTTGATGATTTCTTAGCTTGTGTCTCATAGGTTTGTGGGTAAGTACTATGCTAGCTACCATTGCTAGCCATTTTAAGCCTAGTCATATTTTCCTTTTTCTGCTTGAATTAACCTATCCCATCTGGTGTTAGACTGGTCTTATCCATCCCATGGTTGATAATTATATATTACCCCTAATGAGAATAACTGGAATTATACCATGGATTATGTGAGGGACCCATGCATGAGAAAAACCTTCACAATCTTCCTCTTTCCCTTAGTAGTATGGGGGTGTCAGTCCTGGAATAAATGTTCTATTTCCCATCCATAGATCCAATTCTGTTTGAATATAGACAGGGATGAGTTTTTATGTGAATGGGGAGTCTGTTCCAGAGCAGTAGTATCCTCTGTGAGATTTACCTGCCCCACCAAACCAGTCTGTTGATGGTACAGACGAGGTTTAGATCCCTAGTCTGAATATTTCTACAGCCATTTGACATACAGATGTGCAGTAAATCCATCAGTATGGTCAGAGGATACCTTGCATGCCAGACACAGGTAACATCTTAGCAGTCTGTTGGATACCAAGTATAATGACAGGGCTTTGAGTCAGTCCATGAAGAACATAATGTTTATGCCTTGTATCCTTATAGTAGGGTATCTCTGTAGGCGTACCAGTTGTTGTATGTGTCTGGAGAGATACCTGCCAAAGGAGGCATTATATTCAATAATTGGCCTAATGAAAGCTGGGTAAAGGGGTGACATTGACATCCCTAGATCCCTAAATCTAGATACAATATCTTTGTTTATAAGCTGTGCAAGACAGAAGGACTTTCTTATGATAGTGGAGACATGTTGGTCAAAAGATGGGTCACTTCCACATAAATTCCCAAATCCAAAACAACTAGGTCAGCTCTTAGAGGCAAACGGTCAATGTGGTGGTTCCCTGAGGTAGATGAATCCCCAAAGTATACAGTAATACATTTTTTAACATTTTGTTTCAGTTCATGATTTTGGCACCAGTTATTTATTTGGGACACACCATCCTGCAGGATGGCTAAGTCATTTAGGGATTGAATGACTGCTCCTAGCTTACAGTCATCTACAAATTTAGTCAGTCAGAGCCCTGTAATATTGGTTTTTACTTCAGAGAAGTAGATGCCAAACAAGAGAGGTTCCAGCAGAGAACCCTAGTGGACTCCACTGGTGACTGATCTCTTTGTGGAAATAACTTCCCCGTTTTGATTTCTTATATTCTATCTATTAGCCAGTGGGCAATCCAGTGGATGAATATGGGTTTATAATCAGTTTATTTAACTTTTCTGCTTTTCCTGACTAGCTGATTGTGTCAAAAGCCTTGGCCAGGTTGAGGTATGCAGTGTGGACCTTCATCTTTTTGCCATCATCCATTGCTTTGGTGACCTTTTCAAAAAAGCTCACCACACTGAGTAAGCATAAGCTGCACTTGAGGCATCCAAACTGAAATGGGTCTGGTGTTTATAAGTTCCCTATATCCTTACTGATTGATAAGTATTTCCATATATTTGCATATGAGGTTGGTTAGACTTATGGGTCATGCACAACTCTGCTGAAGTGCCCATGGTATTCAGGACAAAAGCGATAAGTTGTGGTGTATGGTTGCTTTCCTGTGAGTTAACTATTCAATAAAATAATTTAATACAGCATTTTCATTTGGTACATTAATTTCTGTTAAGTGGAGGGATCATTCTCCTGTTTAAATCAGAGCTGATACCTGCACTTCCTGTTGGGTTACAAGTCATTAGTATTTGTGGTTTCTGTGCTTCTTTTGAAATTCAACAGTGTTGTTAGGGATGTGGCTAAATCATGCTTCATGCTATTTAAGATGCATCTAGGGATATTGTCAGGACCTACTGAGGCAGTATTTCTAGCTTTTGATAAAGCTTTTATGACTTGGTCTTGTGTGATAGCTGGAGGCAAGTCAGTTTTAGGCATATCTTGTGAGGCAGATGGAGGGTAAAATGGGGTAAAGTTAGAGCTAAATTTAATGGCCAGTATATTTGTTAGATCTTCAACTTCAGTGTAGGCAACATAGCTCACAATCAGGTCAGAGCATTGCTGTGTTGTGCTTTTGAGATTATAAACATAACTAAAAAAGGCCTTGTGATTGTCTTTGGCTTGGGCAGCTAATTTAGCCTCTATCTCGGTTTTGGTGGATTTTATTAAGTTTCTGAGTTGTTTGTTTATTTATTTAAATGACAACAGGTCTATCATTCCAGGAATTACTCTTCATACTTTTGTTCAAAATCCTCTTCCTTTTATCGTAAAGCTTGTTGACATTGTCGGTTTGTTTTGGGGGTTTACCTAGCACTTGCTCCTACAGGGTATGGCTGCATCTATTACTTGATTGAATCCCTCTCTAGCAAGTCTGATATATTTAGCACACAGATACTTCCACAAAAGGTCTTGTGTTCAAGACTCTGAGGGGTGTGAGATACAAGCTTTCCAATAAAAGGAAGAAAAAAGTGTTTTATTTTAATTCTGCTTAAATATTTTAAGCTGCACTTACAGTGACCTGTATAGTGATACTTTTTTGTACTTCTCTGCTTTTTGTCCATTTATCTATTTGCATTTTTTAGTTTGTTCTGTGACATTTATCTGTTTGCATTTTTTACTTTTTCTGGAACCTTAGTCTTGTAGCTTCATTTGCAGCTATGTAAAGATTATTTATAACTGCAAGACTTTAGCATTGTTTATACAGTATAATGCACTTATATTTCCATAAATTGAATATAATAGAATTACATGTAAAAGGTAGCGTTTTTGAATTTTGAACCTAGTCTGGAGAATCTTGTAGCTTCTTTTACAGTTGTGGCAGGACTATGATCTGCTGCTGTATTTGAGTCTCAATTAGTCATTTTCTACAGTATTACTGGTAGATTTTTGAATGGTCTGGTACCTTAGTCTGTGGTAGGATTGCAGCAGTGGCAGTATTGTGAATTCTGTTCCACGATTTGTGCTTCACTATTTTTATAGCTGTATATATCTGCTTAAAGTTGTATTCCAGTAATCTGGTACCATAATCAGTGGTAGGATTGGAGCACTAGCAGTATTGTGAATTTTGCTCCAGGATTTGTGCTTCAGTACTTTTTGTAACTGTATATACCTGATTAAAAGTTCCATTACTGTGCCTTTGTGTTTATCTTGCTACTGCTTTTCCCCCGTTCTTTTAGTCTGCCCCACTTCTCAGTGAAGCATTAAACTTAAAGTTTCTGAAATTCTAACCATGAATGTAAGATCCAGTTTGAATTTTCCCCCAACTTTACCACCCTTCTCTTGTTGTGGTTTTAAAAGCTGTGTCTCTGGCTCCCACCCATTAGGGCAATATGATTTTCAAAGTCCCTCCTCCTTTCTTTCATTGCTATTGTCTGCTGTGCAACCTATTTAAGTAATTTCCCATCCACTATTTTCCATATATCCAGAAAACTAAGTGCCCATCCAGCAAACCAGTATTGAACTTGAGTAAACCTCCCTTACTACAAATTGTCTCCTGCTAATTTTCCAAGAGTTCCCATCTGCATGGCACTATCACCTCACTCTGAGGCAGATAAGAGATTTATTTTATTGTTTGCACTTAAATTAACTGCTTACAGAGCTACTGATTTATTTTTGCATTATTTGTTGATTTTGCCTTTAAATCAGCCCAAAGGTCCCTAATATTGGGAATTGCCTTGTCAAGATAGTTTACATTTTACTCGCAAGCAATCTTTCTTGGTGTTATTACATCAAGAGTTTAGCATGCCCTGTACAAACACAAATGCCCAGAAAATCAATTGTATCTATAAAACTTCCCTTAGAACTGAAACCTGTAACTTAGTGTGGCTAAAACAAAAACGTTGTGCAGAGACAAGCTTAGAGCAGCTAGTTTGGACATTAAAAAGCACTACAATGAAATCTTATCACAATCTACCCATGTGTAGTGTGAAACCCCATAGGCCACCCAAGGAGACCTCTGTATAACCCAGTCCATGAATTACAGTAGCCCACCCAAATACAGGTTTAGACAGCACAGATATGCAATTGCCAAATCTCTCCATAGCCAACTTGTTGGATATGGACATCCTGACACAATGTACCAATTGACTTGTTCAGAGACAACCATTTAATCCTTTAAAAAAATCTTCATGGCTATTCAATCCTGGTGGAAAGCATGCATTCAACCTGACTTGCCGCAAATATTCTAGCCAACCCAGCTCTTCCTCTGCATTAAACATTATATTGTAACTTTTTATTTCCCCGAACACTAAAAATTTAAAATTTACCATACAAGTTCCCTGTTGTATAATGCTTGCTCATAGCATTATTCTCATCTTTTAATTCTACTGCATGCTTGGCTCATACATCCTTTTATTTAATTCTCTACTAGTATGTCCTACATAAAATGACCCACAAGATTTTTACTGTTAGGGGAAATAAAAAGTTATGATGTAATGTTTAATGCAGAGGAAGAGCTGAAGATTTTGTGGCTTATTTGAAAAAGAAAGGGTTAAGCCATTAATTGCAAGAAGTCATGTGGAATTAATTAATGTATGTGATTGAGCATTTAAATGCATTTGTAGACTTGTATATTCAGTCTGATGAAGTCTCATTTCCAGAGACAAAAGCGCTTACTGAATTGGTTTGAATAAAAGTTTGGTGTTTTTTACAGCCATTTTTTTTTTGTTTGTATTTTATGAAGTTCACTTTTACACTTTTGGATTTGATGTTGATTAGTTAACGTTTTAAGATGAGCCAAGCTGTGTCAAGTTTTTTATCGGTGCCTACTGGTTTTTTGCTTCATGATACCTCCAGTGGTTCAATTGTGTTGAATCAAGAAGGACTGGCAAGTAGTTCTGCACCACAAAGGAACAGAAGTCTGCCTACAAGAAGCAATGAAGTCCTGTCAATTTGTTTAGCTCCACCTTTGGACCCATTTATTGTAAGCAGTAACTCGAATAATTGCAACAGCTATACTTATAGTGTAACGGAATCATTCAAAAAACTTGAGAAAGATCTTTTAAAATTGAAACGTTTGCAATAGGATGTGTTGTACTTTGATAGCTGTCTCCGAGTAAAAAGGGTTCCAAAAGGACTTAGAATAACTAAAATGCCAAGTGGCAATGAACTACCCAAAGATTTCATTGACAAATGGGTCGAATTAAATCAGAAGGTGGGGCTCCAATATGTTGAAATGTTATCAATTTGAACAAGCAAAAAACAATGCAATTAAACTGTAAAATAAATGCAAGTTTTTTTTTTCTCTGAAGGACAAGTTGAGTGCAGATAATTTTGATATGAAATTCTGCACATTACAAGAGAAACTTATTAAAGAGAATGAAATCCTGGCCAAAAGGAAAATTAAAAAGTTCCAAAGTGATCTGAAAGAATATGAGGAGGGAGTGGCTTATTGGAGAGTGACAAAGGAGCCCGGAGCTATTGAAAGCAATGAAGAGCTATCTAATACAGGAAATGATGTCATTGATAGACAGGTGAACAATGATGAAGGTGGACCAAGAAGGTCTGAATGTTTAGCACAATGAGGACAGTGTCAGCAGAGGATGAATATGCCCAGGCCATTACCTTCTAATAATAATTCTAACAATAAATAAAAATTTCAGCAAGGCCAGTCCATGCAGAATGTGCAGGTGTATCAAAAAGGTGCAAATGGCAACAGAACTTAAGCCAAGATATCAGCCTTGAATTCAGGGGGACAGAACAAGGGTTTTCGCAAGAAGCAATGGAGGAAGTGTAGAAATTGAATTTCGCTTCAGGTACTGTTGATTGTACTTTTAAAATTGTTAATTTGTCATCTAAACTGTTAAATGATGATGTGTGCAGAGTTTTAAGCAAAGGGTGGAACTTCGTTCTAGCAGGGAGAGTGAAGAAAAGTGATGTAGTTAATGAATTAAGAGATTTTACTAGAAACCTTAATTTTAAGCTTTTGTACAAAGATACAAGTAAAGATGATGTGTTTTTTCGCCCAGCACTTATAATCCGCCCTTTAGAAAAGAACTTGAGATTTTTTTAACTATGATGAAGTTGCAGACAATTGAACTTTTGAACAATCAAAGTGAATATAAATATTATAATATATCTGTATATAAACGTAAATAGTTTTCTTATTTAATTAATGATGATGATATTTTAATTTATAAAGCTGACAAAGGGAATTCATTGGTATTATTAAACAGAAATGTTTAATGGGAAAAAATGTGTATTATGTTAGCTGATACTGCATATTATGTGCAAGTGCCCTTTATGAAAGTTAAAAAAATTTATGCTTTAATAGATTCTTTGATTGAAGAATGGTTCTATACAGGCAGAATCACTGAGAAAATAAGAAGATATTTAAGAAATGACTCCCCAAAATTTAGTAGGATTTTTGGTTTGCCAAAAATCCACAGAGATTTAGACAATCCACTGCTTAGGCCGATTGTGGCAAGTGAAGGTGTAAAAACAGAAGCCATTTCAATTTTTGTTGATAAACATCTGCAAAAAGTAGCACTGAAGAGTAACTCTTATATCAAAGACATATTTGATTTTTTTCAGAAAATCATGAATGTCAAAGTATTAGATTCTGATCTATTGGTTACCTTAGACATTAAATCTCTATACACTGTTATTCCTAATACAGGGGGAATGGAAACAGTAAGGGTGGAATTAACTGCTTCAAAGCTGTTTTCAAATAGCACAGTTGGGTTACTTATGGAAATGTTGGACGTTATCCTCAGTTATCATTTTTTAAGTTCAATGAAGTTGTTTATCACCAAGTGAATGCAGTAGCAATGGGCTTAGCTATAGCACCCAGTTATGCCAACATTTTCACGAATGATTGGGAAAGAACTAATATATTGGTTGAAAAATTCATTGAAAATATAGCAATATACAAGAGTTTTACTGGTGATGTGTTTTTGATATGGAGAGGGAGAGTCAATTCTTACAATTTATTTTTAACATATGTAAATGGTGTAAGTTAGTATTTGCAGTTTACATCAATTTATGATCTGTCAAGAGTAGCATACATGAATATAATAGTGCTTAAAGAAGATGGCAAATTATTTACTAAGATTAGCAAAAAGAACATGCAAAATAATGCATATTTGCATTTTAGTAGTATGCATCCCAAATAACTAAAGAAAATATAATTAAGGGACAATTAATGAGAGCTAATAAACTGCCAATGAGAGATGAAGATTTTGAATTGGAGAGAACAAATTTATGTAATAAATTCGTAGCGAGAGGCTACCCAGAGAATTTAGTAAAGGGTAAATTGAATGAAATTTATACTATTAGAAAGAATGTCAGTTCTGTTATACCTAAACACAATAATGCCAATTATAGTGTTACAATGCAAGTTTCTAACAGTGTAGCTGCAGTAGCTATAAAATGCATTATCAATAATAATTGGAAGATTTTAAAAAGCTGCCAAGACGTTTATAAGGCAGTAGGAGAGTGTTCAATTTATGTGCAGAAAAGGGGAAGAAGTTTCCTTCCAGAGCAAATTAAATGTGAAAGAGTCAAGGGTTACTAATGAAGGGATGTACAAATGGTTAGCTTGTAATTTATGTAATTTAGTGTATGATGATATCAAAGAAATTACTATTAACAACTATAAAATTAATATAACTAGGAGAATCACATGTAAATCGAAATATGTTGTTTATTTAATAATTTGCAAACCTTGTGGGTTGTTTTATGTAGGACATACTAACAGAGAATTAAAGGGTGTATGAGCCAAGCGTGCAGTAGAATTAAGAGGTAAAATAATGCTATGGGCAAGCATTATACAACAGGGAACTGTAAGGTAAATTTTACATTTTTAGGGTTAGGGGAAATAAAAAGTTAAGCTATAATGTTTAATGCAAAGGAAGAGCTGGGTTGGCTAGAATATCTGTAGCAAGTCAGGTTGAATGCATGCTACCCACCAGGATTGAATAGCCGTTGTGGCTTATTTGAAAAAGAAAGGGTTAAGGCATTAATTGCAAGAAGTCATGTGTCAATAACTAATGTATGTGATTGAGCATTTAAATGCATTTGTAGAGTTGTATATTTAGTCTGATGAAGTCTCAGTTACAGAGACGAAAGCGCTTACTGAATTGGTTTGAATAGAAGTTTGGTGGTTTTTTATGGCCATTTTTTTGTTTGTATTTTATGAAGTTCAGCTTTTATGTTTTTGGATTTGGTATATATATTTTGCATATACACACACACACACATATATATATATATATATATATATATATATATATATATATATGTCTGTATATATATATATATATATATATATATATATATATATATATATGTATGTATGTCTGTATATATATATATATATATATATATATATATATATATATATATATATGTGTGTGTGTGTGTGTGTGTGTGTATATCCATATATGTATAGATATATATATGTATTGCATTTATCGTTGTTCTTGTGCCTGTATTGTGACTGAAAAATATCTGTGATGACCAGTTCACTTTACCAGTTAAGAAGTTAACAAATTAATAAAAAATGCAACAATAATTTAATATTCAAATAGTTTATGTACTGTTAGCACTATAGGTTGAAAAAGTGTGAGCAGTATATATTATAAACCAAAATGTGATTCAGCTAAGATAGAAGTATAAAAATTGCATACTTACACTTTGGGCTCTCTGCCAAAAGTCTTACTGCAACTTTTACAAAGTTTTCTTACTGTAAAATAAAGTTGTTGTTGTTGTGCAAAAATGGCTTTTTCCCCAAATTGTAGCTAAAAAAGGTCCTTAAACAGGCCCACCATCTAGTTACAAATAAATAAATATAAAATAAATAAAGTTACTACTCTCTAAATGGGTCTGTATCACTTAGTCGAATTGTCATTTTAGTGAACACCTATTTATCGAACCCTTTTGAGCGAAAGCTCACTTCAATGAATGACCATTTCAGTGAACCTTCACACAGGGAAAAACAGTAGTAGGCCAGCCCACTACTCTCCCACTACTTCTCTACCTGTTATCTGTATTGTTTGCTATTTTCTACATTAATCCCTAACTTTTCCCTTATTCTCTTTTCACTCTACTTTTTTTTTTTACATACTTTCCTTTATTTACAATCTATTAAGCTTTTCTTTTTTCTGCCTTCTCTTTCTCAATTTGTACAATGTCATGTAGATAGTATTGTGTGTCATAGGAATTAACTCCTGTAGTAGTACTTTACATTGAAGGGTTTACTAGTTTTTGTTTTTTATTGCAAACCCTATTACTAACTCTAATATTATTATTATTACTGTTATTATTATCATTAGTCTATTTTGTTTTGTTAGTTTTTCTGTATGTATCTCACTCTGTGGAGCTTTTCTCCCCGGGCCGCTACTGAAAATGGAAATTTCTCCAGCTAGACTAGCCCGGTCAACAAATGTAAAATAAAATAAAATAAAATAAAATACTAACCTGACAAAAAAAGTAAAACATTTTAAACAAATTAAAGTGGGGGGCTTCACCCCACACCCCCAATGTGGGGAGTTGTACCCCCACCCCCTCCTAACTAAATATACCAACTCCAAGATCGCACTACAGTGGGGAAAAATGGCTTACTCCTGATGATGGCCAACTAGTTTCTTTACCCGTGTGAAAGTTAGCTGAAATGATTGTTCTTTGAAGTGAACTTTCACTCAAAAGGTTTTCATTAAAGGTGTTCAATAAACTGACAGTTCGACTAAGTGAAGTAGACCCTTCTAAACACCCAGCCCAAAGATGTAGTATTTATTCTTTTCACAGTAATAAAATATGTGATTGAATATTTGAAATAAAATACTTTTTTTCCAGTAAAGAATAAAATTAAATGGCAATATCTACTTTAGAGGCAAAAAAATTAAGTTCTGGAAGTGATTCATTATTGAATTAATAAAATCTGAGAATGAGGGTTTCAGATCTGAATCTTGCAAGTAAATTGCTAAAAATTACACCAATTCCTAAATTGTATTAATACCAACACCCTTAAGCAAACTGCCCCTTCCTCTACCAGTGTTTCTAATCTCCTTTACTGCATTCTCACAAACATCTTTCCTGTGTACTCATTACCTACATTCAAACCTTCAGCAATCAAATCTAACCATGAGGCTGTTACATTCTCCTCAAGAACTAAAGTCATGTTACCAATTAACCCCAGTATATTCAGAGACCTCTCAAAGTCTAATCTCAAATTGCTTTTTATGACCTAAGACAATTCAAATTCTCCCTCCTGGATCCTATTAACAAGGTGATCTATATACTTCTGATTTTTATTGATATCTAAACTTTTGCATTGAAATATCCTTCCCCAACCATCATAAGTAAAGCAATAATACAAAAATAAACACTATGGTGGAATTGTAGAATCAATAAATTATCTGATAAAAGAAAAAATATTAGAGAAAGTAATAAGTTCAAATTGTTTCATCACAAAAAGGATCTCACGCTAGTCTGCAAAGATCTTATTTATACTGTCAACATTTGCAAGACCAGATATGAATTAAATATCGCCACCTCCTCTAAGAATAATCATAAAGCCTTTTTTATGTTAGAAAACTCAGAAGCAATGATCAATAATGCTTAGAGATGCTTTCAAATCTTACTACCTACTCTGGCCTTAAAGACATGGCTAATATACTGATAGAAATTTAGTTCTAATTTTTCCCCACCTTCTGTCACTCACAGATTCTTTCCATGCTTTTTAAAAGCAAAAACATCAGGTCAGTAGGTCCCAATTATATACCAGGTTGTCTCCTAGGCAGCATTAAACATTGCCTTAATGAAACCCTCTTTAACTCATTCCTTCAAATGGAGCTCTGGAAGTTGGCACTGCAGTTTCTAATGGGCGGAGTCTAAGCTTTTTGATAGGATCAAATTATGTCCTTAAATTTCAAACAAATATGCATATCTCTGGAACTGTAGAGGTTACTAAAAATTTACATGTCAAACTTTTCAGGATAGACTATTTTTATAGTGGTAGTATTCTTTTGGTTCTAGGACTTAAACGGGATCTTACAAGTCACAGTAAACACAGTAACTATTAAATTTGCAATATTTTGTAATAAACTTGCAATACCTCAGCAACCACTCAAGTTACACACATACTGTCAGCAGCATTTTGTTCATCTATGAAAGCATTCATATGAGGCTAAAGAGTTTTGTGTGTACTACTTGGTTGTCAAGGTATTTAGAAAAACATGACATTTATGACAATATAAATAAATATTGTATGAACAGTAATTAATATTTTTTATCTGCACTAAATACAGCTCAAATATCAATACAATTGTGTTTGCTATCATGTAAGCTTTAACATGAAATATTGTAATACTTTGTATGTAGCATAGTTCTGGAATTATTAATGCAAATATGAACAAGCAATATTTGACACCTAGAGGCAGGATTTGACTGCAGAAACACCTGGAGGTTTCACTCAGCTGTTGACATACTCACACCTGAGAATCAAACAGGAGAACTTGTTTCTGTGGGGTGACAATGCTAACCACCGAACCACAGTGGTTGGGATCATATAGCAACTCTAATTAGGAGCTTATTCTACTTGTCACAACTAATTACCAATGGTATATCTTCCATATCTAATGAAGGTATCAACCCCCCATTCTGCCCTTATCAAGAATGTAACAGAATGCAGTGACCCTTTGATATGTACCTCTCCAAACATCTTACATAACTGGAAAGTCTCAATGTTATTAACCAAGAAAATCTCTGGTATTAGAGCTTTATCTTAAACAGAAAGATTAAGGAACACTGTTGATAGTTTCTGTCTCCTATAGCTCCTATACATTGGCTTTTGCTTGGCCTACAGGACTATATGAAAGTTTCAGTTCTGTTTGATCTAATATGCATTTGCAAAACTGCAAATACCACCAGTACCTGCTGTAAAGTGCTAACTTTACATTACAGTTTAAACAGAACCTGTTATTAAGACAGAGATCTGCCCCAGTGACTCCTCATTGAAAATGCAAATGTGGCAGCAACTGGGTCCTTATTTAATACTCTAAGATTCATATGGTGATTATAATTATAAAGTAAAATCAATGCATTTCTCTAAATTTACCTGAAAAAGGTTACAGATGTAGCTGCAGATAAGTAATTCAATTATCTGAAACAGAAAAAGATAAGTGACTTTAGGAGGTGGCCTATTTTTTCAAAGACGAATAATCTAAGCAACTACAGAGTGTTGAGTGTGATAGCTGTGTGAAGCATCATTTATGAGGTGGTCATTGCATGATGAGCCACATGGCTAATCAGGCATGAATTAGACAGTGTATCATGCAAGCAGTAGGAGTCAATGCATGCTTATGCAAGCAATGTAGCACCTCACAGCTGTAGCTCATACTCATATAGCTCAAGAAGGGCAGCACAGCACCCAGCAGATAGTAAATGCATCTGTCTCAGTTCCAGTTGTGGGTGATACTGTTCGATTTGGTCCTGTACAGTCTCCTTGTCCACATAGAAACTTTCTGCTGATCATTCAGCTATTGGGATGTCAGGTGCTGTCTGTGTCTCCTCCATTGGTGCATGAGTCTGCGACATGCAACATTGTGGGCACTGGCTCTATGTGAAGCTGTTAACACATGCTGCTGAGTATTAGCTGCTACAACTTCAAATGCTGATTTAAATGTTTATGAAGATTTAGAATAAAAAGGTTGGTTACAAAAATACAAAAGCTCATGTTGGCAGTTCTAGTTTATTGCACTATGAGAGCATGCATCCAAAGTATTTAAAGAAAATATAGTTGGGACAAGCTATTGTTTCACTGTAATAGTATCAGAAACAAGATAAAAGTTGACATACAAAAATAAGATGCTTCTATACTACAGTTATAATTAATCCTTTTTATTTTTGTCCACTGTAACTAAGCATGATACTTGATTTTGCACAGATGTATCCTATTATTTAGCCTTATATAAGCACATCTGTGGGTAGTGAGGAAGTAAAATCAGTTAAGAAGTACATAAATGCTGGAAACCACAAGAGTTACACAATTAGTGCATTCTGAGCAGATCAGAAAAGTGAATGTTCTATAAATGAAAAATACAAGCAGCTGGAGCGACAGATATCTTTGACAAGTTTCATATTCTTGTTTATGCCTTTTTTGATAAAATAGCTTTGTACCAATACATTTCTTTATGCTTTTATTATGATATTACATTTCATTTCAAAGTACATGACTTCTTTCATGTATATTTCCAGTAGACTATACTGTGGATTTAGTTGGGTCTTCCTATGTTCAGTGAAATGTATTTTATCTAAATATGCTTCACCTAATATGCTTTGTCCAGTGTAAATTTGACTGAAATGGATGGAGCAGTTCTGATAAAAATCTTGGAGTTACTGGATCTTTATGTCCATTCCCTTCCTCCAAGGGGTGCAGCCTTAAAGTTAAAATAAGTAGAGGAGTATGGAGCACAACCCCCTAATTTGGGAATAAAAGAAGTCTTGCCTCCCTGCAAAAACATTGTAAAGTTTATTTTGTTATTTTCAGTAAAATCCATTTTCATTTTTTGCTAATTATTTTTAAATTAATTATGATTCATTGAATAAGACTAGATCCAAATAAATGTACATATATCTAGTCATTCTGTTATTTTTTTTCTTTGACTTAGGTTTTGATTATTAGAATGTGAGAATATGCTGGTTGGGGCCACTACAAGAATAGTGTACTTTTGGCAGAGATTAAGGAAAAAAGTGGGATATATGCCAATATGTAGATGCATTCCAGAGAGGGAGGGCTGCAGAATACTGCACCGTGGATAAGTAAATGAGTTTGCAAGGTTGTGAGAGGATTGGAAATGCTGCCAAACATCAAATACAAAATGGTGTTTTAATCTATGGATTAATCCTATTAAAACTTCACCCAAAATAGAATTAAAACTGTTCTCATACCACATTCCTACAAAATAATTTCATCATACAAATAACACAGAACAACCTGCAGAGCTCCTGAGAGCATTTCACCCACTACTTCTTTATTTAGTAGTGCTTGGGTGAAGTTCCTTGCCATAGGCCTACACTAGATGGATCAGAAATTACAACAGAACCTGTTAATACATCAATGATGAGATTAAAGCACCATTGATCAAATTAGTTATCATCTAGTACTATTGTGATACAGCCAAGTAACTGAAACATGATGGTGCTAAAAGCAAACAAAAAAAATCACAAAAGCATTCTTTTTATTCCATGCAGTGCTTTGCTCCATGATCCTGCACCCCATTTCTGAATCCCTGCACCTTCAAGAAAAGGATAGTTTTCCCTGATGTGGCAGATTTAGACATGGGCTGCTAAATTTTATGATTTCCGATATTGAGCATAGCCCAGAAAATCACATGGGCTCACAATGAATAATAAACCTTTTATAGTTTAATTTGCAGACATTATAGATCTAACATAACAAACTGGGCTTTAGAGTGTTACAAATATTGCACTGGAACATGTATAGATCTTGGAGGGGAGGAGGGCCTTCTCCCAGTTGATGGAACAAAACCATACCTCTCAACCTGTTATCACAAGAAACCCAGACTAAGGTGGAGAGGTCACAGGCCCTAAAATAGGGACAATGTTAAATATTGCTCTTATAAATTTCTATTGATGTTGTGTTTGCATGTATTTTCTGAAGTGTATGAAGCCTGAAACTCACTTGCCTCTCATTATTTACTGACTTCAGTTTTCAATGAGTTGCCAGAAAACCACAGATTTTATGAGGCACGGACAAGAAATATGAGGCAAACAATTGGGCATTCTCTGAAAGTCTGTACAGTTGAGAGGTATGTACAAAAATAATGATAAAAACGAAAGTAGTGAACCAACCACCAGGACCATTCAGCAAACTGTTCTTGTGGCTGAAATAGCTAAAGTTAATGATGAAATATCACCTAGGGCGTTAAGCAAAACTGTCCATAGACTGCACGAAAGACTGCAATGCCTTCAATGATGTAAAAAGATGCTGCTCCGTCATAAAATCAAGCAATCTTTTATTAGTGAACAGAAAAATAAGCGCTTTCACGTGGTAAAACCACGCTTCTTCAGATTTCATTTATTCAGTATGCAGACATAGTTATTTATAATACCAAGCGCGGGAAATTAATCAATTAGCTAAGCACTTACAAAGTTAATTGAATTTAATACACGTTGCTAAGCATCCATTGTACTGCAAGCACCTCAATACTGTATGTACGTATATCACAAAGGGACATGAATAGCCACATAAACATCAGCTAAAAACCATAATGTCATACCATATTTCTTTCAATCTAATTTCATGCTAATACTCTCTTTATATACACATAACATTGACTTTCATTTATACCGGCTTAAAAAGCTAGCCCAAAATCTAGGCTCCTGAATAGTATATTAATACTGAAAAGCCATGAACAACAAACCCAATTCAACAAGGGCATAGTAATCGAAACAGTTGTATTGATCAACTCGTTCTTGCAGAAATTGATAATATATCTTCAATAAACACAGAATCGTTAATTAGACCCTGTTCATGCAGTATTAGCTCCAAACATTCCTTCATGTTAAAATACACATATTAAATTCTATCCTAAGGATATAAAAAATCTGAAAAAACACAAAAAACTCATTTAACCTATAAACGGACATATAATCTAACTAAAAAAGAGGGTTGAACAAACAAACTAACTATAGCATTCCATCAAACGACATTCTTAGGAAAACTAATCCTTAATTTAAAACATGTCAATAATATGCAGGATTTCTTGTGTCAAGGATTCTTATCGACAAAATAATAAGCCACAATTATACATGGGGCTTATAATCCTTCTACATAGCTAAACTAAAATCGTTAATCGTACCTGCATCTGCGCAGTATGAAAAGATGTACATACCATGAAATATATTACTTATCTCAAACATCGAAGTCAATAAATAATTAAATGCAGACAATTCATGCTACAAATGTCACTAAAGCACAAAGATATAGGGATATAAATAACTGAATCCTTAGTAGAAATACCTGAATGGATGGCAAAATAAATACAGATGTAAAAATAAAGATGTAGAAATACAGAGAAATAAATTGTTAAAGAACCCTGTGTGGCATACATAACTGACCAATAATAGCCAAATGTGAGAGTCTCTGTTTATCAGTACCATAAGCCTGGTAGTAAAAAGTGCTATCTAGATAATAGCACCGGCTTTAAGGATAGGGAACTGTTGATCCCCGGTATTATGTGGGCTCCTAATTTCAGAATCCAGTGTAATTCATTGGTGGCCAAATTATTTTCCTTGTTTCCTCCCCTAATATTGTCAGTTACTATTTGCAAAACCCTAAAGGTGAAGGAGTGTGATGGATGATCCATGACATGTTTCGCTAATGCATTGGCTTCTACCTTCTTCCTAATGTCATATAAATGATTGTAGATGCGTTCATGCAGTTTCCTTTTAGTTAGGCCTACATAGAACGCTTGACATTTAATACAGGTGGCAAGATATATGACATTGCTGGTATTGCAATTAGCAAAAAAGTGTGGTGTAAAGACATAATCCATGGTAGGATGTTCAAATAGTTGTTCCTTGGTAATATAGTTGCATCTGTTACAACTGTAACATGGAAAGGTGCCCTGTTTGTAAGAAATAAGTGAAGTCACTTTATGACCTTCTATTGTGGTGTGTGTATCACCACATAAAATCCTCTTTAGGTTTTTGCTGTTCTTATATAGAAAGACTGGATTCTTACCTAATAACTCTCTTGTTGTGGGATCTATAGTCAGTATATGCCAATTATCTCGGACGACCTGCTGTATCTTATTAATGTCACTAGTATACGTGGTTACATATTTGACCACATTACTGTGAAAAGATCTCACTTTGTTGTAATTCCAGGTCACCTGAGTTGTTGGTTTGGATTTGTGTGACCCCATGGGTATTCTATGACTCAATATATTGTATTTAATGTCTCCAACCATTACAGGATCATAACCTCTATTTACAAACAATTCTTCTAATACTTGGGCCTCTCTAATAATGTCAGCTTCTCTACTACAAAGTTTCATGATTCTCAAGAATTGGCTTTTAATTATCCCCTGGAACACATGTCTGGGGTGCATGCTGTCAAAGGTAAGTAGCGAATTACGCCACAAAGGTTTCCTATACAAAGATGAAATGATACCTCCTTCAGATGTGAAACTGAGTGTCACATCTAAGAAATTAATGCGAGTAATGGATGACTCAAGAGTAAATCTTAAAAAGCTGCTAGTAGTTTCTAAATCATTCAGGAAAGCTTCAAACAATGCTAGGGTGCCTTCCCATATGATAATAATATCATCTACAAAACGCCTGTACAGTTTGATATGCTTGAAGCTTTCATGAGAAAAAAGAAACTGCTTTTCCCACCATAAGACAACCAAGTTAGCATAGGTATTAGCACAGGGGGTGCCCATGGCTACCCCCCATTTCTGTAAATAATACCTATCTCCAAATAAGAACACATTATTATATAAAATGAGTTCTAATAGTTGACTTATCAAGATGTTCCTATCATTGCTATAAAAGGTCTCTTTATTCAGAAGCTGTCTGATGTTCTCCATCCCTTCAGTATTAGGTATTGACGTAAACAAGCTTTTGACATCTAGGGCAATGAATATATGTTGCTGACTAATATCTAACTTGATGTCCTTGATGGTATCTAAGAGATCATAAGTATCTCTTAGTATAGTGGGAAACTGATTAACAACTGGTCTCAACATGTCCTCAACAAACTCAGATATGTGGGCTGTCACCCAGTTATCCCCTGATACTATGGGTCTGTAGGGAATTGGTGTGACCTCCTTGTGTATTTTGGGGAGGCCCTTGATAATAGGTATCGTGGGAAACTCTATGTATAGAAAATTATAAACCTCTTGACTAACCTGACGGCATATAACCAAATCATAAACAGTATCATGCACCCTGCTAATGATCTGAAGCACCTCCTTGTGAGTAATCGTTGTATATGTGTCTTCTTCCGAGAGCAAGATTTGCATGCCTCTTAAATATTCATCACTATCTAACACAACAACCCCTCCTCCCTTGTCAGCTGGTTTTATTACTATTCTGGAGTCTTGCTTGAGATGATTCAGACTACTGAATTCTAAGGGGCTAAGATTAAAGTATCTCCCATTCTTACTGTTGTCGTTAAAAATTTTATAATACTGATGCTCACAAGCTTTTAGAAAGCATTCAACATGGGGGGGCATAGTAGGTGTAAAGGTACTATTGACTTTATAACGTGGTATATCTATAGTATCCTCTTTGTTGGTCATGTCAGTTTTAAAAAATAGCTTTAAACATGCGTTCCTACAGAACATTCTCAAGTCAATCAAAGTCTCTGTTAATTTTGCATTTACAGCTGGTATATAGTTAAGGCCTTTATTCAAGACACTGACACTAGGAGAGTCCAGAGGAACACTAGAAAGATTGAACAGAATATCATGTGTCAATTTTTCCTCCTTCTGTTCAAAGGATACTGTTCTACCGAGTTCTTCCTTTTGCGGGAGTCTCTGCTGCGAGATCTCCCTCTGTTGTATTGATTGACTTGCTTCTTGAGATAGGGTAAAAAAGCCCCAGAAGAGGAGGTCATGGTAGTAGTATTCTTAGGGATGGTTCCAGTCGGATGTGTTGAAGCACGAGTATTAAAAGCTTCCTGATTGGGAGGAGGCGTATCAGTCAACTCAACAGCTGTTTGTATGCTGTTAGGTGTGGTTGATGCTGATTCCTCCACCTGTGTTGAATTGGAAGGTATGAGAGGCAAAGGCTGTACAACACGGGCATATGTAGAACTAGAAGGGGGAAGCCTGTCTGGATGATCGACAGCAGCTTCAGTGTTGGCAACATGTGCAGCTTGATGTCGCGGCCAAATAAAGACTTGACCCCTTTTAAAGTCATTAAAGTCCCGTGTCAGCTTCTTTTGCTTGGTGGTTTTCAGCCTGTCGCTGAACAAATTAATTTGTGCAAACAAATGATTAATTTTATCATTGCAAAAACTGGAGGTAAAGCGTTCAGCTAACTGTTTATACAAAACATCAGTCTTATCCCTTAGCTCCTTTTCCAAGGGTAAGAAATAGTCTATCATTAGTTTAGCGTAGCTGAATCCTAATTCAATGTTTAAATCTTGCCAGCGTTTTAATAGTAGAGGATGCGAGTCCCCATAGGTGGGCATACAAAATACCCTCATACCCCTGGGGACTATTTTAAAATGTAAACACGCTTCCAAATGAAGCCGCTGCCAAGCATACTTTTGTAGCTGGTAGAGATTATCCTCTAACAATTTCAACATAGGAAAAAACTCCGTAAGATTCTCACCGTTGGTTTGAGGCTGTGCAATGTTCATGTCCTTCAATAGATCCAGAGACAATAAAGGGTTATCGTTGGAATGTAGCAATCCTTTCCAAACAGATGCTGTGTCCCTCGACTCTGGTTCAGAATGAATGGAGAGGTCACAGGCCCTAAAATAGGGACAATGTTAAATATTGCTCTTATAAATTTCTATTGATGTTGTGTTTGCATGTATTTTCTGAAGTGTATGAAGCCTGAAACTCACTTGCCTCTCATTATTTACTGACTTCAGTTTTCAATGAGTTGCCAGAAAGCCACAGATTTTATGAGGCACGGACAAGAAATATGAGGCAAACAATTGGGCATTCTCTGAAAGTCTGTACAGTTGAGAGGTATGTACAAAACATAGAGTTTGGCAGAGAAAGTCATTTCAAAAGAAGTAAGTAATGACGTTTTACAAGGAGCTGGAATTAGAGAAAACCCATGAGATATTGAGGATATTGAGTTCAATAGTGAGTTTTATACAATAGTAAAGAATGAGGTGTCAGTGTAACACTGCCAGATCCTTAATAGGTTCATATGTACTTAATAGGCACACAGTTCATTGAGGAGCCTAGTGCAAATTCCCAGTTGCCCCAAAGCACTGTCTGGTTAAGGGACTTGGTCAAGATTACACAGTAGGTATAAAGGCTGAGAGAATCAAACCCTGTACTCCAGGAAGCAGCTCATTCACAGATCATCATCTTTCCACTGTGCTAACTCTCAGATTAGAAAGAACCCAGAAAAAAAATCAGAGTTTTCACCGTTTAAGTCTTTAAACCTCCTTTGAAGGACTCTACTTTCACTTTTTTAAAGTCTTTACTGATGTATTCAACCATTTGAAGTCAAACGCCACTGTAGACAAGACATATTTTGCCCTTCTTATGGCCATATCAGTCCTTCATAAGTGACTATGTTGCCAGGATGATTAGGAAATACAAGAGTCCTTTATTCAGGCAAGGGTTGTACTTAACCTCAAGTCAGGACAAGACAACCAGAGGCAACATCCAGCCCCATTACCTTAGGTTCATAGGTAAGTAATAGACAATCGGTCTGCAGACCATTTCAAGCCTACCCAAAAAACCCTGTTCAAAATGTCCCTCTAGCCTCAAGGAGTTCAAAAGAGACAGACTGGGAGATAATGTGATGCTGCCCATCCAATTACTTAGGTTTACCTTGAAGGTGGCAAGGGTGCTGCTCTGCCTGACATGTAGTGGAAGTTTGTTCCACAAATGACGGATACATTGGGGTACGAATCTATCAAGCCAACATATCTTATTTATCTGCTGATGAAGGTTTAGTTCCTTTAACTGAGTATTTGATGTACCAGTAGTTCTGTGAAGGAATATATCAAACAGGGTTGGATAATTCATGGCATGAAAGGCTGACCTAGACCTCCACTGAGTAGTCTGTAAGATAGTGAGTACAGAGAAAGTGCTGCCCGTCTCTCCTGATAACTAAGATTTCTGAAGCCACTGATCTTTTTAGTTATGAATCTGTGAGGTTTCTCCAGTTGTGTGATATATTTAGATAAATACATGCCAAAAGGTGCATTTTATTTAATGGTGAGTCATATAAGATATGAGTTAAGGGGAATTAAGGCTTCTTTGCATCTGGTGGATATGCTTTAGGAAATTAGATGGGGCCAGATAAAAGGTTTTCCAAACTACTATGGAGACATGATGATCAAATGATAAGGGATTATCAACAAGAGTACCCAGATCCCTTACAACAGCGTCTGATGGGGGGAGTGGGGGATGCATGTCTAATATAGTAAGTGAAACAGTTTTGTTTACCAAAATGAATTATGCTACATTTTCTACATTTAATTTGAGAACATTGTCCTTGTGCCAGTTGTTTACATGGTTTAGGCCATGTTGGAGCAATTGTGAGTCAGCTGAAGAGCGAATAACAACACTCAATTTACAATTATCTGCAAGCAAGCCTATTTAACCATAGGCTAGAAGTACTGGCCTGAAGATCTGAGAAATATCTGCCAAATAGGAGAGGGCCCAAAACTGACCCTGTAGTACACCACTGGTATCTGTTTTGCTTTCAGAAGTGGCATCTGCTGCTATAACCACATGGAATCTGTCAGACAACCAGTTAGCTGTCCATCACACAATATAAGGATTTATATTCAGATTTAAAAGCTTATCAATAATGCTTGCATGGGGAATAGTGTCAAAGGCCTTGGTCAGGCCTACATATGCTGTATACACATCATAACCATTATCCACTGCTGCAGTTACTTTTTCAAATACATTAATGAGGTTAAAGAGGTGGACCTTCCTTTGGTAAAGGCAAATTGATGAGGGTCCAGGACTGAGGGATTTTTTTAATGTCCAGATTAATGAAGTCCGAGCTAATGCACTCCACAGCTTTACATATGAGACTACTGAGACTAATGCGTCTATAGTTACCAGGGTCCGTGGCTGGTCCACCCTTGTGTAAAGGCATTACAACACCTTAATCAGTGCTGATGCTAGATTGCTAGCTTAAGTGCTCACTCACAAGCTTGTGTCTAGGTCTCCAGCACTGGTGGGACAAACTGCAGGATATAGTTAGTGGAAGTTGTGATATCATTTTGGAAGGTGCTATATAGTGGCATGTGTCACTCTTTTCTTCTATCACTGTCATTTATTTTTTTATTAGCTTTCCCAGTCTGGTATTAACTCCTCCACTGGTATGTTTCAGACACAGACTTTCAAATGGAGCGAGATAACATATTGCCTTACAGACCATGTAGCTGCCACTGTTAAGCAACATATAAGAAACTTAATGTAATGACAGTTCCGGAGTACTTTCTGAATAGTTCAAGTTTTCCAGTGTTATGATTTTTTCCCAGCAAGGAATTGTCCCTGAGATTCAGAACTGCCAGGAGCAGTAGGACTTCCCAAGAGCAACCCCTCCCCCTCCCCCCAAGTAAATCTTTCTGATTCAGAGACCATCTAAAAGAAGTGATTTTCCATGATCAGTAAATTCAGCTCAGGGGGCAGTACCTGTGACCACAATGCATCCTAATGAAGCAATTTGGAGGATCAGCTATTTAAATTACTATGGCCAGCCAAGACATTTAACTGGGCCAAAAGATGGCAGTCACCACTTGAAGTGAATGAATGAAGCTGTTTTGCAGGTAAGTTCAGTGAAGTTCAGTGGAGACCCTGAGGTGGAAGGTATGTGAGTGTGGTGTATGTGTGTGTGTGTGTGTGTGTGTGTGTGTGTGTGTGTGTGTGTGTGAGTGAATTTGTGTAGGTGAATAGGTGAGTTGTGTCCTTGAGTCTAATCGAGTGGGGGGATGATGTTCACTGGACATCTATGTGTGTTGGCAGAATGCCTATGAGTTTGTGTGTGGGAGAAGACTGTCATGCTTCTCACTGTCATTTTCCTCAAGAGTTCTTGACAAAACCAAAAATAATGGGGGAATACATGGTCAAAACCAGAGGCAATTTTAAACTTACTCTAATTCACTTAAAAGAAGTTATAAGAACAGCAGGATTTGCATTAATATGCATTTTCTAAACAATAAGAGGTATGAAACTTTAGCAAACACCATTAATAACTGACTGTAATCCTTAGTGTTTTATTGGAAACTCTAAACGTTTATGAGAGACAGAGCAAATATATCTGGCAACATCTAGAATGTTCTGCATACTTCTGGATAGTTGAGTGGTATGATACATGTGCCATTGAGATGCATAGCCTTTCAGAGGACACTACCTCCACAAACTGCTTTTAGCACAAGTGGAAAAATGAGTGATTCAGAGGCATTCAGATTAGCTGATAATGAGGTCTGCCTCATTGTAGCTAAATACATACATACATACATACAAATAGTTTAGACATGGCAGTAATGCCCTTTTAGCCTGCCAATATACCAAAACAGTTGTTTCCATAATAAGTGTTCACGTTGTTCTTAAAATATCTCACCTAGTGCTTGCTTTAATGTATTTTAGTAGGCAATTCTGTGCAGCAGATACTTCTCAGAGAATCAATTTGTACACCTCTCATACCTATATAATCCTTTACTTAGGCTGTCTGATGATTTTGTACTACCTTTTGATAACCCCCAACTTTCCCAGAAGTCGTTGTCATCTAATGCACTATGTACCTGAACAAAGTCTTCTCTTAATTGTCTGTATGAGACACTGTACAAGTTCAGATATTGTGGTCTTCCATAATGACTTACATTTTCACATCAGTTGATGCCCTTGGCATATTTCTGCTGTGCTCTCTCCAATTTACTCGTGCTTGTTTTCTTATAAAGTTTCCATTTTGTCATTCCATAAAAATGTTTGGGTCTAATATAACTAGCAAACAATGATTTCAAAATTTCTGATTACCTAGACTTTATAAATCTTTTTATACAACTTATAGTTCTATAGCTATCATTAACCAATCGGTTGCTATAATAAGAGAAACGCAAAGCCGGATCTACCCATATATCCAGGTCCTTAGATTAATCTACCCTTTCAATCAGTGTTCTGCATTAAATATTCACCTTTCTGTCTCTGTCTCCCAAATGTCATATGCTTATTTTTTAATGTATTAATCAGCATATTCTTCTCCTGTGCCAAAATGGTCAATTTAGTCAAGTTCTTTTGCAGACATGCCCTATCTGTAGCCCATGTAATCATTTTACCCAGTTTCAAGTCTTCTGTGTACAGACTGTAGAACACCTCAGATGAAAAAATTCTGAAAGATACAACCTAAACAAGTATATGGGTGTAGGACAGAACCATGTGGGACATCTTAACTGTAACCTAGAATTTTGCCCGTCCACTTAATGAGTGATACTTGCCATGTCCTATTTGTAAGCCATGTGGCTATCCATCATATCAACAGTATATGAATACCTAGTTGTTCAAATTTATTGATCAGTGTTTTGTGTATCAAATGTTGAAGTTAAGTCTATATAAATTAAATCACAGCACAATTTTTCATTTGTATCTGTTATTCTATTGTTATAGAGCATCTTGTTACAGGTGGTTATAGATCTATTTCCAACATATGTATGCTGATATATTGTTTCAAGTCCGAGCTTTCCCGTTCTGACAATAATTTATCCAATATTACCTTCTCCATTATCTTCCACAACATGAAAGTAAACTTATGGGTTTGTATGATTCTGGGTTTGTCCTACACCCCTTTCCCTTAAAGACAGGTTTAACAAGTGCATGTCTCCAATCTTGAGGAACCTCTACATATTTACATGACCTAGTGAATAACAAATATAATGGTACTGTAAGCTCATGCCAAGGTGTTCTCAGGCCATTATTACTAATTCTGTCTCCTCCCTGTGCTTTGTTTGGGTCCAGTCTATATACCTCTTTTTTCAATATAATGTCTGTAAATCATTTTTTTTTTGACAATCAGATAAACTGAATTACCTGCGGTAAGCTCACTTGGCCATGGACCATTCTTTTTGAATCTTAAGGTATGCCTTTTCAAGTTGTTTCAGGTGGCTCATTTAAGGCTAAAGAATGTAAAAGAGTATTGAATAATAGACCAGATTAGTGAGGTATAAACAGGTATGATGACATCCATGAAATGACAAGTCATGTCCTTCAGAAATACGTGGGCTATGGAATATGTTTTTTGACTTTGGTAAATAGCTCTGGTCACAGTTTAAAGTGTTGTCTACCACTGCACCCTGACCATTAATGATGTTGTTATTTTCGTAATATGACCACTTGTTTGTATTGAAATTTATCACTTTTAATGAAGGCACATAATGTTACAATTATTGACATTAAGTTGGAAGCCATTGTTATTGCTCAGAGTATACAATTTTTGTATACCTTCTTTGAGAAATGTTGACATCTTTTCATTCAAGTAATTAATTACTCATAAGATTAAATAATATGATCACAGGATCATAGGAGGTTACTAGGCTATTGACCTGGAGGTCATTTCAAGCCTAGCCATTTCATCCCAAAGTAATACCATAGATACTCTAGTCAATACCCAGGATTGTATTTAGTAATGGCTGCCCGTGTCCAAGAGGGTTGTGGGCACCATCCCCAGTAAGAATTTACGGTGCCCCATCCACTCATCCAGGTCCCTCTTGAACAGTGCCAGAGGTGCTCTGCTTCACATGAATTGACAGCCTATTTCAAAGATGCAAATCTGTCCCTCTAGAATGCCCTATTCAAGTCGCAGGCCATATTTAGGTCCCTGGAACAGGTAGCTCTGGTCCCATTTGATTTATGGATGTGCAGCAAATTCATTAGGTTTGGGTTGGAGAGTGCTCTGTACGCCAGGCATGTCTCCCCAAGAAGTCTATATGAAACTGAGTATAATGACAGAGGCTTTAGTCAGTCTGTGTAAGGCACGTGCTGGAGTCCCTTGATCTTCTTTCTTAGAAACCTCTGAGGTCTCTCCAATTGCTACAGGTGCCTTGTATGTTACATGCTGAAAGGAGCATTATACTCAATTATGGGCCTGATTAGTGATGAGTATAGGGGTTATCTCTCCAATTGCTACAGGTGCATTGTATGTTACATGCTGAAAGGAGCATTATACTCAATTATGGGCCTGATTAGTGATGAGTATAGGGGTTATCTCTCCAATTGCTACAGGTGCCTTGTATGTTACATGCTGAAAGGAGCATTATACTCAATTATGGGCCTGATTAGTGATGAGTATAGGGGTTATCTCTCCAATTGCTACAGGTGCCTTGTATGTTACATGCTGAAAGGAGCATTATACTCAATTATGGGCCTGATTAGTGATGAGTGTAGGGGTTATAACCCCCTTTGCTCTAGAGGCAATGCCTTTTCTAATCAAGTGTGCTACATAGAAAACCTTCCTTATCCAGTAGACACACGGTGGTCAAAGTTAAGGTCGCAGTCTACTTGTGATCCCAGAGCCCTTACCACATCGTAGGTACATAGGATATTGTTGTTAATTTGATAGTGTGAAGGGACATTGTTTTTACCAAAGGGAATGATGATGCATTTCTTTGCATTTAGTTTGAGACCATGACTAAGACACCAGTCATTGGTCTGCCTAAGACCCTCCTGAAGTACACTGACAGCATTTGGGGATTCAATAATTGCACCCAGTTTGCAGTCATCCACAAACTTGGTCAGCCACAGCCCCTTAGTTTTGGCCTGAACTTCCGAGTATATACCAAACATTAAGGGGCACAGCACTTGACTCTTGTGGTACCCCACTGGTGACAGGTCTGCTGGTTGATGTGGAGTCACCCCCTTAGATAGTGTCTGACTGGTTTTTGAGCCAGTTCACAACCCAACTTACAACAAAAGGATTTGCATTCACTTTGCTAAATTTATAGGTAATGCCTGAGTGTCGGATTGTGTTGAAGACCTTGGCCAAGTCAAGGTATGCTGTGTGCACAGTCTTGCCCTCACTAATGCCCTGGTCACATTTTTGAAGAAATCCACCAGATTGGATCCAGGGTTTGGAGGTCACCTATGTCTTTATTTATGAGGTCCATGATGATACTTTCCATGGCCTTACAGATGAGGCTGGTCAGACTTATGGGTCTATAATTCCCTGGGTCTGTTGCTAAGCCACCTTTGTGAAGAGGAATAACTGTTGCTGTTCTCCATTCCGCAGGAACATAGCTTGTGGTTAGGCTGTGATTGACTAGGGTACTTAATGGTGAGAATAGTTCATGTTTTAGTTTGTTTAGAAGACAGCCTGGGATGCTGTTTGGTCCCATAAAGGCTGTGTTTTTGTCTTAGACAAGACTTTAATGACCTGCTGTTTGGATATGTAGGGTGGGGGGTGTTTGGGGTAAGGTTTGTGATACGTTTGGAAGGGGTAAGGGAGTGAAATTTTCACCAAATCTGTCCGTCAGCAGGTTTGCTATCTCTGTAGTAAATCCAAAGAAAATCCTCAGCACCGAATGAAGCAACCAACGCAGAAACCAAGTAACCAAGTGCAGAAAAAATAAACGTTGGTAGCACACGGCTGACAGCAATAATCGTTTAATACAAAACAAAAACCAGTAAGCGCTTTCACGGATCAAATCCGCTTCCTTAGGCTATACCTTATAATATTTATGTTTTAACACTATTCAATACTTTTATGGTTGTCTATTGTTGAATATGTTATATTTTAACATTTTAAACATTTATTTATGTACTACTTTTAGATATGCACATATGCCTTTAAGGAAGGTAATGACAGATGTAATGCTTTAATTAATGCTTTCCTGTGATTGGCATGTGTGATTTTTGAATTGTTTTAAATAAGTGCTTTCTATAGAGTTTTTTGTATCAGTCTGAGGAAGCGGAGTTGATCTGTGAAAGCACTTACTGGTTTTTGTTTTGTATTGAACGATTATTGTTGTCAACCGTGTGCTACCAAGGTTTGCTATCTCTGCGGGATTATTGTGTGTGATACCTTTAGTCACTAGTTCCACACATGCTTGGTTTCTACCTTTTAGGCTGCATACATAGCTGTAAAAGGCCTTTTGGTTATCCTTGGCTGTGATTGCTAAGTTTTTCTTAAAGTTACCCTTAGAAGATTTGACATGTTGTCTTATTTGCCTGTTGAGGCTGAGGAGGGTGCTTTTCAATTGTTGGTGCCTTGCCTCAGTTTTCTTAGACAGCAACCTTTTTGTGTTTGTTGTAAAGTTTGTTGATTCCAGATGTCCACCAGGGTGGCTTGTTTTTACTTGGGGCTCTGGCTTTGATTCTTTCTGGAACAGCCAAGTCTATACACATACAAGTGATCGTATAGGGCTTTAGTGTAAGCTTTGGTATACTTACCACTTCCAGCTTGGGGTGGTGCTTGGATTGCATTTATACATTCCCCTAGGAGGGTATAGTTTGCCTTGGTGAAGTTTTTTAGTCTGACTTCACCCTTTGTGAGTTCTGTTGTCAGTGCCAGTTCGAAGATGACTGATTTGTGGTCAGATTTAACTAATGAGGTCTGACAGTTGTGGCGGTGCATCTGTTTGTCATGTTAGTGAGGACCAGATCAAGTATGTTTGTTCCTCTTGTTGGGGTTTGAACAATTTGTTCCAAGGCATTTGAGTTAACAAAGTCATGGAACTTTTGCGCTAGTGAGTTAGGGCTAGAGTAGGTTTGCCATTTGATGGTGGGATAATTGAAGTCTCCCATAACCAGTGTTTGGGCAATATTTGAACTGACACCAGTTTGTTCAGTTAAGCCTCATGTGCATGGAGGGGGGGTCTGTAACTAGCTATGTCTTGAATGGGGGTCTTACCCACAGAAATCCGAACTTGGAGTAACTCCATGGAGTTGTCTTATCTAACTACTCTTGAGGTGAATTTATCTCTAATATTTATAGAAATAGTTCCTCCTTTGGTTCTTACACGTTCATTTTGTGGTCTGAAGGTGTGGAAGTTACTGTAGTCTTGCAAGGCCAGGGTACTCTCTGAGGCCTTGAACCAGGTTTCTGTGACAGCACTGGCATCTACATCCTCCAGTGATGAGTGCTTCCAGGGTGTGCAGGTTTTGGTTTAACCATCTAGCGTTTAGCAACATAACTCTTATTTTGCTATGACTGGCAATTTTCACATTGTCAATTTTTTTTGAGACCTTGCTTAGAAAAGGCATTATGGGGGAGGCAAAAGGCTTTTCCAGCAGCTGAAAGCCTAATGGTGCCAGGCACAAACCATCTCTGGCAAAGCAGCAAGGTTTGTCAACCATGTCATCCCAGGCTGACAGAAACTGGCTCCCCTTTGAATGACACCAAAAACTAAGCCAGTTATCGAAATTAATCATTTTTTGTTTATACTGTGGCATCATCCTAGGTGAGGGTAATATGCTACTCAAGGCTAGGGACATACCTGTCTGAGACACATACTCAGAGAGCTTAATCATGTCCCTCTTTATATAGTCCAGTGAGGTACATCTCAGGTAGTTCACTCTAACATAACCTATGACAGAGTCATAATGGTAGTCGTTGCTTAGAAACCTGAGTGCATGTGTGGTCTTATGAATCCTGGCACCAGACAGGCAGCTGACCATTACTTTCTTCTTAACTAACCTAGTAAGTGTGAATCCTGGCACCAGACAGGCAGCTGACCATTACTTTCTTCTTAACTAACCTAGTAAGTGTGAATCCTGGCACCAGACAGGCAGCTGACCATTACTTTCTTCTTAACTAACCTAGTAAGTGGGACATCAGTGTGCCTCATTATGGAATCATCAAAGTTTGGTTTATGAGTGCTATGCCTTAAGGGCTTAGTAGGTGAGGCACTGGTGTTGCTATGTGTCTTGGGCATTGTGGGAACTGTGCTGGTTGTAGAAGTCTTGTGTTTTGCAGGTCTCTGGTGTTTCAGTCATTTTTTTTTTGAGAGAACCTTTGCACATGTTGATTTATGTGTTGGATGCATACTATGTGTATGAGGTGTATGAGTAGTGGTACTGTGTGCATGAGTAGTGGCTGGTGAGTTGACAACCTCTTCGGTGTTATTGTTTCAAGGACAGAGAGCAGGGATTCTTTATTCTTTATTCTTGGTGTAAATACATTGCTCGCATTCTGCACTAGAGTGAGTTATTAGTTGTGGGTTGTCAGTGTAAAGGAGGCAGTTGCTACACTGCCTCAGGAGACCCAAGTCAACAAGATTGGCAGGAGAAACAGGGGTAGTCCAACTGTCCATAATCCTAGGTTTGAAGAACTGTTATCACAAAGGGGATGCTTTCAGGACTGATCTAGGAGATGCTCTGTAGACCCAGATGCAGCAAGCCTGTATATAGACTATGCTACAGTTACTAGCTGCACTAATTAAGGCAAGAAACACTAACAAATGTTTTAACAGCAGAAAAACAGCAGTGAGACACTAAAATGTTTTAAACAGCAGAAAAACAGCAAGGAGATGCGAAACAATGTTTTAAGCAACAAACAAATCAGTTATTTAAAACACTGCTTGGCAGGAAAACAGAACAAACAGAAACATGCTTTGCAAACAGTGAAAAGTAACAACAATTACTTTGCAATCAATGTAAGTAGCAAAAAAGCTTTGCAAACAGTGAAAACATCAACAAAATATGATTTAACAGGCACACTAAGGCAGACAAATGCAGTAGAACAGTACAGTTTAATTTGCAGTATTAAAATACAGTTTTAAATAAACAGAACACAATAAAAAGTGCAATAAATAGTATAATGAAGCAAAAAAAAACAGGAACATATGGTTTAGGGAAGCTCAGAAGCCTCTAGTCGTCTGGCATCTCAGCTCAGAGTTATGTCTGCTAGTCTACCTCACTTCAGCTTTTTTACAGAACAAAATCCTTGTAAGAGTAAATTGCTGTCAATGAGGAGCTTTGGTGCATATTGAGGAAGGAAGTGAAGAAACTACTGCGTGCAGTTCCAGCAAATCCTTATTTAAAGAGACAGGCAAAGTATTGGTTTGCCTGTAAGTTGGCAATGCTTATTTGGGGAAAAGGCAAGGAAACTGACTAAAAGTGGTTAAACTGAAATTATTATATTTACAGTATTGTTAAAGGGCAATTAGAGCTAGTGGTATGCATGCAGCTTGGGTGTTGGAGATGTAGGTTTAGCTAACACAAAGTATTTTAACTGTGGGTGGAACTGATGAGAGCTGAGGTGATTTACATGTTAGGCCAAACAGATGGTTAGTATTTGCTGTGACTTTATAAGTGTAAAAGCATACTAAGAAGAGGCTTTAAATAGAAACTGTCCAGCTTATCAGGGTGCACATTTTCTTTTCCAATGATCATGCCATTAAGTAACATTGATTATTTGTTTTTCCTCTATTATACTGGATATAGTAAGAGGATTAAGCGGATGTCAGCAAGATCTGTAAGGCCAGTATTAAGACATGTAAATATATATGATTACTAGCTGTAAAATTCTTGTTTGATCATGTTCAAAGCCAGCTTCTTTTTATTTGTCCATTTTTCATATTTTGTTTTTCGCAGTACAGATTTTTGGCAAGGATTGTCTGGATACTTGATATATGATAATGTTTGTTGAATGTAAGATAAATAAAGATGTTTTTGTTAAAAAAAAGCTTCTTAGCAAACTTCAATAGCATATCAACCAAAATAACATGTGACAAGAAAGATTTATACAAAGCAATGCAGTATGTAGGTTTCTTGCAAACATTTGTCTATATTCTTAGACTGAATGGATATGTATGAAATATGAAGGACACACTATGAGTCAACAAAACTAGATGACTTGTAACACTTTTCCCTAGATAAAACAATTCAAAAATGACATGTCAAGTATACAAACACTCCAAATACAAGCATGTCAGTTTACAAGCAAACACAACACACACACACACACACACACACACACACACACACACACACACACACACACACACACACACACACACACACACACACACACACACACACAAAATACAAAATAATTCAGCTTTTACAGCTTGCTTTGCCTCTTACATTATATTCCCATTCTGAGGTTACTGCACCTCAGAGAAAGACTAAACACTAAAAGACAAAAAGAACTCTCTCACTCTTTCTCTGATAGGCTGTAAGTTACAAGACCATGCAAAAGAAAATATGACAAGATTCAACAACATATCTTCTAGTTAGTGACAAGCAACAAATGGACAATTATTCTCAAGCAGGAAAGTTTGCATAGTTGTGATATCAGCAAAACTGAATCAAGCAGCAGAGTGCAAGCAAAATCTGAAAACAACCATTCATAAAATTCCGAATTTACCATCAATAACATGTACAAAATAAAATAAAGAAGGGGAAAGAGAAGCAGCAACAGTAAATTTAGGGTAAGACTGTCACTCTCTACAGACATATCAGAATAAGCTCCTAAAAACGCTTTGCTATTTTATTTATTTATTTACTTATTTGTGAACTAGATAAGTGGGTTGATCCAAGAACTGTTTTCAGCCACAATAGTGGCTAAAGACACAAAGAGGCCATAAGTGTGCGTTTTGCTTTAACTGGACTACAGTCTCCCCAAACTTGCCTTTAATGCTAGCACCAATGCACAGCTTTTGGATGTTGCAGTCAATAAAGGCTATGGGTTCATTGTACTTTCTGGCCTGTGATTTTATCACTCTCTACTTATACAAAAGTCTCACTGGCTTCTAGTTAATGGCAGGGTTATAATTACATCTCTTGTCCACCTTTATATTCAAAGTAATAAAGAAAAGAGGCTGAACACCTTTATTGTCCTACTTATCCCTTAAAGAGCAAGGATATTCCCTCAAAGGGAACAATGAATGCATCCTTCTTGTACAGACATGACAAATTCAGCAACTGGGAAGAGAGAGAATTGGATAAAATAAGCCCAAGCTGCTGGAACAAGTGAGAGCTGTTGTGTTGTTATTGATATTACTTGTCATTTATTATAGCACCACTTTTGCTTCGTAATGAACCCAGGATGTGGATGAAAACGGTCTGCTGACCAGTCCACTTATTCAGTAGCCAAATAAATAAATGCATACATACACAGATAAATAATGCCACTATCAATGTTGTTTTTTCACGGAGTGCTCCAGTTCCCAACCATCTCCCAAAGATATGTAGAATAGGAATTAGTGTTCTCCATATGACCTGTAAATGTGTTGTGTGTGAGTGAATGAGTGTGTGCATGTACTCTGTGATAGGCTGGCACCATGCTCAGAATAAGATTCAATGCCATGCACTCAGTGCCTGCTGAGACAGGACAAACAGGATCATCAAAAATGGATGGATGGGTAATGAAACATGAGCTGAGTGCAGATAAATTACCTGAAAGCACAGTACAGTGAGAGTAATACTTGACTTTATATACAACTCTATGCAACCTGAGAAAATAACTGTCAGATAACTGTTAAAATACAAAGAATAAAGCATTTTTGCACAAGTCATTCCAAATCTGAGTTACTAATAACAAAGAACAAACAGGTTTGTACAGGTCATTGTGGATATACAATGCAAACTGCTTTTGTATCTGTGATGGTACTTGTATTATGCAATGCAGAGGGACCCCAAAATTAACATCCACTGGAGGATAAGCCTCTTATAATCTCCCCCCTTCAGATTTAGTTACTTCTTCTGTTTGCATCGCTAAACTCTGAGGAAAGTTTCAATGGAAATGAGCTGAAGCCATCTTTCTTTTAACATTAGTTTTCTAGTTTTATCTTTCAAATGGCTGTGAGAAAATATAATAAAATTCTATGGTAACTCACTTTCTTAATTTGGTAGCAGCAGCAGCTTCTTTTCAGAAATACATTTTAAAGCATTGTCACATTCTTTTTAATACTATAACTTTTGTTAATTTCTGACATTATCAATTGTCCTGATCAATAATCAACTGTCAAACATAAAATTATCTTGCACAAGACAGAATTTTGTGACCAGTTCTTTATTTTGAAGAAAATGAAATATTTCTCTGCAGTTTTCTACTTTTACTTCACATTTAGTTTTTAAATGTTTTATATAACAAACAAAAGCAGGCTTAAATAATTAAAAAGGTGTTTACCTATCTTACCTGTCTTAAAATAACACAGTTCTTATAATGAAGAGTTCACAAATACTAAAATAAGAAAATATCTTATTTAACATATGCATAAATACATAAATAAAATTTTCATTTGTTGGATAATAAGTGGGTACAAAGACTCCTGTCTGAGGGTTAGAAATTTCTCCATATTTAGATTTTTTGTATAAAATCTTGTTATTGAAAGTGGTTGGTACTCTGTCTGTTTCCAAATGTGCGACAGACAACATCTCTACATGGGTCCCCTTCAGTCAATCGAACGTTTATAAGTTCGAACCACATATGGCCGAGACCATATGTTCGAACTGTAAAAGTTCGATCTGATTGAATGGAGATTTCCGTGCAGAGCGGAAAGGGAAGATCTCCCATTTCTGCAATGTAGTGCGATCTCGGAGTTGGTATATTTAAGTAAGGGGGGGGGGTGCAGGGGGCAAAGCTCCCCTGCTATAGATGTTTAATTTTGCATAGTTTTGTTTTTTGTGGTTTTACTCCTTAATGAAATGCCTACAAAACATACAAGGAAATGAAAAGAGATTTTCAACTATAGTGGTCTTGGGAGTTCAGATGAGTTCTCCATATAATGCTTGTATTAAGTAAATCTTGGGAAAAATGCATCTGATTTTTACGTTTCAGTGACTTGTTATAGGTGGCTTTATAGCATCACATGAATACAACAACTGTTTTTATATCTCAGTCAAGCCATCATCTCATAAGATGGCACTGTTAAAGTGACTCTCCATTCTATAAGATTTGGAACTCCCCGTAATGTAGGAATATCGATGTGCTCTCACATACACTTTATTCCTTGCAATAATGCTAGATTGGAAAGGTGTATCTTTTTTCCTTTGCATGACAGATTGCTTGTACCAGGCCAAGTTACTGCAGTTAAGCCTTTGTACTCCTTAAGCTCCATTTTAAACAGTATGTGTTTAATGCTGATATATATGTATATATATATATATATATATATATATATATATATATATATATATATATATATATATATATATATATATATATATATATATATATATTATGCTATGTTTTTGATATGTTTATAACAGAAAAATTACATTTCCAGACTTTCCAGCATTTTATATAAATAAAACAATTCATATTCATGTAATATGCACCTTTCTTTTGGTTCTTAGCAATTAATAGCCATACTGCTCCAGTTTACCACATTTTTTTAAGTTTCTGTTTATCTAGAATGAAAATTCTTCAAAACAATAATCTGGGGTACCTTGTGTCTACAAATGCAAAATGCAGCCCTGTTTCACAGTAAGTTATCCTAAACACAAAAGGACAAGGATAGAGCAGAAGCTGTACATTGAAAGCATTCATATGAAAACTGTGCAAGACAGCAAACCAGAGGAAACAGGAATAAACAGATACTGAAGTATTATATCCAAAATAAACCAATCCAAACAGCAACAATAGATGCGCAGACAGAACATGGCCACAGCACACTTTATGGTGGTTGATATTCAGACTACATAATTCACGTGACCTCAGTGCAGTAGGCATCCTTGATAAATTTGACTAGTACATGGACAGCTTACTGAGTTATTGGAGGTGAGGCATGAGTTAGAATGTGTTCACCAAAATAAGCTGGCCTCAATGTAAACCTAGCTGATATGCTGGGCTTCTAGAGGATTAAGCGGTTCAATTGAAGTAGTCTTTGAATGGTATTGATCTTATATATCATTTAAACTTCCTATAAGTACCATAGCCATCCAGTTTGGCAAATGTCAGTGACTGAAACTTTATTGCTATGCTAAGCCTTCTAGCAAATCAAGGAATCTGAAAATGGAGTTATGAACGAGTATTAAGTACGTATACTGTGGTCCAGGCCACAAGGAGAATTTTTAATGGAAAAAGCTGGCTTCATTCTATGAGTAAAGTCTTAGTTATGGAAGCATAGTTTAAGGAGTCGAAGAGTTCATGGGAATTCTTGTCCAAACAGAATGAAACTATCATTGCAGTCTGGGTTCATGAGAAATCCTTAATTCTTATACCTGGCAAGCATGATCTGTTGAATCCTTAAGATCATATTGTAGTTTCTAGTAGGCATGAAGTTTAAATAAGAATCTTAACTAATTTAATTCTGAGATAAATGTCTGTGCTGACTACATGGAAAATCTTCAGCAATCGTAAATGATTTCAGTGGATTAAGCCTTGATTGACATGGCTTCACTTTGCCTTTTCAAGAATGTGCTCTCCAAAACTTGACAAATAAAACCAATGAGGTCTTCTTTGTGATCTTTACCATGGCAGTGCAAACCTGTTTGTTACTCCTATTAATGCTATTCTATACTCTATCTGGAATTTCATTCATACTGCTTCACAGCACTGTTCTTAGGTTATAAGTCATTACTTGGCTAGTGACCACTAAGGCCCTTACAAGCCTAGCCACACACCCCAAAACCATTTAGGTCCCAAGTATCAAACAGTGGGGGCATGTTAGTAGGCAGGTAGCTAAGGATTTGTAGGGGTGGGTGAAGCTACAATCATTCTAATCAATATTCTAATCAATATTATTACAAAAAATGCCAATACATAGTGTGCGTGCGTACTGATTCAAATGTTCTACTAAATCAGAAGTGAAAATGTGCTTATTGAAAGAAGCATAAATGTGTTCAGTGTTTATTGAAATACAGGACAGGGTTCATCAGATTTATTTCAAAACAGCAGCTAAGGAAGACTTGTTTCAAAATAAAGAATGAATTACTTGACTTGTGAATGTTATGAATACAGAACTATCTTAGAGACTAACAGAACAACAGAGTATTTGGCAGAGCGATGACAAAGGTTTACATAACACATATTTAATATGAATTTAGAAGGCTTTTATGTATATTCTTATGATATTCTTCCTATAAACAAGTTATTAATTCATTGAGTACTGTAGGATCTATTGTATGATTGCTAACACTAAGCAAAAATAATGCTGTAGTGTTTAATACTGATTGGTCAAGACAGTTTTATATGATACAAATGTTCTGATATTGATTATTCTGAATGTATAAAAAGTCTGGAAAATGATTAGTCAGGGAGGTGGGTTAGTGATTGCCAAATCACCCCACATGCATGTTATTAATACATTAATTATTATTCTCCACTGAATCGTTGTGTGAAGTCTAATATTTTGAAACTTTAATAACAGGGGTGTTAGGATAATACTTTTCTTATTGGCAGCCTCTATCCATAAGGGCCATGAAGTCTAGACCAAGGGTAAATTTACAATTTCCTATCCAATTGTCAAGGTTTTGTTTGAATATGGTCAGGGATCAACTTTGTTTTACACAAATGGGGGAGTCTATTCCATAGTGTGAGGATCCTTTGGAAAACAAATCTGTCTATGTCACAAGTGAAGTTCAGATCCCTGAATCTACTGTTTCTGGTGCTATTTGTATTGCGCATGTACAGCAGATCATTCAGGGCTGGGTCTGAGGAAGCCCTGTAAGCCAGGCAAATATCCCCTCTCAGCAGCCTGTAGGAGACTGAAAACAGAGCCACAGCCTTTAGGCAATCAGTGTAGGAGAGGATATCCATGCTCTGAATTCTCCTAGTGATAAACCTTTGTGTGCATTCCAGCTGTTGCAAATGTTTGGTTAGGTACACACCAGAGTGGCATTTTATTCAATGATAGATTTGATAAGGACTGACTAGACTGGTACTATAACGTCCTTGGATGTGGATGCCATACCCTTACCTATAAGTTGGACGACATAGAATGAGTTTCTTATTATCTTAGCTATATGTTGGTCAAAGACAAGACTGCTGTCTACATATGTTCCCAGAACCCTTACTACTGGGTCAACTTTTAGTGTTGGAGTAATTAACATTGACAGTTTCCCAAAGGGCATTATAATGTATTTTTTAGCATTGGGTTTTAGGCCATGGCTTTGGCACCAGTCATTTGCCTGTATTTACCCATTTGTAAGATGCTTGTGTATGGGGGAAATCTATAATAGCTCCCAATTTAAAGTCATCTGAGAAATTGGCGTGCCAGAGGCCTTTAACATTAGCCTTGACTTCCAAGAAGTAGATACCAAACAAGAGTGGGCCCAGCACGGAGCTCTGGAGTACTCCACTGGTGGGCGGTCTCTTGGTGGAGGTGGTCTCACCAATCCTGAATCCTTGGGTCATGTCTCTGAGCCAGCTGGTAACCCAGTGAGTTATGCACGCTAACTCAGAGAGCTTGTCACACAATGCTTAAGTGGGGTATTGTATCAAATGCCTTATCCAGGTCAAGATATGCAGAATGCACTGTTTTACCTGCGTCCATTGCCTAGGTGACTCTCTCAAAGAAGTCTACTAAGTTAAGTAGGCATGAGCTTCCCTTAACAAAGTCAAATTAGGATGGGTCTAGTGTCAGTAGGTTGCCAATATCCTTGTTTATCATTTCCATGAATATTCATTCCATGGATTTGCATATCAGGCTTGTTAGACTGGTGGGTCCGTGTTTCCCTGGGTTGGCTGATGGTCTGCCCTTGTACAGGGAAATAACTGTGGAGGTCCTCCATTCACTTGGAACATAGCCTGTCTCAAGGCTGTAGCTGAAGAGTGCCTCTAGTAGACCTGACAGGATATGATTCAGACTATTCAGGAAGCAAGAGGGGATGTTGTCAGTACCCGTGGAGGTGGTGTACTTGGTTTTAGAGAATGCTGCCAGCACCTGCTCCCTGCTGATAGCTGGGGAAGTATGTTGGAGAGGATTTCACCTGGTGGAGCTGGGGGGAGTGCAAGCTGAAGCCCCAGCTGAATTTATCTGCCAGTAGATTTGCTATGTCACCTTGATCAATGTAGGTGGTACCATTCATCACCAGTTCAACACACTGTTGTGTGTCACCTCTAAGGTTCCAGATGCAACTGAAGAAGGCATTCTGATTTTTCTCAGCCTGTGAGGCTATCCTGACCTCATAGCTGGCCTTGTTGGACTTAATTTGACATCTTAGTTTCTTGTTTAGTTGTATAAGAGAACACTTGTCTTTAAGGGAGTTGCTTTTTCTAATCTTGACTGTGAATTTTCTTTTCTTATTATATGCCCTGTTTAGGTGAGAATTCCACCAGTAGGGTTTGTTTTTAGTGTTTGTTTTGGGTTTATTTCTGGTAGGTATAGCAGCCTCTAAGCAGCCATTCACATTTGAATAGTAACTCTATGAATAATTATGCATAGGCAGCTGTGGTCTTGGAGTTGGGGGACCCTTGAATTTTGACAGACTATCTCCCTTGAAATAGTTCCTGTTACTGATTTAGCTGGATTTTCTGGGTTGCCTTTTACTTCAAATAAGACATTTTGTAATCCGAGCACACTAGTGAGGATATGACATTGGGGAGGGGGGGAATAACTCCCATATTGATGAGTACCAGCTCCAATCTGTTTGATCCTGTGGTTGGAGCATACACTATCTGTTCCAGGGTGTTTGTGTAAATAAAGTCCAGGAACCATTGTCCCTATGAGTTTGAGGTAGCGTACATCTTCCAGTCTATACAGGGGTAGTTAAAGTCACCCACAAATAGGGTGTTTGGTTCGATGGTGAGTACCTCCAGTACATTTAGGTAAGAGTAGTGAGGCTTTAGGGGCATAGATGGTGACCTGAAGCTAACCATGATATGGTGAGGGACCTTACTTATAGTGACTTGCACATAGATGAGCTCCATGGTATCATCCAGTTTAACCATCCTGGAGGTATGTTTGTGGCTAACATAGATTGAAACACCTCCACCTTTGGCCCCAGTCTTTGCTGTTGTTGGTCTAATTGTGTGGAAGGCACTGTAGTCTTGCACTTCTGGAGTATTTTCTATGGCTATAAACCAGTTCGCAGTCACAGCACAGATGTCTACATTCTCCAAAGTGAGGAGGGCTTGAAGGTTGTGGAGTTTTTTTTTTTGGGGGGGGCTTCAAGCATAGACTAGTAAGACCTTAAGGTTGCGTGTAAACTTTTTCACTATGTTGGTAGTTTTGTCTTTTGGCATTGCCTAAAAAAGGCTCTAAGGGGGTGGATAAAGTTTTAGCCAATATCCACAAGCCTAGGGGAGACAGGTACAATCCATCCTAGCCAAAGCAATGCAGTCTTTTGACCATGTTCTTCCATGCTGACAATTACTATATCCCCCTGGAATAATACCAGAAACTAAGCTAATTATCAATCATTTTATGTTCATACTTTGGCATCATCCTTGGTGAAGGTAAAATGCTGCTTAATGCAACTCTCATACCAGTCTGTGACACATATTCCAGGAGATCCATTGTGTCTCTTTTCATGTAGGTCATTTACACCCACATGAAATATGATAGAATCATATTGGTACCTGGGGTGCAGTAACTTGAGCGTGTACATGATATTGTGGATCCGGCAACTAACTGCAATCTTCTCCTTGTTCAACCTGGTGAGTGGGGCATCTGTGTGTCACAAAATGGAGTCCCCAATGACAAGATATTAAGCAAAGTGTATGCTTGCCTTATGGTCTTTGAACTTGGGGGACCATTAGGTGTAGGCTTATGTGAGATGTTTGGTGATGCTTCTGGTGTATTCTTTAGTGACTACTGAGAAATACTGTTGACATTAGGTAGCTTTGGAGAGCTTTGAGATTTGGGAAGTTTTCTTTCAAGTACCTCAGCATAAGACAATTTGTGTGTGTGTTGAACAGTGTATGTGAGGGATGTAGTATAGGTATTTCTGCCAAACTTGTTTATATGCAAGATTTTTACTTCCAAGGAAGTTGTGTATTTATATCTCTTGCATATTATGTTATTTTCTTTAACGATTAACTGGATGTCTGAGAACATGAGACAATTGCATTGCCTTAGGATGCCCAAATCTACCAAGCTGGCCACAGCATATGCATGTTATCTGGTTCTGTAATAGGGTTGGCTGTTTAGAATTGGGGAATGGGTTTTAACAGGGATATCCTAGGGTAGTTTCTGGGCTTAAGGGCAGGATGTTATATAATGCTAGGATATGGTAGTGCTATTCAGTGCACAAGCTAGGAGTTCTAAGCTTATTTCTGCACAATGCCACACTGTTTAACAGGTTTCAGATCTAATCCTGACTTTATAGGTAACTTTTACTGTCCAGACATTTGCTACTATGCAGGGCACCCCTAACCGCCACTGCCCAGTGGGCATCTCCGTGCAGTGAAAAAAAGCACAAAAACTGACTCCTATGCCCTCCAGCCACACTTTGAGCTTCCTGCAGTGCTTCTCAATACAAAGAGACCAGGTAAACATCTTCTACCACAAGATGTCTGATCCTAGAATTTCTTAATGCAAAAGAAGCTCACATGTGCAGATTAAACAACAAACAATTTCCAAGCAACTAAGTCCCTGGCTAATTCACCCTTCAGCATAGAGATTTGGATGCACACAGACTGGAAATGCCAACAAGCAGAGAAATTACTATTTTTGCCACAAAATTAAATAAATTCTTTAAAACATTCTCAGAAGCAGTAGTGATCACAGGATAAAGTAAGTAAAAGTGCATTTAATCAAGAAAATATTCTTAGCTTGGATGGCTCTGGATATAGTTAAAAACTGGAAAAACATTGCAATGTTCTCTGTAAGTGAACAAAGAGCCTTGCAACCTGCCTTTTTTATAGTAGAGAAAAAAAATTGTAAACTGCCTCATATGCCCTCTAGCTAATAAAGAACCACACTTAGAGCTTCCTCCAGTGCTTCCTAAATCAAAGAGCCCAGGTAAAAACCTTCCACCACAAGATGGCCTTCAAATTTGTTAATGTAAAATCACAGCAAAAGCAGCTCCCAAGTGCATATTAAACAACAAACAACTAGAAGTGCTTCCCAACTCACAGAGACCAGGTAAACACCTTCTGCCACAAGATGTCTGATCTTGGAATTTCTTAATGTAAAAGCACAGCAAAAGCAGCTTTTAAATGCAGATTAAATAACAAACTACCAAACAAATAAGGCTCTGGTTATTTCTCCCTTCTGCAAGGAGATTTGGAGGCACACAGTTTAGAAAAGCAAACAAACAGAGAAACAACTATTTTTGCTGCAAAATTAAATAAATGTTTGTGAAAATACTCAAAACAGTAGTGATCATTGTGTAAAGCAAGTACAAGTGCAGTTAATCGAGAAAATATTCTTAATATTAGCTTGAATGGCTCAGGATACAGTTGAAACACCGGAAAAGCATTGCAGAGTGCTCTGTAGGTAAGATTCACATTTATATAATTGTGTGTGTGTGTGTGTGTGTGTGTGTGTGTGTGTGTGTGTGTGTGTGTGTGTGTGTGTGTGTGTGTGTGTGTGTGTGTGCACAGCCACTGAGACTGGCATCTGTTTAGGATTAGTTGTTCTCTCTACCTTGTGGTTATTAAGTGCTGTGATACTCTATGGGTCTCATGTGATCCAGAGAATGTGTGGCTGCATAAGTGAATGAATATATGTATGTAGATAAGTACACACATTTTGAAATTAGGCTGCAACAGATTTTAATGTAGGCTCTTATTCTCTATTAAATTATTCCGTGTCATCTTGTGTAACCCTAGAAAACAGCCTGCTTCAGTTCTGAATGCCTTGTTTTATCGACCCAGACTTTCCTCCTCCTCGTTAACCTCTCTGGTTTTAAGCTGATATGCCAAAGCTGATTTATTAAATCTCTTTCCTACTCAGCATGTCTCACTACTATAACCATTTTGTACTGAGAATGACTATATGACTGTTCTTTACACTGAAGTAATTTATTCACTCATGAATTCTTCTCTAGCTTTTTCACTTCATAGTCTTTTGGGTTTTTTTCACTACAAAGTATCAGGTGATACTGAAATTATTAAGCAGTACATCTTCTTTCTTCTTCTTCTTCTTTTGGCTTTTTCGTGGTTAGGGGTCACCACAGCAGTTCACCTGTCTGCTCATGATTGGCAGTGGAGTTTTTACAGTGTTGAGTTGCCAGCCCGGCACCCAACCTTCCATGGAAAGCACGCACATGCACGCACTCATGCCTAGGGCCAATTTAGAGTATCCAATCCACCTACAACATGTCTTTGGGATGTGGGAGGAAACCAGAGCACCCAGAGGAAACCCATGCAACCACAGGGAGGACATCCAGACTCCACACAGAAGGCACCCCAGCCAAGGATCGAACCAGAGAACCTCTTGATGTGAGGCTGCAACGCTCACCACTGCACCACTGCGGCCACCCAGTACATCTTCTTTCTATACTTTTTTAATATAATATATACATAAAACTAATGAATACCAGTTCAATGAACTGTTTCCTGCAGTACTCTGCTGGTCATTATCTATTCCTCAAACTGAAAACTGAACGTGCATTAGCCAGTGTTGCCTGCTTTCCCATATTCACCTCCTTATACAGCTTGCCATCTATTGTTTAGTTAAAGACTTTCCTACCTCTATGTTGTTAACGGCCCTTAATTAAATATATGTAATGTGCAATTATCTGTTTACCCAATCTAATTCTCTAAACACCTGGATGAATGCATTAATATTTCTTTGACTTGGCATCCATAACTTTATTTATGGTGTTCTGCTTCTGGTAAGCCGATAGATTGGAGACATTCTGCACTATTTTCATTCAACAAAGACTGAAAAGGCCTGATGACTCCTTGCATTCATTTTATTATGAGCAACTGAATTTTTGACAAATGATGTTCCACCTTACATACGCCTTCCTTGTTCTAACATGATATACTTTCATCTTTTAAAAAGTAATACACTTTCATCTTTTAAAACTAAGTTGTGTAGAGTTCAGCCTCCCACATCAAAGATTGCAATCATGGTAACAGATGAACCCAGTGCAGAGAGGTAACTGTTCTGTGGGTGGACGTAAGTACTGAAGCTGGTAACATTGTCCCTGCTAAGAATTATATGGTCCTGCATGTAAAGCTCATTAACATGCCTCAGATTACTGATCAAAAAAATTACACACAAATTAAATTAATTAAATTTTCATCTATTCTGTGCAATTGTAAAATAAAAGAATTCACTGACCCATGCAACACTAAACTTCATATCGGCCTTTTGAAAATTTGTTTTTGCTATCTGCAAAAGGAAAGTGTTCTTGGGGATAGGTCCATAATGAGCTTTTACTTATATGAAGCTTTGTTAAGGATATAACAGTAATTCAGTACCATCAACATTTTCTTACTGCCCATATTTTGAATAGATGCTGGAAGACACTGTGGATCTATATGTGTTTTCTTCAAACAATACAGATGATATTCCATAAGGATGCTCCAGTCATCCCATGGGATGTTAAGCCATGCTATCTGTCAGAGTATGAAGAAATATGAACATAAGAATGGCAGATAAATATCTGTATTTATTTACAAACAAATGTTAAAAACAAATAACCAGAATAGACTTAATGATGAAAAGTTCATTTTTGGTGTAGAAAATATGAAAAAGAGTTTGAATTGTTTAATGCTATATATTCATGCAAACCCAGACTGGAAACTATCAAATAATCATATATAATAAAATAAACAAGTACCAAATAAATCAAATTTTATGAATGGTTACAGAACAGCCCAGATGTAAGAATTTAAAAAAGAGAGTGAAAAAGAAACAGGAATGGATAAAATGGTCTTTGAAATTATATGTAACTGAGGAGTGAGAAGAGGAAGCAAATGGGATTATTAAAGTTACTTCACAAAGTATGAACTAAAATAATATACTACTAAATGCAAATAATGAAGCCCTTTACTGTCTCCTTTTTGCAAGGGTGTTGATTGGCTGCCATGTGTCAAATCCCTTCTTTCTATGCAAAAGCATTTTTTTGTTTAGAGGGTTTGACCCAGGCAATTCTGTAGTGGAATGACCTCTCATATCAGACAGTAACATGACAGGAATCCAAAATATTGTTGCTCATAGGTAAGTATTAGGGCAGCTGCCTTTGTGGGCCATTTTAAGCCTAGTCAATTTCCCCCCAAATATGAAAATCAAACCCTAGACGTTGTGTTTATGAGGTCAACACATTAACCATTATACAAACCCTGTGCCAGTTAGTGGTGGAGTATCCAGTAAAGGATATTCTGTTATTTTCTTTTATTTTAGATATTTTGCTGCATTATCTGAGATGAGAGTTAATATTGCTAAGACTGAAATGTTCCCTGTAAATAGGCTAGTGGTTAAGCTTAGAGAGGATCACTGGTCCTTTACTTATGATTGGTGTAAGGATAATCCCAAGTATTTACGTTTATGTCTACATATCAAGTCAGTTAGGATGTTACAGTTGAATTTGAAACTATCATATGAACAGTTTTTCACTTCAGTTCATTCCTTAAGAGGCTATTTAAAGTAAATCTTGATGCGGATGTTTGGGATGAGTTGTGCCCCTTCTGGGGGCATCCAGAATTACCGACAGGTGTTGAAAAGTTATGGTGGCCATAAATGATCACTAAGGGTATTTTATGAACTTATCAGCTTAAGCAGTTGGAGAATTGGAAATATTACTTCTCCTTCAAATGCCTGTCAGTTTAATTGGTCTTATAATGCAGAGTGGAAATAACAACATCTTAGGCACATATTAGCTCAGTTCTCTCCATGGAAAAACAGTTTTACTCAGGCACTAGTCTGTGCCAATAATGGGCCTGCAACTATGTTATTGATAAGGGGTAACTGTAGATTACCTGCAACATAATAGTATGTGCTTTTGTTAATGCACTGAATAGTTGCAGTATACCAGTTAATGGCCAGTCGTATGGGTCTATGTTATTTAATCAACCGTCAAGATGTTCAAAGAGTAGAAGTTCGAATGGGGAAGTTCAAAAAATGAAAATGTCGAAGCCGCGGAAATATGAATTCTTTCCCAGGGAAAGAATTTGGTTGGCTGTTTCCTCAGCTTCGACATTTTCTCTACTGTGGTGTGAAAGTTATGGATCGAGTTAAGGTAAGTGTGCGAGTGTGATGGACGTTTGGGTTAGGGTGGGGTAAGGTAAGTGTGCGATAGTGATGGACTTTAGGGTTAGGGTGCAGGTAAGGTAAGTGTGCGATAGTGGCGGACTTTAGGGTTAGGGTGCAGGTAAGGTAAGTGTGCGATAGTGATGGACTTTAGGGTTAGGGTGCGGGTAAGATAAGTGTGCGATAGTGAAGGACTTTAGGGTTAGGGTGCGGGTAAGGTACGTGTGTGATAGTGACGGACTTTAGGGTTAGGGTGCGGGTAAGGTAAGTGTGCGATAGTGACGGATATTAGGGTTAGGGTTTGGGTTAAGGTTAGTGCATAGATAGTTGTGTATGTAAGGTTTAGTGTAAGTTTATTAGGTTTTTGGTGCACTTGTGTTGTGTGTATGTTTTTCAGAACAGCAATTTTTTTTTCCTGGGAAAAAATTCGCTGTTCTGAGGTTTCAGTGTTGTCATATTTCGAATTCCAAGTTCAAACATATGGTGTTCGAAATTTTGGAAGTTCGATTATATGACATAAGACCCCAGTCGTATTACCACCTTTGGGGGCACTGGATCTAAAGACTCAGTTTGTCATCAGCTGAAATTTCTCCAACATCTTCAGAGTGTTTCTTGGTTACTAATGCAATAGATTAGACTACTTTATAATGGGTAGTGGCCCTAGTAAAGACAGTAAAGAAAGGCTACTCTTCTAGTCAGTGTGAGAGCTATAGGCAAGGCAGGGGAACTGCAAAAATGGTTTTGTGAGTATGTAGCTGAAATCTGGTCTAAAACATCTAACATTGTATCTCAAGTCTTAGGTTTTAGACTAGATCTGGTACCTAGGATTTGGATGTTTCACAACATGAGTAGATATTTTTATAAAAGAAGTTATGAGCAACAGTGGATTATTGATTATTTTGATAGTTACTTGTGTATATATAGCACCAGTTTGGAAAATATCAAAGGAGGCCTCATCTGATTTCTATTAAAAGGTATGTCAGTTTATTGAGTGCAGGCCTTAATAGCCAGTTAAATGTGTCAACTAAATCTGAGTTTAGCAAAGCCCTTAGAAAGATAGCTAAGTATTAGAAGGATATCTCTTGGGTGTTACCTCTTGGGAAGCTTGTAATTTGGAGATGAAGTAAAAGTATGTTTACCTGGCTCCATGAATTACCACATTGATGGTAGTTCACTGAACACAGAAGCCATTATAAGAGATCTGGGAATACAGGTTGACAGCAACCTCTCTTTTGACCACCACAGTGCCACTGTGGTCAGAAAGTCCTTCTATGTGGCACATCTCATTACTAAGGGTTTTGCATCCAGGAAGAATGAGATCATTGTCTCCCTCTACTCTTCCCTCATTAAGCCAATCATGGAGTACAATGCCCCATTTGGCATGTACCTCACTAGACACCTGAAATAACTGGAGAGGCCAGAAAGGTACCTCACAAAGAGGATCTTAGGCCTTAAACACTTGCCCTATATGGACAGACTCAAAAAACTCCAACTATTCTCTGTCTCATCTCGCCTACTTAGAGACGATCTCTGCTTGACTTACAAAGCCATGTCTAACCCAGCTCTGTTAGAAATGCTACATCTAAAGAAATCCCAATCTCTCCACACTACATGCTCCAGAGACCTCAACCTCATTACCACAATCAACAGAACAAGCTGGAGGGATAGGTTCATAACCCAGAGACTGCCCATGCTATGGAATAGACTTCCATACATGTCAAGTGGAGCGCCTCACTGGCTTGATGAGTGGATGGGAAATAGAAAATTCACCCCGGGGATCACTACAGTGGCTCTACTCAACAGAGGCACTGGGAACTAAGGTTGGGTGGCACAATGCCAGGGTAATCCTATGGGCTAGGCTTGTTAAGGCTCCAGAGCCATTAGCCTAGTACACACCTATGAACCTATGAACCTACCCTCTAAGGAAAATGTAGCTGTTAAATTTGAACTTGGGTAATGGCTGATGAGCCTGTGTCATTTGGCTGTTAATTATTATTAGTGAGACTGCCTGGTATCTCTGTTATTTTAATTTAACTCAGCAGAGAAAACACTTACTAGTTATAGTAATGACATTCAGTATACTGCATAAGTTAGTTTTGGTATGGTTGCTAGAATGCTGTTGTGCAGGAAATGATAACATGTACATATGTGTGTCGATGGTTCAAAATGCATTTTACAATGGTTGTGTTTGCAATTGGTTTTTATATTCTAGATGCCTGATGTTATAATAAAAAATGCAAATACTGCATATGGTAACAAAGTCTGAATCAGAAACAGCTGTGCAAGTAAGACTTTAGGTGTTGCAATAAACTGAAACAAATGACAGCTAGCTTCTTAAAATTCAAATTAAGTCCTGGAGTACTAACTGATGTTAGATGTTTGACAGTGGGAGTCACAGGAATAATTTTAACATTAGAAATAGGCTTAGAGTATCTTATAATATAGTTGGGAGATGGAGATGAACAGGAAGAAAAGCATCAACACTGAAATTAGTGATTCAAAGTATCAATTACATTTGTGAAATGTGGCTGTATAAGAAAAAGTGGAAAGAGAAGACTTTTGCTGAGTTTGTTAAACCTGTGGGGAACTGAAAGGCATTTGTCTCACTTCGTGTCAATAATATATGGAAGAACACTGAAGGGAAGAGAAGATGAAGGAAAAGGTTATCTGTAAGTGAAACAATTTCTGTTCTTAAACTTATTTCTGTGAAACTTTTTATTTTATAAATTGCATGTTTTTATAGTAAAACATTTTAGTTGTTTGTGTATGAGAGGAAGATACTAAAGTAAATAGGTGCCTTTTTTCTTTCTTTCTTCTTTTTTAGTATTAAGAAATGTAGGCATTAAAATGCAAAAGAAAAAAAAGCTAGACAAAAGCCATGTTTAAGTTAGTAGGCTGTACTATTGAGTTGTTGTGTTGGGGGATGGGGTGTAAAAGTACACAGATCACAATATATGTAGAGCTGATATCTTTTCTCTTACTTTAAGATAGGTGAATGTATGGATTAAGATCTATTGACTTAATCTATTAACAAGTTTTAAGTGGAAACAAGTAAATAAGACAACACTGAATATACTGAAAAGGTTTCCTTTAGCAATAAATGTGTCAGCTTATCCTTGTAGGTCTGCAGCTGAGAACTACATCTATATTTTTTCTGTTTCCTTGGAGACAAGCTGATCATAGGGCAGTATAAAAATTAGCCAGGGTACTGTTTCTTCAAGGCTAAAAGTTAATGTTTTCTAAAAGCATGAAAGTTGTTTTTCACATCTAGGTGAAGAATAAAGATAAAAAAATGCTGATATCAATTAATGTCAGCAGAAGCACAGTCAATAACACGCGTCTTAGCATGGATAACATAAACTTTAGGTTGTTTAAGGCCTGTGTTTGCAGCTGTCTGTGTGGGATAGTTGTTCCTATTGGCAGGGTAAACTTCATTATTTGAAAATGCACATAGTTTTGTGTGTTTATATTAAGTTAACAGGTTATGGGGGTGCTCTAGTCTGCTTCTTTTCTTGAGGATTTTTATTAAAACAAAAAGTCTTATAAAATGTGACATAGGTTCCAGTGTTGATGATAAGAAAAAAACTGTATAAAGGATCAGCCTGCCAAACATTAGTGGGTGCATGTATCACAAAAAGTGGAAACAGACATTTAAAAAAAAGCTGTCATATATAATAAGTGGGAATAATGACTTCATATCATAATGACAACACATTCCATATTATCTTGGAATGCAAATGGTCTCAGGTATGGACAAAAAGGAAAGCATTTAATTATATTAATAAATGCAGAGTGCAAATAGCAATGCTACAGGAGACACATTTGGAAAGAAATGGGCATGTGAATTTGATAAAGAAAATATTTCAGACTGGATGTTCAGCAGAATATTACTGACAGAGGAAAAGAGGAGTACTTATATAAATTGTTAAAGGAGATCCAATAGTGACAGAAGAGAAAAAAGATAATAATGGCAGATTGGTGGTATTAAGGGCCTACTGGCAAGGGATGAGGATTATGATGGCATGTATTTGCATTCTACCTAAAACTGCTATTATGGACCTTACAAAATGGGAAATAATCAGTTTTCAGCAAGAAATATTATTTACAGGTGGGGACTGGAATTTGCTTTGCAGCAATGTGGCTGTATCTGGAGCCTAGATGGGAAAATATAACAAAAATGTAGATTTCTGAAGAAATTTATGAAAATATTTGGTAAGGAAGATGTGAATTCTAGTAAGAACTCCAAAAGAATTTACATATTATTTCACAAGATGCAATAACTGAACTAAACTAGACCGAAATTATATTTCTCAGCATTGGGTGCATTTAATTGAGAACTTTGACACATTTCTAGTAACTATTTCAGACCATGTGCCAATAAATAAAGCGCTAACAATAAATTGGTTGGAATTCTACAGCTTGCTGCCTTTTTTGGTGTTTGGTTCTAAGTTTATTTTTTGTTTCATGTGCCAATAATTACTAAGATAAAAATGCAGGTTAATGAAGTAAAGATGAGACATTGGCAGTTGCCCACCTACCCTTTAAAAAGAGAGGAATTTAAGGAATGGGTAGTGGAAATTATTAGGGACTTATTAGGGAAAATAGTAAGCACTCCAGAAGCGATAGCTGGTGCATAAGCTAAAATGAAAGTGAAATTTAAAAATAGGGTAGAAATAACAGAAAAAGAGATACGGTTAAGAATTAACAAGCATTATTTATAGTAGCTGACAAAGGTTAAAGTATTGCAGAATAAGGGGAAGCTCACAGAACAAGTAGATGCACAGAGTGCTAAAGAGAAAATAAGGGAGTACCAGGATAATATGCATGAGTTTAGAAAGATTACTGAAAAGCAACAGGTTTTTTGATAATAAATCCTGAGCACAAAAACTTTTTTTGAAATTTGGTTTTCCTAGGCTATTTATTTGTTTTTTCCCCCAAAGACCTTTAATGAATTATCACTTGTGACATAGGCAAATTTACATTCATATAAAAGTAATCAAACTATATTAACATAACAAACATTATACTTCACATATATTGTGATACATCATATAACCTAAGCAATATTACATAAATTATTCAATTCCTGCCTTTTTTTATTAAACAAGAAACATGTTTATTAAACCATCACTTACTGCATAGGCAATCATACATTTATATAAATGAAAACAAACCACACCAACACAATCACAGTTGCAAGCATTTTATATCACAGACCATACAAAACAACTTAGGCAACACAGAAAGTAGAAAGGGATGTTGCCAGACTTGGGGAACCTATAATAAGAAAAATAACCAGAGATCCTGTACAGGTTATTAGAGATATTTTGAAAATTGTATGAAAATTTGTATGAAACAGAGAAGTGGGGAAAATCAAGAAAAAGCACAAATGGAAATATTCATGGAAGACATACATATGCCAAGGTAAGAAGTAGATGAAGATCAAGAATTAACAGTTAAGACAGGAGGAGATGAGATAAAAATACTGATATATAACCAATCTATAGGAAAGTTTCCAGGAATAGATGGTATTTTGGTGGAAGTTTGGAAGCTAAGAGAGAAGAAAGTGATAAAGATTTGTGGGAGGGGGTTGTTTAACAGTATTTTAAAAGGAGGGAAGGCAACAATATCCTGGAAAAAGCTGTGGTGACTGTAATCCCTAAAGATGGTAAAGACCCATCAGATCCAGCTTTATATATATATGCATGCGATTGTAAAGCTTTTATGTTTATAATGGCTGAAAGAATAGCAAAGGTGATGCCAAAGTTGATAGATATGGATCAATGTGGTTTTGTGTAAGGGATACAAACATGTGACTACAATAATAGAGCAGTGATGATCTAGAGGGAAGCAGAATGTAAGAAAATATTGTTGGTGGTGGTGGGTTTTGATGCAGAGAAATAATTTGACAGAGTAAGCTGAGATTTTATGAGTAGGGTGGTGGAAGCATTTTCATTTCCTGATTCAGTAATCAGATTAATTAGGAGGATATATGATGAATCTGAGGCAAAAATCAAAGTTGGAGGGTTCCTCTCTGATATTCTATGTCTGAACAGAGGAACCAGGCAGGCATGTCCTCTTTCCCCTTTGTTATTTGGAACCATTGGCAAAAAAAAAGGGCCCAGAAATTCAAGGATATAGTTAGTATAGTATTCAAGAAAAGTTGGCTTTATTTGCAGATGATATTATTCTGTACTTGATGAAACCAGAAAAGGACATCTCAGTGTTCTGGAACATTCTAAGACAATTTTGGGTTTTCTGGGATATAAAATTAATGTAGATAAAACAAAGGCTATAGCTATAAATTATGTACCCACACATGAATTGGTTCAGCAATACCCATATTTATGGGGACATGATAAAATTAAATGCTTAGGAGTATGGGCTAAAAGAATGCTGTTATGGCAGCTAATGATCTGTGGGAAGAGACTAAACAAAAGATCATACAAAACTGAGAAACTAGAATCTCTTGCCTATGGATATGAATAGCAACATACAAGTAGTAAAATGTTTTTAGTACCTTTAGTTTTATACATAGGTCAGGCACATTTTTATCAACCAGAGGAGAAGCTGTGTATATTACTTAATAAAGAGCTGAATAAGTTTATTTGGGAGAAGAAGAGAGTAAGTATCAAGTGGGATAAGTTGATTCTTCCAAAGGAACAACGAGGTTTAGGATTACCTGATTGAAGGGATATTTTACAACTACACAGTTAAGGCTTATACATAACACAAACAGAAAGCTACAATTCAAAGTGGAAAGGGATGATGATGAAGTAGGGGTAAATTCAAGAAATAAGGAAAGAGTGGGATTTTGGATGCAGATCCTTTAGGAGAATAACAACAGTCATACAGAATATTATTAAGGGTCCAAATGGAGAGATGATAAGTCAGCAAGCAAAGGAGAGTAGTATTGCTGAAACTGAATTCATCCTCAAGTCTTGGTGAGTGTCTTCACGAGCTGGACTTTGTTTTTCACAAAAGCTAAGCAAGATGACATTGATATATAGACTGTATTTTACATAACATATGTCATGGACAGAATTAGGTAAAAAATTAAAAAACATAGCTGGGTGCACAAGACCCAGGATAAAAATCTGCCCAATCCTGGTAGGCACACTGGTGCCAGGACTGGAAAAAATGACAGTGCAGAATCCTCAAAATACGGAAACATTCCACCAGGGGGCTAGGCCAGGCCTAGGGGGAGGATGCTCCCCCCCTGTTGTAGAAGGAAGTAGCAGTCCACAAAAATCACAAAAACTGATAGGCCAAAGAAGAGCCATAAAGATGACAAGAGTGGGCTATTGAGGATAAGAAAAAAAATATGTATTGTTATTATTATGCAAAAAGCCCAGAATTTTCAGACACAAGATATACAAAAAGATTAAGAGAGAATTTAGATATTTGGGAATTGATGAAGGATCAGCAATAAAACATGAACAAATGTGAATAAAACTTAGGAATATTTTAAAAGATTTAAATTAATCCTGAAAACAGCGTTGACATCTAGGAACAAAATTCAACATATAAACTAATTTGCTCTTCCTGTCCTAACTTACAATTTTGGAGCGATTGACTGACCCCCAAAACATGTTGGATAGATTAGACAGGAAAACAAGAAGGATGCTTCATGCCCACCAAATGATTTATAAAAATCAGTGCATACCAAGATTATATATTCCCCATTCTGAAGAAGGTATGTGCCTCCTTGAAATTTATTACATGCAGAGATCTACAATCATGGGACTGCACACATATCTGCTGTCCTCACAAGACCCAAATGTAGTGAAAGTTTTGAAACATGAAGAGAATAAATCTAAGATGACTTCCCTGTTTAGTCTAGCAGAAGCATATTGGCATCAAGCAGGAATGGAAATCAAACCAGAAGTAGATAAAAATCAGGCAGCAACTGAATGGGCCAAAAAAACAAAAGAAAGAATATAAGGTGAAGGATCAGATGAGAAGGCAAGAAATTTGGAAAATGCATATAGTTCCAAGTATAGAAGACTTCTGGAAGAACCTCATGTTGATCAGGATCAAACACAGGAATGGTTAAGGAGAGGCAAATTCAAACCAAAAGATGAAAGGTTAATATTGGCGGCCCAAGATAGTGGGCTACCTACATGTTGGTTTACAAACTGCGGTGGTGGTGCTGCGGTAGCGTTGTCGCCTCATAGCAAGACATTGTCCCGTTCGATTCTCAGCTAGAGCGTCTTCTGTGTGGAGGCATACGTGAATGGGGTGTGCCTTCATTGAAGGTTGTATGTCAGGGCTGGTAACCCGGTACGTAAAAATCCACTACCAATCATTAGCGGACCGGAGTTCCGCTGTTGCGACCCCTAACCGGGAAAAGCCGAAAGACACAAACAATTGAACATGTGGGAGAAACAGACAAATGTAGGTTTTCTAAAACAGAATTGGAAACAGTCGCACACCTTGTTGCTGGTTATGACATACTAATGGCAGAAGGATTGTATACTGAAAGGCATAATAATGTGGCAAGACTGTTGCACTGGGGATTGTGCAAACATTATAATACTGAAGTAGCTGAAAGACACTGGAAACATGAGCAAAGCATCATAGAAAATGATGGTCTACATCAAATGGGATCACTCATTACCAACAGTTCAATAGATAGATGCAAGAAAACCATATATAGTGGTCCATGAAAAAAAGACAAAAGTAGCATTGATCATTGAAATTGCTACACACAGTAACTACAGTATCTTGTGTACACAGAGACAGAAAGTCATAAAATATCAAGATTTGCAGGCAGAAATGAGAGCAATGTGAAAGAGAGATACCCAGACAGTTCAAATAGTAGTAGGAGCAAGGTAGGGCTGTAGTAGGGAGGTCTTATAAAAAGGAATCTACAATCATATTTAGATATGTTACCAGTATGTGTAACTCCATATGAATTGCAGAAGGAGTCATTACTGGGCACATTGCAGGTGCTGTGAAGAGCACTTTTGGCTGACATCAAAGATTGAAACAATACTAATTTCATGAAGTTTAATCTTTTCAATCACAGCCTAAGCACTGGCTTCATCCCAGCAGAATGAAAAACAGCTACTATCATCCCTTTGCACAAAGGGGGTGCATCCATGGACCCCAGGAACTATAGACCCATTAGCCTGACCAGCCTTATCTGCAAGGCCATGGAACGAATCATCATGGACCTTATTAACAAAGATATAGGAAATCTCCAAATGCTTGACCCCACCCAGTTTAGCTTTGTCAAGGGGAGATCATGCCTGTTAAACTTGGTGGACATCTTCGAGACAGTCACCAAAGCCCTAGACAGGGGCAAATCTGTGCATACGGCCTACCTAGACTTAGCCAAGGCCTTTGACACAATCCCCAACTCAGGGCATCATTGATAAACTCACCCAGCTGGGTATCAACCCATATATTGTCAGGTAGGCTGCAAACTAGCTCACTGGTAGAACTCATACGGTCAAAATAGGGGAGTCCATCTTTTCCAGCAGATCCGTAACCAGTGGTGTTCCACAGGGATCAGTTCTGGGACTCCTACTTTCTGAATCTACTTTTCTGAAGTACAGATTAAAACTAAAGGACTATGGCTGACAACGTTTGCTGATGACTGCAAACTGGGAGCAATCATTGAAACCCCTAGTGATATCAACATCCTGCAAGAAGGTCTTACGCAGACTGACTGGTGTCAGTTATGGTTTTAAACTTAATGCAAAAAATGCATTATCATCCCCTTTGGCAAGGGTGATGTTCCTGCAAACTATCACATCAATAAAAATACCCTAAGCACACAGTCAGTGGTGAGAGATCTGGGCACACAGGTCGACAGCAACCTTAACTTCAATCACCATGTTTCCACAGTGGTAAGAAAGGCATTTTATATTGCTCATCTCAAAAGTAAGGGCATTGCCTCTAGAAAAAAAGAGGTTATAACCCCCTGTACTCTTCCCTCATCAGGGCAGTAATAGAGTACAATGCTCCCTTTGATACGTTCCTTTCCAAACATCTGCAACAATTGAAAAGACCACAAAGGTTTCTTGCAAAGAAAATTCAGCATCTTAAAGATCTATCTTATGCGGACAGATTGAAATCATTGTCACTTTAAAATAAATGAAGAAATACCAAACCAACAGGCTAAAATCCGGGAACTTTAATAGATGTATCCAAAAGACTGGTAAGCGCTTTCACTGTGACAACACTGCTTTATCAGACAACATTAACTCTAAGAAATATGTCTTTTATACAAAGTGTGACCAATAAAAAGCCCTTAATTATGATGTCATCAAAAAGTTTCAAATTTTTTAAAAGAACACATACTACAAAAACACGTTCATATATCATGAATAAAAACAACTATAAAGTGTATGCAAACGTATTGCACTTATAAAAATATATATGATAATAAAACATATTATTTATGTCTAAGTCTACGTCCTTTCAGGGAAGGTTTCAGTGAAAAAAACCCATTTAGACCAGGTGGTTTTTCTGCATTCAACAATAAAATCCAATTTTGTTCTATAGTTTCAGTGTGAATTTTAAAATCACCTCCTCTTAAATTAGTGTCTAAAACTTGCAGTACAAAGAACCTAAATGAGTGTGTAGTACCATGGCTCATAATATGTGCTGCTAAGGCATTACTATCTTTTTTATTCTATATGTCTCTCAGATGTTCAAGGACCCTATCCTTAAAGGGTCTATTTGTCTTGCCAACATAAAATGCATGACATAGTTTAACGGAAAGAAAAATATAAAAGGTAACACGTTTTGCAGTCAGCATAAAAATCAACATTAATTGTGAATCTTAGAACTGGGTGTGTGTGTGTATGACAGACAGGTAAAAATAAATTTACAGACTGAACAACTTCTGCAAGGAAATGTACCAATCCTGTCAAATAATGGGTTCCCTTTCTCTAGCATATTGAACTTATAACAATGATGTTGCTTGAGGGATTTGTTGTTTCTGAAAGAAAAATGTGGAATACTTCCTATCTTGCCTTTTAACTCAGGTACACTGTTCAGTATCTTCCAGTTATTCTTTATGTCACAATATTGACTTATACCACTAGAATATTGCAGAGGCACTCTAAAAATATTACTGGTAGAGTCCTGTTGCCGTCCTACTGCATGTGTGTTTGTAGTTGATTTAAAATAAGGCCTGCATCTATCTAATCTCTGCTTCCAAGCTACAGAGATGCAGATATCTATTTCTATTTCTCGATAGCCTCTTTCTAAAAAATCATTTTTCAAAGATTCAAGAGCTTTGCATGCAACTGTATCATCATTATGAAGCCTAAGTATTCTATATACCTGTCCTTTAAGCATATATGTCTTCAGAAAACTATATAACCTTACAAGAACTTAAGAACACATGTGTCCTGGAAATTAGACCAGCCGACAAAGGTGGTGGCATTGTGGTTTTAGATAGAGAAATGTACCTGAATCAAATGAAAGTACTTCTATATGATACCAATACTTAGATAGATCTTAGCTAGAAGGTTATGGGTACTGACCACTACCTGATCTAGGTGTCTCAATGGCCACAAGCTAGCATATGTATAGGGTCATAATACAGGCACAGGTCAAATCCAGTACATCCTTGCTGAGCTGCTAGAGGTAGCATATCATCTATAGGATAACATTTGGAGGTGTATGGATCATATGTGTACCATAATGGAGATGTGAAGCAGGAAGTTTGCATGTATCAGGTATTCCTTTGTAGCCAGACATCATGTTTGATTCAGTTCTTGTGGTAGGCCTACTTCTGTCTCTGATGAGAGGTCAAAAGTGGAAGGTTCACCATCTTCACTCTACCATCCAATAATGAGGGGAAGTACACTGCAATGTGGACATCCAGACAGGTGAGTATTCATTCTGAGTCCAACCATGTCATATGTCGCCGCTCACATACATGGAGCACTCTATTCTCCAGTCATGGCCTGGATTATGCTGGTGACACCCCCTGGAGAAGGTGCTGCCATAGATGAGCACATACACAGTCAGTGGACACGTCTCTTGTGGGTGTCCTGGACCTGCCCATCAGACCTTGCCACAGTGCTGCAACATTTGCTGAAGCTGTGTCTCAGCACACACACACACACACACACACAATCATACTTCCACAAGGTCCACCTACACACAGCTCAATGGAGACAGCACATCTTCTTTAGCTAGTCTCTCCCTCTCTTCTAACCCACCACCTGCACATTTGATGCACGCATCACAAATATTGTTCAAACATTCAACCACAGAAATTTCCCATTGATGATACTTGATACTGTGACTCTCCCCACCAGTGCATATGATGATAACTGTGCTGTGCCCTCTGTACATTTTTACTTGGGTATTCTATGCCTGATGTACAGTGTGGCCAGTGTATGCATGGCAGAACACAAAATGGATGAAGGTTTACATGCATCATGTTTGCTTTTCTATATAATATTTTATTATGACGTATAGTTATGAGCCAGATGCTGCCTCTTAGCCAGTGTCACTGTATGCTGTGCCTGCCTCCATCTGGCATAGCCCTCCCTTACAGCCTACCCCTCAACATGCTCCTTAACAAGCACCTCTTACACTGTTGAGTCTGGAACTTCCTGCTGCTGAATGTGTCTGCCCTGCTCTAGCTGCTTACATATAATGATGTTTTGTAATATTGCACAGACTGCAAATATCTTACTGCATGCCCCAGGGTCATAATGCAGGGCACCCACAGGGACATCCAGACACTGGAACTGGGCCTTTAGCAGGCCAAGCGTATGTTCAACAATGGCACAGTTCTGCAACAGGGCATAGTTGTAGCCATTCCCTGCCATGTTCTGGGGATTTCTGATAGGTGTCATTAATGGTTTACTTTTACATGTTCGAAGGTCAAATCTTCAAACCCGCTGCCACGAACTGTAAACTGCGAAATTCCAAAATCGCAAAAACCGAAGTGCCAAATTATGAAATGTTGCCCCCTTTTTGACCCATGGTAGCACTTGTTTCAGCGGTGGTGCATTTGGAAATGTCAAAATTCAATTATTTTATGACATTTTGGGAATACGGCGTTACAGAATTTGCATATCTGGTTCATGGATGTACATGTACGACCATTTGACTTTCAAACATGTAAAGGTAAATCATCATTAACTATAGCTTCAGGGCTTATTGCCTTTACCAATATGATATCCTTGGTTAAAATTACCTCACAGAGACCACTGGCATAGAGTGCATGTGTGCCCTATGTGAGAGAGTTGTGGGCACTACCTGAGTAACCTGCAGACACATTGTATATTATACTCTGCGTATTACAGACCACCTGACAATTGACAGAGTGAAACCCATTGTAGTCAATATAACTTCTCTGTTCTCTGGAGGGGAGACTTTATTGCAATGTGGGTACAGTCTATAGCCCCCCAGCACCCTTCAGGGGAAATGGGCTATGTCATAAAAAGCCTGAATGTTGTTGGGTTTCCCCCTTGTGGTATGTGAAGACCCCATATGCTCCCCTCACATGGTGCAGCAAGGCATCGAGGAAATTGTGGAGCATCCCTGAGGCAGATTACTGGGATGTACCCACTGTGTCAGCCAGAGGTCATTGTTAGGTCCATGTAGTAAGCATTCTCAAAACAAGAATTTTCAAAACAAGACAAGCATTGGTATCCAATATAATAGGTATTCCATGTATTCCAAAGACCTTTATACAAGGGCAATGCATCTCAATCAACTGTTGCATGGTACTTCTTTTTACATGGTAGCAGTCCACAATTTCAGTGTCATGAAAGGCATAATATGTAAGGCACTGATGGAAGACTCTGCAGCACTGAGAGTGATAATGTTCTCCTCTGTGGCTCCTGCCAACGAGTATAGTCTTCTGCATATATAGATTTAATAGTGTGGCTGCTACCTCATAGATGTTATTGTGGCCTGTCTCTTGCACCTCTGGGATTTAATTGTTGTCATTAATGCTTGAATTAACATCTCTCAGCATAATATATATGCATTTATGAATTACTTTGTCATGTTGTTTATTTATTTATTTATTACAGTTTGATGACCGAGATAGTCTACTGGGCCCGTTTTCAGTGGATGCCCAGGGAGAAAAGCTCCACAGGATACAGACAATTTTACAATAGTTATACAAAAGTAAATAAAGTAGTAAAACAGTGAAAAATACAGAGATAATATACAATTTGTTAAAAAAAGACATAACATTTCAAATCCTAGGTAATGATTTACAAAAGTGAGATTCATGTAGTCTAAACATATTAAAAGTACAGGCATTTCAGATGAAAAAAAAATGTAAGTAAAACATTTATGTACAGATAAAAAAACAAGCTTTTTTTTTGGAAGTTAGAAATATGAGAAGAGGACAGAGAGAAGAAGATGAAGTGGGAGAGGTCAAAGGTGGTATATAGTGGAGAAAGGGAGTTGGTTGGGGGGAAGTTTATGAGGTATAGGGTAGGAGAGGAAATAGAGGCAAAGGCTAAGAGAGCACAGTGATAGAAGGTTGAGGTATACAGTGCATGGGAGATGGTGTTAGAGTTTATGTGGTAGGGTTACAGGAGCATTCCCACTTTGAAAGGAGGTGAGATTGGAGACCAGTTTTGAAGTTTGAGTGGCTCTGAGTATTTTGAAGGGTGGTAGGAAGAGAATTACAGAGTTTAGCTAGGGAGCAGAATAATAGTAGGTGGCCAGGGGGTCGACAAGGCTTATATATGTTTAGAAGATTTTGGTTTTCTGATCTTAGAGAATGGTTGGGAATGTAGGGGGTTAAAGAGGTGGACAGAGAAGGACAACTAGAACGTTTGAATATAAGTTGTAAGCAGTAGTAAGTCTAAGGAGTTTGAGGTAGTTAGGAAGTTCAAGCCATTTCAGGGAGTGGAGAGAGAAAGAGAGAGTGATGCAATGAATTTCTGGAGTTAGTGGCAAATTTGGAGATTTTATTGTAACAGGCTTCCAACTTGGCCTGTAAGCCTAGCTGAAGATCAGTGAATAGGGGGGTGCTGTACATAAGAGAGGGAAGAAGGTAAGTAGAGGTAAGGGTATGTCTGGTGGAGGGGGTAAGATAACGATTGTGTCTATACTGGAGACCTAGTTTTTGGTGAGTTTTTTTGATACTAGTTTGGATATGGAAGTCAAATTTTAGATTTTCATCAATTATGACACTGAGCAGTTTGGTATGTGATACTATTTCTATGGGGCTGTTATTCTGTGCAGTCACTGTAAAAGAGTTTTTGTCTATATTGGTGTTTTTGGATGGGAAGAAGATCATTAACTTTGTTTTGTTGGCATTTAAGGCGAGGTGATTACTATGCATCCATGATTTGGTATTAGAGAAGGCTAACTGAGTTTTGAGAAGTAGGTTGGAGGCGGTGTCTACTGTACAAATTCTAATGGTCGAATCGTCCGCATATTGAATTAGTGTGGCATCAGAGAGAGATTGGTGGACGTTATTAATGAAGATGTCCATGAGGAGGGGGTCAAGGATGGAACCCTGGGGAACTCCCGTAGGGGTGTGTAGAAAGGAAGAGAGTGAGTTTTTCCATTTGATGGCCTGCTGTCTTTCAGAGAGGTAGCTGGTGAATCAGGTGATGATAGGGGGCGAGAGGTTGATAGAGGAGAGTTGGGATAATAGTAAGGGGTGAGAAACAGTATCAAAGGCTTTGGACAGGTCAAGGAATAGAGTAGAAACTATTTTGCCAGAGTCACGAGCAAAGTTTATGGTGTCTAGAAAGGGTAGGAGGGCAGTGATGGTACTATACCCGGGATGGAAACCATGTTGTGTAGGGGTTAGTAGATTGTTTTGGGTCATATAGGTCATCATTTGGGATTGAATACATTTCTCCATGATTTTTGATAGTGGGGATAGGATGGCTCTGGGCTGAAAATTAGAAGTGTCAGTGTTTTTGCCTCCTTTACGGAGTGGAATGATAAAGGTGTGTCTCCATTGTGAGGGGACGTATGATTCTAGTATGTTTATTAAGATAGAGATGGGATGGGAAATGCTGTCTGCAGACAATTTGAGGAAAGTTGTGGGTAGGTTATCTGGGGCAGGGGAGCATGGTTTAAGTTGAAGGAGGAGCTTCTTTATTTTGCTTATCGTGACAGGAGAGAATCTAAAAGTATGAGTAGGGGTAGTCAGATTGTGTGGAGATGTAGAGGGGTTGGTTGGGGAAGGAAGTTGAGAGTGGTGAGAGAAGCTGGTGGTGAGTTTAACTATGGATTCTAAGAAGAAGATATTGAAGTTAGAGGCATTTTCTAGATCAGTAAGGTTTAGGTTAGGGGATGGATTATCCTTATTGCCTGGGTGGAGAATGGAGGTGATAGAGTCCCAGAATTTTCTTGGGTTGGATATGTTTTCTGATTGAAGTTTATTGTAGTATGATTTTCATTCCCTAATTATTAGCTTTTTTGCAGTTTACGGAATTGTTTGTTAGGACATATGGTAATTTATTTTTATGGTAAAGTTTCCACTTTTTGTCTCTTAGGTGCATGATTTGTTTAGTTTCTTTGGTTAACCAAGGGGATGACGAAGTTTTAACTTTTTTAATTTTTAGTGTAGAAAGGTTGTTAAGAAGGTTCAGGAAGGTTTTATTAAAGTAATCAATGGCATTGTCGAGAGGCAAGGATTTTAAGGGTGACCAATCTGTTATTTTTAGGCAGTCTATGAATATTTGTGGGTTAAAATTGTAGAGGTTTCGAGATTGTGCATAGTGGTGTAGCTTTTGAGGGGGAGAGGAGTGACGGTCAGCAAATGCAGGCAGGTGGTCACTGAGAGAGTCAAGAAAGGTGCCAGTATCTGAGATAAGGTTAGGATGAGACACTAAGATCCAGTCAATGAAGGTACCAGTGGTTCCACCTTTGTTTGGCCTGGTAGGAGAGTTTATTAATTGGGTGTAGTTGTAGAGGTTGATATTTAGGGAAGGGGATTCAGAGTTTATCATGGTCCATTTTATGTTTACGTCCCCTAAAATAACTTTCATTTTTGATGTTAGTTGAAAACCAGGAGAATATGTCTTCAAGTATAGGGATGTTGTTGCCTGGAGGAATATAGAGGGCAGCAATGCATATGGATTTGTATTTGTTGAGTTTAAGGAGGGCAATACAGAGTTCAGAATTGGCAAATTTAGGAATAGGATTAGTGTAGGGAGTAACAGTGTAGGAAGAGGAGTTTACCCTCATTTGCATTCACAGATGCCCTCATTTTAATAATGCTGCTCACAATTATGCTGTTACATGTCCATTTGCGTATTATGCCGGCCACAGAATCTCATGTGCTACCTCAAGTCCACTAAATGTGTTTCTGAGTCATTCCCATCCTGCATGTGGCAATGCTACCTTGATGCGAAAAAAGTATCAAACTGGGTGTAATCATTGAAACCCAAAACTATGTCATTATACTTCAGAAAGGGCTTACATAGGCAAGATGATTGGTGCCAAAGCCACGGACTCAAACCTAATGCAAGAAATGCGTCATCCCCTTCGGTAAAGGTGAAGTTCCAACAAATTACAACCTTAACAATACCCCCTAAGTTCAAACCCAGTGGTGAGAGACTTGGAAATGCAGGTTGATAGCAGCCTTAACTTTGATCATCTTGTGTCCACAGTGGTGAAGAAGGCCTTCTACATTGCCCATCTCATAAGTAAGGGAATAGCACCCAAAATGAAGGAGGTTATAACTCCTATGTACTCATCCCTCATCAGATTAATAATAAAGTACAATCTATGTACTCTATGTACCTCACCAGACACCTGCAGCAGCTGGAGAGACCTCAGAGGTTTCTCACCAAGAAAATTCAAGGCCTTCATCACGACCTATATGGACAGACTGAAGGCACTGTCACTATATTGTGTATCGTATAGACTGCTTAGAGGCGACTTGTGCCTGGCCTACAGAGCAGTCCCAGATCTGCCTTAGTGGAAATGCTGCACATCCGTAAATCTAATGGGACAAGACTCACTCGCTCTAGAGACCTTAACCTAGCCTGCTACATAAACAGGACTTGCAGGAGAGACAGATATGTCTCCCAGAGGCTGCCACTTCTCTGGAACAAACTCCCAATTCAGGTTAAAAAAAACTCATCAATGACCCTATTTAAGTGTAACTTGGACAATTGGATGGGAAACCGTAAATTCACCCAGGGGGTTTCACCTATGTCCCTCTTGGATAGGGACATTTAATGCTGATCATAAATTTGCATGCTGATATAGGCGATTTCTCTTGGTCTATGAGGGAAATAAGGGCGAAACATAGCTAAGCTTGTAAAGGCCCTAGGGTCAATAGCCTAGTAACCGCATATGATCCTATGATCCTATGATTACTCTAAATCCGAGAGTTTGAGTGCACTCTTATCAGAAACATATAGTTACTACAGCTGGAGGAATGTGGTTTTAAAACTCTTTCCCATTTTTCTGAAACTACTTTCAAAAATAACTGTCTTTTAAACAAATAAAAATGATTATACATAAACTGCACACACTGAAAATTGATCACAGTGTCACATATGCAGTATGCTTTTAAGCTATTGAAGATAAGTACTGTCAGTGGCAAAACCAGGTAGAACACTCACCTTTGATGCTGTAGGTTCTAATACCACACCAGGTAGTTCAATTGCTGACACTGTAGTATAGCATAAGGGTAATGCTGCACTCCTGCATCTCATCTTTCAGATGAGATGTTAGACCAAGGCCCCATCTACTTGAGGTGGTGGTAGCTCAGGTGGAAGTAAAAGATCGCATGGCACCTATTGAAAAGAAGTTCCCTGCTGCCCTGGCCAAATTTCCCCTAGTTGTATAAATACCATCGCAGGTCTCCCCTGAAAAGAGGCTAGTAGCCTAGTAGGACTAACCTGGTCTACAAAAGAATAAATAAAATGCTTCTTTTGTTGAAGACAGAAAAATAAGTAATGCAAGTGATACAGGGATCATTTACCCATAAAGTTTGTTTAACTTGGAGACTCAGTAAAGTCAAAGGTCTCAAAAGAAGAAAAATAATTTGTAATTGCAGCATAAAAAATGGCCCATTTCATATCAGCGACTTGAAACACTTTATTCAATGAAAACAAAGAGCTAAAAGTACTTGGGCTAGAGAAGGGTGCGGAGCACTGCCTGCTGACAGTACATGACCAATGCCAACAAACAAGGCCATTGAAGGCCTCTCAAAATCAAAGATAAAAGAACTACTTTGTTGAAAGAATTAATTTGCTTTGCACTGTAGCTGTATATTTAACAGTCCTCTTTCATGAAAGAGGCACTGTTAACCCACTTGAGCTGGAAAAAGGGCGTGTATATGTTATCATTCCCTTAATTTATTGTATCACCCATCCCCCAAAGTCCTATTACACACTTTCAGTAGTTTTCAGTCACTAGTTTACAATGAAAGGAAGCCTCTTTAACAGGCATTTGTGTTACTAATATAGTTATTCGCTCAAAATATGAACCTACAATGGAGGCACTGGGAGGGTAACCACTGCACAGCAAATTTCTTAAAAACAGGCTCTTGAAGTCAGAATACCAGAAACACGATAGGATATGAACAAGCATTTGTTAAAGCATAATGTATAACTACCACTCAGGTGGCCTATGAAAAATAGTTCTAATGTTGACCACAAAGCATACATACATACATACATGCATACATACATACATAAAACCAAAGTTAGGTTACTACAAGGTAACATGATAAACAATATTTGAGAAATCAGGTATGTGTTGCACTGAAAATAATTTCAAATAGCAAACATGAGTTTTCCTTTTCAGCATATATAAAAAGCAGAGCACTAGCCTATACATGAAACTCAACAGCTTTTGCATTTACGAGCTGGTTTCAGGAAATGTCACTGTAAGCTACTGGTCAAAAATCTAGAAAACTGCCAAGAGTGCAGTGATATGTTCACTGTAGAAAACACAGTCCTAACATAGTACTTTTCAGTTTTGGCCCATTTTTTAGGACTGTCCCAGATAAAATGTGCAAAGTCATTGTATAATTCCATTGCAGTGGGGGATTTCTCAGCCATTTTGGAATGAATTAAAATAATGCTTTTGTGCCTGCAGCCAAAAAATGGAATATATTACCTTCAGATATGGTGCAAAATCATGTTGATGTAGTGGAGATATCAAAATATAGATAACCAGCTATGTAACAAACAATCTGTGCAATGAGTGCAGTCTTTTATCTTTCACAGAGGTCAGTAGTTGGGGAAAATCATAGTACTGACTGTCTTCATGACACAACTGTTATTATACTGTTTTGTTATGCTAGACATTTTGTCTGTTATTGTGCATAACATCGCACACTGACAGAGGTGTGCTGTAATAGTGCAATGTTTCTGAAGTGTGGTCTTAAAAATGGTATATAACTGACTAGTCAGACATTAAAAAAATGGCAAAAGTTGTAAAAAAAAGTTGCCAATATAAATGAGCGAATAAGCTACCTTATGTTAATTTGTCTGGGTCCACATTTTTAGCATACCAAGCACAGGGCCTTCTTTCATGTATTGTGCTATGGATTTTATTCACTATAACCCTGAAGATATACTTTAATATTTATGCTTCTTGTACAAAGTATCTTTTCAGACTAGAATGCATTTTACAGTATGGTTCATGTACCTGGTCCTCACACATGGCATAATATAAATTCAGGTTCAGTATTTCATTATGCATACCAGTTAATGTATTATTTGTACCAATTTTATACAATATAATGATGATATTCCAGGACTGTTAAGCTGTCAGTCTGGATGAGGAAAGGTACTTCAGGCAAAAAACAAGCTGTTGGATATATACTAGGGGTATACTGCTACAACAAAATCGCCAGATTCGCCACAGGGGCATCCTACCATAGTCACCTCTGTCTCTCACTTGCTGAACTGGGCTGGCTTGAACTCCCACACCTCCTTCAGTGGTATCAACTCTCACTCGCCCACAAACTAGTAAACCTTCCATTAAATGTCCCATCCCTCCAGAATGTACTCCAACCCTATTGCACCACCAAACCACTAAGATCCAGCAACATAAATCACTTGCAGATCACTAAAGCCAATAACTCTGCTGGTGAAGCACTATTCTCTTGTACCATACCCAAATTATGGAACTTCCTCCTACCCACAATTACCTCCATACCATCATGCACCCACTTCAAAACTTTACTAAAAGCGCACCTAAAAACATGCTGGCTATGCCCTTGCAACTCCCACTCTAATATCACCCATCCCATCCAACCACTACCTTTCTTTCCACTCCACTAACTACCTTGATTATAGCAAGCTCAGATGCTCATAAGCCTAGTACTTATTATACAGCAGGAACTTCTTATTGTAACATTTGTTAATGTCTGTTATGTACTTCACAGATAAAAATTCTAGTTGTCTACTGATGTACTATGTTCTTCATCTGTAAATATGTTGTAAGTAATTGCTATGTAAATTGTTAATCGCTATGTAATCCAATGTAACTACTGTCTGTTTATTTTAACTGTGGAGCTTTTCTCCCTGGGCCTCCGCTGAAAATGGACCTACGTCCAGTCGGACACTCCCAGTCAACAAATATAAATAAATAAATAAATAAATAAAATAAATAATAGTACCAGCAAAGGATACAGCTGTCTGTGAAATGGGGGGGGGGGGGGGTATTTGTATCATTTTATTTAGTGCCACTGAGCTGTTGTAAATTTTCTGTAAAAATACAGTAAAGCTAAACTATACTGTTTTTTAATAAAATGGACAATGTTTCTTTTTGGCAAACTGTACTTTCCATAATTCTGTTTGTAAGATAGACTTCTACCCATTTCATAGCATTTTAAATTATTGTATGAGGACACAGTAGGTTTAAAGGAGGTGGTAACCCCTTTAACATGTAGCACTACCATAACTACAAGTACCAAAACATGCTATGACTATTTTAAGCGATTCTGAGGAAGTCTTTGTTATAATAAATGTGATGAAAGTGCTTAATCTTTTCAATAAATTATTATTATGGGTGGTAGTTTGTAGTGGATCTGTTTTCCTGCCTGTACCATTTTTTTGGTTCACCACGGTGGTGGTGCTGGGGTAGCGTTGTCGCCTCACAATAAGATGCTGTCCGGTTTGATTCTCAGCTAGAGCATCTTCTGCGTGGAGATATACGTGAATGGGCATACCTTCGTTGAAGGTTGTGCATCAGGGCTGGAAACTCGGCACATAAAAATCAACTACCAATCATTAGCAGACCGGAGTTCCGCTGTGGCGACGCCGAAAGGCACAACAACAACAACCATTTTTTTTGGTTCATTTTAAGGGAAAACTGTGTTTCTACTCTACTTCAGAAATGCTAGATGAACCAGGATCACCAAATACTAGGACAGAGTCACTGCTGGAAAGTAACATCTTAATGACAAAGGCCCCTGTCATTAAAACAGAACTGATAGATTCTTAATCAAGATGAGCAAAAAAGAGTCATTATAACATGTTCACAGGTGCAAAACTAGAGAACATTATAAGTAAGATAAAAAAAATGGTAGACTACAGAGAGAAATGCAGATGAATCTTTCATTATGGAAATAAATAATGTTAAATAGTGTATCTTTGTAATATAAATCTGCAGGTGTTAACCCTGGGTAACATCCATTCCAAGATTTATGGTGCATTCATCTTCAGTAGAATACTATATTCACTGCATATAAAACAAAAATATGGTAAGAAAATTACATCATTCAATAATCGTCTATGATAGAGTCTGGGTCAACAAATTCAGTGTGTTTCCTCAGAGAGATGTGCAATTTCACATTTTTTATTTCTACTGATATGCATTACTTCTCTAAGAGTGTACTCTTTCTGAATAAAAAAACTGGGTAACCATTCCAGACCTTTCTGGCTTCTGTCACAAACATACTAGGCCTTATTTAGTCCCTAATACTAAACTGGACTGAGATGCAATGGTGGAGTCTGATTAATAAAATTAACAGTTTATAGAGGATTATGATCAGGTCTCTGAGCATAACCAAGTTTTTATATGTTTGATTCAAAGATGACATGATCTTCACCTTGAGAACAGAGTGAAGCAAAACTCAAGAGGTAAATCTTGACAACCATGTCAAGAACAGATAACAATGATAGACTGATCATACTTCATTGTAGTGCATGGAGCATTATCTGTTTCATGTGCTATGAGTTACAGAAAAAAAAACATGTAGGAGCACAAAATGTTTTACAGCTTTGAAAGCTGTAAAATACAGCACTACCAAACAAACAGGAGATAATAGAAACATTTCCCCCTAGTTAATGTGCAGCTTTAAAAGCTACTCAGCATTTTGCTTTGCCGTATTTTTTGGTGTGTGTGTGTGTGTGTGTGTGTGTGTGTGTGTGTGTGTGTGTGTGTGTGTGTGTGTGTGTGTGTGTGTGTGTGTAAAACAGCTTTTAAAGATCTAAATCTGTGGCAGCTGCTGTCATGGTCTAGGATGAGACTAGAGCTTAGAGTGCTGAGAGGTGCTTAACACAACTATGTTACAACACCTTTCTTATATCAAAAAGGGTTAGAAAGGTACTTAATAAATTTGCCTTTTTCATGATTTTGATGAGTAATTGCAGTGCTCCATACTCAATAAAACATGATTCCTGGAAGATATCATTGTATGTACTATCATAGAAATGTGGTTTGATAGCATAATTGGTATATCTAAGACAGATGGGTGTAATGAATATTTTTCTATCTGAAACCATATTCAAGGAGAAATTGGCTCTATTAGAGATTACAGTCTAGCATATTTACAGCCTCTTATGAGTAACTGGAAATCTTACACAAAATTGTTAGTGTTAAGAGTATAGGTCTACACCTCTTTGAGGATGTCAGTCTCCTTCATTGTCTAAATTAAAACATAGTGAGTTTCCCCTTAATTTGTATAATTTCATAACTGTTCCAAACTCCAAACACTATTAACTTGTGGGACATTATCTACCTTAATATGAAATGGTAGCCATATCAATGTAATAAGACATATGCATAACATTTTGTTAACATTAATAAACGAGAACAGAGTATGAAAATCCTGACTAGGGAAAGCAGTACTTATCACCAAATCCTATCAAATACAATGAACTGAAACACCATGCCTTGGTTTGTCTACTTTTGAAATCTGAGTGTAATACCGTTTCATGGTTAACACCAGTCAGATTAAAAATCATCCGTTAATTCTGGAACTTTCATGGGGTGATTAATGAATACTGTACTCATAAAAATTACTGTTAAGCTTTACTTAAAAATTATGATAAAGCAAACATACTACTGTTTTCAATAACTAAGTACAAGGCAGAAGTTCAATACCGATTTGTCCCACAGTAATAAAAGTCAACACAAATGTGTGAGTAATGTTGACTATATACTAATTCCGAGACTGTGGTATCTCAGAAAATTCATGGATTTAGAATATATAACTAACATTAAAAATACCCAAGAGATGATTCTATATTTGTTCATAAAATATTTAAGGATCAGTTTGGTTTTGAGAACAATCTTCAAAAGGGCCTTCTATGTAATTAACTGTATAAATAAGAATCTTACTTTATCAGTTTAGCCCTTTAGAATGATGAAGAGGAAAATACATTTTTAAAAAGGAATTAAACAATTACATGGGACACAGTGCACGTCAAGCTTTCTAAGGCAGTAAGAATGACTTCTTTAAAATATACTTTATCCTAAATCGTATTTTATGTTATGTCATGTGATATTATGCTTTAAACAATCACTAAACTCTGAAGTAAAAAGACTAAAGCTCTTGAAAATAAGAGCAAATTATGTCTTTTTTTTCCATACTCAGTATTCCAGATGGCCTTAAAGCAGATAATTACACTGCTTATACAACAAATCTACTGGATAATATTTTGGAAATAAAACATTGATACCTACCATTTTAAAGGGGCTGTATGGAGCCTTAATCCCTAAAAAGTATGGCCTAGACTACTTGTTGTCAATGTCTTATAAACTGTCTCGTCTTGCTAATATCTTATATAATTAGAATGCACATAAAGAAATGTTCCCTTCTTGTAAGCTATGCAGTAGTAATGGTCTTAAAGCATCTGTATAATATTCTGCAAAGCTCCAAGCACAGCTAAAATCTGAAATGAAGTCTGCCTTCTCCCTACAAGAAGTACTGGCGCTACAGACTTAACATATGAATGTAGTATGGTCTAGAACTGCCACCATCAAGTGATAAAAGGATTTTCAATCAGCAGCAGGGTTCCCTACTCTAACACATCAAAAAGTCATTGTCTGGCTACAGATCTTAACAAGATAATTCAAGGCTTTTTATACTGCAAACAAGATGCAGCTTTAGTAAAGAATGCACAATGAATCTGATATCACTTAAAGAGATATGCAACATACTAGTGAGAGACACAAGTGTGTATCTCCTTTGCAGGATTTTTGTTTTCTGGCACCAACTTAGTCTCTTCCTCCTGGTGGGAGACTAAAAGCAAAGATGCTTGTCATATTTACTTCCAAAAATGAAGTGTTTTTTTCTCTTACAGGCAAGTGAAGCATAACCATGATGAAGGGTCCCAAGAACTGAATTGGTATGAGTAACAGTATTTATATGACTGTGTTCATGACTGCAATGACATTTGGAGTGATCACTGATGATTTAGTGGTAACTGATAATTTACCGACCGCTGATGATAAGAGTGTTCACTGATGATTTAGTGATAGATGATTATTTGATGGTAACTCATGACTGAGTGACACTGATGATGAACTGAGTGATAAAGTTAAAGTCAAAGTAAACTTTATTGTCATTTAGACACCACAGGTGAAGTCTAAATAAAATTATGTGCATCCTGCTCAAATTGAGAAGACAAATACATACATACAATTACACATGCTTAGAAGAGAGACATATACATACATACAGTTACACGTATACCAGACCTAACATTTACTTTCTCTTTGACAGTTATATTATTACTTATTACTACAATTATTGTATACACCACTACAGCAGCTGATTGGTTCATTATTGCACCTGTACTTATTACACAATGTAATTCTCATGTTCTCTATATTATGAGAATATCTAGCAGTTTGTATTGCACATAATTATTTTGTAAACTGATAAACTGGTTGTGATGTTTTATTATTATTGCACTATTGTTTGGTTATCACAAGACTTGTCAGCATCTCACATCCCTGAGATTAATACCAGAGTTCAAAAGTCTAATCGTTTGAGGGAAAAACTGTTCTTGAACCTGGTCATTTTACAGTGTACACTGTGGTATCTTCTGCCAGACGACAGGCATGTGAACAGTTCAAAATGAAGGTGCACAGGATCTCTTATGTTTCTTGCTCTGTCATAACGTGTTGTGTATAGATCCTTTATCAGTGGAAGTTTGGATCCCGTTATTTTCTCTGCAACTGTGGCTATCGTTTGTAAGGCTTTTTGATCTGTAGCTGATAACTGATGAATTAGTGCTAAATGATTATTAATTACTGGTGATTTAGTGATACCTGTTGAGCAAGGCTGAGACTTTGCAGACTGTTAATGAGAACATATCCTGAATGAGATTGAATTCCCTGTCAATTTCCAAGTAAATTATATGCCTGTTGAACTACTTAAAACTGTTACCACTTATACATTTGTAATACTTTTAAGGTTCTTAGAAAGGAAGTTAACTAACCAGTAAGTGATGGAGTGACCCTTCCAACTAACTAAAGGACATTATTTAAGTGAGAAATATAAACCCTCCTTTGTTTTTGCACAAAAAAACATATTTAACAAAGATAAACCATTTGAATTTGCAATCAGTATGGTGATAACATCTGGTAAGTATATTGCCATTTCCTCAGAGGTGAAAAAGGAGTTAGCAGCACTCTTACACTCAAAGGAAGGATTTAAAACCAAAGAAGTATACAATGTTGCTGAAGGGGATTTTACCATTTACAATGACCCTTTTTGTTAGGCACTACCTATGGCTATAACATGCAACCTTAATTTAGCATTAGATACCATTCTATATATAGTTTCTCCTCATCATCAGGATATAGTATATCTAAGGTACGTTGGTTAAGCATGATGAAAGGAGACTCATTGCCTGATACATACAAGGCATACTACAATAAAAGTAGAGCCTTTCAGATATACCTTTGGCAAGGTCTAACACAGCTGGACCAGATTTTTGGCTTTATGGATTGCCTGTCTGCTGACACAGATACATGGGAAGATATTTCCTAACAACACTGACCAATCATAGATCCATTATTGTTAGACACAGGGCTGAAAAGGACCAAGTGATGGGTTGTGGGATTTGCCCTGACCAGCTTCATTAACCAGGAATTTCAAGACATTATAAATAACTTAATTCTTGATATTCTGTACCATAACAGTACTAAGGTCTCTGCTCGGCAGCTGTCTGGGTAGACTGAAGGTAGTGCTATGAGGTAAAGTCATCACTCGTGAGGTTAAGACAGTATGCAGGAATATGGGTGACACTAAGGAAAGAGCTCAGGCACCTTGAACATATGCCTACTCGAGTTAAGCCAGAACATAAACCTTGTATGTAAGTTGCAAAGTAAGAGCTGCGAGGAATGTCTGATCAGCAGTCTGAGCCCAATATGCTTAGGTTAAGATCAATGACACATACTAATGGTCAAAAAAGGTTACAGAGTTTGGCCAGGAGGATACTCAGATCAAAAGTTAGGCATGAACATAAAATGGTAAGTCAGAATGAGGTTGTTTTACAATATTATTATCCTCAAAAGGTAATAAGAGATCCATTTAACTCTTTGGTCAATAATTTGTGGAAAATAAAGGAAAGAGAGTACAACCATTACCAACCTAAATGACCCCTTGTTCTGGAAAAGGGTTTATTTACCCTAAATATCAAAGGAATATAGAAGAGCCCTGATTAGCCCTTTTACAGAGGCTGAACTAAAGATGCATTTAGTACATGTAGAATGTGTATTACAAGTATAGTACCAATACTTTCTACACTGAATTTTAAAAGCATTTTATTAACAGCTTAGCCACTCTCCTTCTCAAAGTGATAAACAGATTATTTAGTGCGAATTCCATGGCCCCCACATGCTGAAGCAGACCCCAAGGCTAGATTTTTTTGTGGGCCCCATAATTATATTTATAAAATATATATATATATATATATATTGGAAAGTGTACTTTCTGGCTTTCATTACAGCAAATTTTTTCAATTATTTTTGAGTAATTGACTTTTTTAGCAAAATCATTTTCTATACATAAAATTGCCAAATGATTAAGCCGTTTTTGGCTAGTGGAATTTCTTTGCCACGTTTTTAACGAGTTTGCCAATTTACTGAACAATCTCCCAGCCGACGAAACAGTTACTGGAATAGTACAAAATAATTTCAATGCAAGGCAAATATTGCCAAATATTTCTTGCAGATATTTTTCATATATTAAATTAAGAAGTTTAATTGGTGACCTTTCCGAACCAAAAACAGTCTTGTGGATTGTTTTAAGGTGAAGTACTTCATTTATTAAATTATCTGACAAATTTCGTAAGCTTTTACAAGTATTGCTGCTTTTGTGGTTAGTTGATCTTTGTCCAAATCCTGAAAATTTAAAATTGGAGAGAATAATTTGCAAATATTATTCACTGCTTCAAATCTTGTTTTTATATAATTGATAATAAAATCCAACACTTGGTACACAACAGAATTTTGGAAGTCTTCTTCACAGTTTTCAGAATTTGTGCACATTTTGGGAAATTGGTGTTGGATTTCTATTCCTGCAGCAAATGTTTTAGCTTTATGAAGAATGTTTTCCCACGAATTGCGCAACACCTGAATTTCTTCCACTAAGTCTTTTACCAAGACGGTTTCTATATCAGGAGATAATCCTTTGCTTTGTATAACAATATTCTTATTATCAATACTGGATAGTATTTTATGCCAGAATATTGTCATCAACAGACCTTTATAAGAACTGAAATATTTAATCAAACCTTTAAGTGTATTTAGTGCTGAAGGAGATAATCCTGTAGCCATCTCACTAAGAATGTCATCTATTTCAGCAAGTACACCAGGATAATGTTTAATGATTGGATGCACAGCTTGAATTCTTTGGCTCCATCTTGTTTCTGACACACTTTGAAGAGATAATGGTATGTGTTTTCTAAGTACCTCCCAGCGTGCAGGACTATGAGTGAAAAAAGTGTACAAGCTCTCTATATTTCCAAACAATTTTATAACATCTGGATTGATTTTTGCAGCATTCACTCCTACAGGATTTAATGAATGTGCACCACAGGGGAGAACACTGCAAATTTGTTCTTTTCTAGGATGTGTGTTTCAACGCCGATTACTTTACCACACATATTGGCGCCATTATCGTACCCTTGTGAATGGCAATCTTGAAGAGGTATATTGTGTTTTTCAAGAGTAACAAGTATTTCTTCAGTTATTTTTTGTCCAGTTTTCCCAGTAAAAATTATGAATTCGATGAAAAATTCATTTACTTCAAATTTGTTTAAATCTTTGCTTTGAAATACATATCTGAGAATCAGGACATTTTGTTCATTGTGCAAGATATCTGGTTTTGCATCAACAATTATTCCATAAAAAACTGAGTCCCTTTTTTGATCCAGAATGGTGTTAAGAACTTGGTCTGCACAAAGGCCTATAAACTCATTTTGAGAATACCATGACAAATAATGGACAGATCCTTTCATATTTCTTCCTTCTTCTATCTGATTTTGTTGAACTTTAGCAAGGTGTTGTTGTTACTTCATCATATTTTACAATTAGTTCCAAAAGCCCTAAAAAATTTCCATTGTGAACATTTCCAATTGTTGCGTTCTGTCCTTGAAAAGCTAAACCTCTAGATGCCAAAAAATTGTTACGTCCAAAATTTGTTGCAGAATAGCTTTCCACTTGGTTGTCTCAGACTGAATTTGGAGTTGGGGGGCTTTATTGATTCCATGTCCTTTTAATGAATCCAAAAGACATTTCCAAGCTACATATTGTTTCCTATGTTCAGCATTATTTTCATGAGATGGCAAAATGTCATATAACTTTTTCCAAGGTTTATTTTTAGGTGAAAATCCTTCTTGAGCTAAACAGCTTAAATTTTTGTTAACTAGATCGCAGAAAAATCGACATGGTAGGCAGTAAAGAATTTCTGTTGATGCACTCCATGTTAGCCATTTTTGTGGAAAATGTTCACTTGTTCTATTATCTTTCATTTTTTTATATAAAAGAAACACCTGAAATTCTTTACCATTAATATCCTTTGGCAATTTCTTATATATCTTTTGGAATTCTTGAAAGGTGGTGACACTGAGTTGTACTATTTCTTGTCATAGGTTATTTGAAATAACTCAAGGCCATGTACCAGGATCATCGTATTTTACATCAGGATTTTCGAAATGATGTGTAACTGAAGTATCGACTGTATCATGTTCTTTCACAGTTAGTTCTTCTTGAGGTTTCACATTTCCTTGTTCTACGACAGTTGCAACAGTGGCAGTCACTTCCTCTTCGACTGATTTTTGAATTTCTGAATTCTTACAATAGGTATTTTTGTGATTAGTACTATGCGCTAAATTCTTTTCATCACCATATTTAAAGAATTTTAGTATCGATTGACAACTGCATGATGCTTTTGCTTCTTTTTCATATTTAAGTTTCCTTTTCTGAGTGCCAGACTGTGTTTATAATTTGAAGCAGACATGGCTTTACTTTTACTTGTTAATTTCTATAAAAAAAAAATAAAAGCCAAAAATATCTATATACCTTTTTCAAAATGAACATATCCATAAAGAACAGGATGGGTGCAAAGCAAAAATATTTACTTACAATTACAAACATACCTCTCAACCTGAAAACATCAAAAATCTGGACAAATGCCCAAAAAAAGTAGGTACAAATCTGTATGCTAATTAATATAAAATCTGCATACCTAATTATGTAACCCCACCCATTCCAATAGAATTGTGGAAAACCAACTTTCAAACTCAAATTGAAGAACAGACAACCAAAATCTGGCCCCAGAGTCCCCCTGCAGCCATTCCAATGTCTCATTACTTGGCTATTTCACTCCATTTACCATAAACACTGGAGTGTGCATACTGCTTTACTTCTACAATGATTATTTGGATTTCATTTAAAACTTATTTTACATTTTATAGTATAAACACTAATAGACATCTGCTAAACAAAGCAATACAGTCTCAGAATGAAAATAGACTTAGCATTAAAACTTCTCTGCCCTTGAAACTCACATTCATTGAAACCCAGACACTAATGCTTAAATAAAATAGCTGCTGCCATAACCACTCTGCTTACTGAGTGTAACATTTGAATTAGAAAGTTGTGGAACTGCTGCCAATAATGAATCACACACACCATGTTAGTTGCATGCTTAAATAATATAGCTGCTCACATACCTCTCAACTGTACAGATTTTTGCAGAATGTCCAGATTTCTGCCTAATATTTTTGGTCCATTTTTCAAAAATTGTGGTTTTATAGCAAATCATTGGCAAATCACTGAAGATTTAAGTCAGAAAATAATGTCAGACATTTGAGTTTCAGACTTCATATCCTTCAGAAAATTAATATTAAAGCACATCCTGTTGCTCTGTCTACCTTCTAAGTTTGTAAGTACAATATTCAAAAATTGTCCCTATCTTTGGGCCTTTGCCCCCGCCCCATTATTTATGGCTTTGTCCAGATTTCTTACTCTAAGAGGTTGAGAGGTATGCTGCTGTCATAACCAGTAACCACTCTGCTTACCGAGTGTAACATTTGAATTAGTAAGCTGCAGTTTCACACACACACACACACACACACACACACACACACACACACACACACACACACACACACACACACACACACACACACACACTAATGCTTAAATAAAATAGCTGCTGCCATAACCCGACCAGTGCGCAGCCGCAGACAGACATATCTTGCACAAGAATTTACACATCCAAAGACCAGAAATTCAAAGCATGGCATGGCTATTTATTTTTTCACACTAACAGTTACAAAAGAAGATTCATGGGTTCTGCAACACATGCCTTCAAAATAAGTAATCCATTATCCCAACATAAGCTAGTAATAGTCATTACTCAAAGTAGCTGTTATTCATATACATTTAACAGTTGGGTACTCGGGTTAAAAAAAGTTATTTGTTTTGACACAAAAATAACTGATAAACTTCCAAAAAAGAATAACATGAAAATGCAGCTTAGTTAAATCAAACTTCCAGCGCAAAGATAACATATTCTATTATATATATATATATATATATATATATATATATATATATATATATATATATATTGTACTGGCCATTAGAATAAAACAGTACAGAGGCAGACAAAGATAAAAAAGTCATATTGCTTCATCAACATAAAAACAAACAAGTGCCTAATTTCAGTGGAGGCACAATTCACTGATTTATTCCTACTATGAAATAAACAATACTCTCTAGTACTGACTACATTGAGGTGTGTACATTTTTTTCTTACCTGTTAAATCCAATAATGTGCTTCCCAGTGCTATCAGCTGCTCAGTGCTCAGGCTTCTGACTCGTCTGTCCATCCCTCTCTCTTTAGACCCTATCTCATTCTCTACTCCATTGCAGGCTTGCAAAGTAAACTCAGCCCAGAGCAGCCCTGAGCCAAATTCTGGTAGGCTGGCAGGCTGTTCACGAAGCTGACATCACTGTGCACACCTCTGTGTGATGATGTCAGTTTGAAAAAAAAAAAATTTAAAAAAAAGCCAGCTAATTTGGAAATTAAGTGGTGCCACTCGGGAATTGTGGTAGCCTATTATTTGGACCTCAATCTAGCCTGAATTATTTTTTCTTTGTAGTCTGTTTTGTGTGCCATGTTACATTATGTGTTGTGATTCTTGTGACATGAGAAAACTGTTAGAAACATAATCATTATACTATAAGATCACAGGGCATTTGAATGCATTTTTAAGCTTTTAGAGATACTTGGAGGGTACTCAAAGTCTTACATCTGGACTTTATCATTCCCTGTACTTATTGTCATTGTATTAGTATGTTTCTCAGAATTAATGTTTTAGGAAGACTGAGGTATACAGCATTATTTTATCATATCTGATTTAAAGGAACTGTGGCATTAGGTCCTGTACTCTGATACCAGTACTGAGGCATGAGGCATCTGTAGATGTGCTGTGTGAACCTACTTCACAAAACATCTAACAATATCAGAAAATATAAAACAGGTGACTGCATTTGAGAAAAGCCATACAGAGACACTATGATCTATCATTCAGTGAAGCATAACATATTTCAGAACATACAAGCAATGTATGAAACAGTATAAATGCATTAAGTAATGCAGAAACCTGGGAAAACCAGTTAGTATAAAGAGAAAATGGCTGCACTGTGATAACTGCTATAGTAAGATATTTGGTAACCTCTGGTAACACTATATCAGCTCATCAGCAGACCACATTAATGCTGATTTAATGAGTTTACCATTTTAATTTATCAGTTAATAAACACTGTAACCCAATTATATGTTTCTGTCTGCAGAACAGCACACTGTTATTAATAAAACTGAAGCCATTAATGTGTATTGAGTTTTGCAAAATTTGCCCAGCACTCCTCACATAGAGGAATAAAGATCTACCTGTGACTCTGGCAAACTGAGTTTGATTAGTGACTTGAGCACCTGCTGGAGCTGGCCAGGTGGAATTAGAATGTATGGGAGGGAGAGAGATGGGAGTATGCAGGAGACACAACAGTTCACAAGCCCTGGTGGTGATATCAGTGCTGTAATAAGGACAGCTGTTATAGAGGTAGGCTCGTGCCACCCGCTCTGCCACATTGATAACAATTATAATTGAATCGTGAATTTTGAAAAGGGCCCATCTCCACAATTGAAAAAATATGGATATGGGCCCTTTTAGAAATTCACGATTCAATTGTTGTATGAATTAAATTATAAATTTTCGGTGGTCAAGAAATTTCAAAATGAGGTTTTAAATATTTTTATCTTTTGACTAATCACACCTGGCCCCCCTTATCCCAGACTCCCAGGCTAGGGCCCTGTCAGCCCCCCCCCCCTTGTGGGGGCCACGGCGAATGCATAACTCTCACCTAGACACAAACATTACAAACTCCAATTTTAAAGCTGTGGAGGGGTGACTTTCCTTCAAAGTCATATTATTCCAGCCTGCTACTAAAAGTTGCTTACAAGATCGTTATAGCAATGTGGGCAAAGACAGTTGCTCTTTGATTCCCATGGTGATAGGTCAACATCAAGTCGGTTCTGTTAGGAGAAGGATAAATACACATGCATTGTGAAATGCACTAATTAATTTTACATTCATTTGTTAATTCACAAAACACAAGTACCAGTTTACAGGAGCAACTTGGGAGCGGAGTATGTTTTAGAAATTTTGTCAATGTTACACATATCTGCAAATGGAAATGGAGGGAATCAAACACAGGACTACAAGACAGAACTCATTAGGATGGGGTGGGATATATAATATAGGTGGTACCTATAAAACAAACAAAAAAGGGGTTTTGTCTCACATGGGGGTAAGGTGCTAGGCTTAAAGTGGTCCACAAGGACAGTTAGCCTAGTACTAATCTATGAACCTCTATTAGTAGGTCAGAGATGTAACCCTCTGAATTTAATTTTAAGTAGCTTAAGCTTTAAGTTAAAAGCACCAGTCAGCCTCTGGGTATAGTTTGCACTGTTAACAGCTAGTTTTCGGCACTGCATGTTACCAGAAATAAAAGCCATTCTTCTGCTTCATGGCCCATGCAAAGGATTTTCTAGATGGTGGCATAGTTTACATTAAACAAAGGTTTACTTGAAGACAATCATCCCTAAGAGGAATTACAGGAATTTCTGCCTACATGAAACTCTCCACTGCAACCTTGTGACCAAAACACCCAGAGCAGAGCCAGCATTTTTTTTTTCTTTTTTAGCATTTTGGCAGGCACTGGAGCTGCAAAGATGGAGAAGCACTTATGGAAATAAACAGCATGAGATTTCTGTCCTCTAGATGTTCAGAGAACTGTCATTTTTCCATATAAACATGTCTTAGCTGAATTAATACAAAAGATCAAGAGTGCTGAGGTTCCTGTTGAAATTCCAAGGACAATAATTGCGATCCTCAGAATAGTAAGGCTATCTTGAATAAATGGGGGATATACTTGGAATAAGGTTAATGTATTTTGGAGCATTCTCATTCCTCTAAGGTACATCGATATCAAGAACTCAAAGTCAGACTATATAAATAACACGAGTGTGGGGGTGCAGCTTCCCTATGTTGGGGATCTGACCCCCTGCAAAAATGGTTTAATAGTATTATAAAGAGTTTTGATATTCAATGTGCTTGCTGGGTAATTGTACTTTATTTTCCAAAGTTACATGCTTCACAGTTCTGACACTTCTGATAAGGAATTGAAACAAGGGAATCCAGCTTTATGTATATTACTGAGACAGTCACAGAGACTAAGACATGTTGAATTTCACTAATTAAAGAATATTGCCCTTCATCAACACTTGAATTATTTAGAAAACTGTACAAGTAAAAATAACTTTTGAATTTTTAATTTTGAAGAGGATTTGGAAGGCAAGAATATAATCAGTTTCGTCAAGAGTTATTTCTCATGCTACTGGAGCAGTCTATTCCCAAAACTGTCTGCTGAATGCAGTTACCATGCTTTTAACCTGAAACCTAACAAGCCAGGGGAATGTGTGAGTTATCGTATTTATATAGTTTTCATTTCTGAATGAAGATGCTGTTCTGCAAGCAGCCTGAGCTAAGGAGTAGTAGCTATTCCATGGAAAACTGATTAGAATGGACTATGACTTCTCCGTTGTTCTTTTGCAGAACTACAAGAGTTTCATCTGCTCAAAAAATTAATGAAGGGAAAAAAATCTCTAAATGCTTTCTACAGTAGTCTACCAAACTATGGCTTTCTGTAATGGAAACACTACCGGAGCACACAGCTTCTAGGAAGCTGTAGTTACTATATATATATATATATATATATGTATATATATATATATATATATATATATATATATATATATATATATATATATATATATATATATACACACACACACACACACACACACACACACACACACACACACACACACACACACACGCGCGCGTATTTATAAATTTATATATATATATATATATATATATATATATATATATAAATATATATGGGTACATATCACAAGATCGACAACTTAAAATGTCGACAGTTACTTCACCGACAATTCAAAGAACCGACATCGCAAATCACGGACGTTTACCAGGTAAGGGATGTAAATTCGCTACTCATGCCTACCATGGTTGCATGACACTGCCACACTTACTAAACCATGGTAGGCATGAGTAGCGAGGGGAGTGGAAATGCATTGAGACCATCCTCTGTAAATTTATTTGCTGCCTGAGGATTGTACACAATCTGGGTCATAACCCCCTTCAAGCTTTGTCTATGTGTGAGATACAGTGGTAGGGCTATGGCCACTGCTCTTAAATCTCTCTGAGTAGGCTATTTTGTTGATTAAATAGGCTAGACAACATCTTGGTAAATGACTTTATAACTGTCATTTCAAGTTAATCTGTTCCACTTTTCTTGTTTTAATCTATACAGCTAGTTCACTCCCCCACAATAATTAAAGTTTATATTTATCTGAGGCTCAACAACTTTCATGTAAAAATTGTCAGAGGGCTTGTATTGTTCCCCTGTTTTGTACATGATGGGGGACTACTTTGTTGAGACTTAGTCCATGTATGGGACCAATATTTATCTGACCAAAAGATTGTGTTATCTATCTATAAGCAAGATTTGAGGGATGATGTGGCTAGTTCTCTGCCTTGTCCTTGAAAAGGGTTAAACAGTTTAGATATTATGAGGTAAGTAGCTTACTTCACACTAGACTGTGTAACCTTCTGTAAACACCTTTGTCTTGTCACTTGCTACTTAGGTTTTTGTTTGTTTGTTTTAAGGAGATGCTTTGTTTCCTTTCTTTGCCAAGTCACAGGCTTCACAGGTACACAATGCAGTAGCTGCATTTTTATTGTATGGCCTAGGGCTTCACATTCTTCTGTAGTGAGATGAGTATGTGGCTGGAGGCTGGAAATTTTTAATGTTCACTGGCAGGTATAACCACAGTTAGTTTAGTAAGTTAGTTAGTTAGCTGAAACACTGCTATAATTGAACTAACTAACCTACTTACTCCTAAAATACAGCTATCCATATCAATATACATAATAATCCCCAACCTATAATATGCTGTTTGCATCATCTCCTTTGGTGACTTAGCAAAGAACCTTAACTAAAATCTCTAGACTAAGCTTCCTTGCAGACTCCTAAACATATTAATGCCTTTATTTAAACTCCTCATGTCCTCCCCATGGTCGAGTGACGTCAAAAACATGCAGGTAGGTGCGTGCGTGAATGGGCATGCCTTCTTTGAAGGGTGGGCGTCAGGCTGGCAACTCGGCACTGTAAAAATCCACTGCCAATCATTAACGGACGGGAGTTCCACTGTGGCGACCCCTAACAGGGAAAAGCCAAAAGACTAGAGAGTAAATGCTTTCAGTCACACAAAGGACATTTCTTTTTGTAATCACAGCATGTAATTTTCACTTGGATTTCTGCCTACTCCTTAACCACAAAGATGACATCTTCAGCAAGTACCTAGTTTCTTAGATCACAATTCCCAGGAGTAGTCACATTATACAGATCTCATTTTATGCTTACTACCACAGAAATAACCTTTTCTAAACTCATTCCATGAATTCCTTTCCCCAGAGATCATAAATGCTGGCATTTTTACATCTTTTACAGATGACCATCTCAGTTAGCTTACTGAAGCTAATGAGCATAATTGTTTCATTGATAATAGTTAAGTTTTATGAACAGGCATTATTTGCTTTTGATACAGTCCTATGGTCTCCTCAGTCGATTTACAATTATGGTCTTCCCTTTTCTCTTAGCTGTATACCCCTCTATTCTACGTCTCTATCTATATTCTTCTGTTACTGTCTCCTTGTTACCTTAAAGCTTCTACCTTCTGCTTTTCTTAAAGAATTATTTTCTATCTAGTTCTTTAGGTATTTCAGATTGTCCTTTTCTTATATAAGGACATCTATACCTCTCTCTCTCTATTAATATATATATATATATATATATATATATATATATATATATATATATATATATATATATATATATATATATATATATATATATATATATATATATATGTGTGTGTGTGTGTGTGTGTGTATGCGTGTGTATGGAATTAGTGGCAATAGTCTATTTACCATTACATCAATGTGCTTAACATTAACACAGTAATGTCAAATTGCAAAACATTGACACCTTCTGCCCATGCTCTGAGGTTACTCCTCACAACATGCATTTATATAAAGACACAAACACACACCCTGCTAGTTATATGTACTAACACTGAGATTGCACAATCCCTGGGGAAAGAGTATATTCCACTCTCCCAGGGATTATCCATTATTGCACAACTGTAAACCATCTGCATTGTTGATGAAAGTGCATCAATAATACAGAGGTCAATATCAGACATGACCAACCAATGTCATGAAAACCATGTGAATATATGTATATATCTATATATTTTATTTATTTGACATTTGTTGACCCTGAAAGTCCAACTAGGACTGCGCCTATTTTCAGCAGAGGCCTGGGGAGAAAAGCTCCAGACACATGTCTTTGCAATGTGAGGGGAAACTGAAGCACTCAGAGGAAACCTAAGCGAACACAGGAAGGACATGCAGACTCTGCACAGAAGGCACCTCAGCTGAGAATCAACCCGGAGAATCTCTTGCTGGGAGGCAACAACATTAACCATACACACACACACACACACATATATATATATATATATATATATATATATATATATATATATATAGATATATAGATATATATATATATATATAGATATATAGATATATAGATATATATATATAGATATATAGATGGATAGATAACATAACCTAATGCCAAGGAAATGTATTTTTCTAGCCTTAAGGGTAGAACACACTTTCCTTAAGGAAGAATAAACCAACAAAATGGGAAAACTAGTTGTACAGTATTGACTGTTCTTGATATTGGCATATGAATTACTAAAATGGGTGGGCAATTGTCACAACATCTTATGTAAGATCCATGTCAGAGATTACTTTTCATTCTTATTAAAAATAAGAAAAAAGGAAAGTTAGATTTGATGAAGCTCTGACAAGACTGAAAGCACTCACCTATTGTTTTTACCTTAATAAACCGTGGTTTAAACAAGCAATTAGTGCTTGAATCATTTTTTCTTATTTTTAATAAGAATGGAAAATTATCTTTGACATGAATCTTACATAAGTTGTGACTATGGTTCACTTTTAGTAATTCAAATGTCAATATCAAAAGCAGTCATTCCTCTACAACTATTTTCCTTTTGCGTCTCTCTCTCTCTCTCTCTCTCTATATATATATATATATATATATATGTTTGTCTCATCACAGAGCAAACTGTCAAATGAGCAATTAAAAAACAAACAATATTTTTAGCTTGACTCTAAAAAGACTGAAAAATAAAAAAAATTCAAAAGCATAATATTTTTGCAGTGTGACAAGCCCCCCCCCCCACACACACCCCTACCCCCATACCAACTCAGAGATCCCACAACAGTTGGGCAAGGGCAAATTCTAAACCCTACTGTTCCACAGTCTCAGATGCAAAGCTGTCAGAATGCTGAAAACAAGCCTGCAAGTGAGTTTACTCTTACAGATTGCAACTATATAGATAAATATATTTATAAGTAGATGTATATATGCATGTACACACACACGGATATGTATATATATATATATATACTACTGCGATCTCACAATCTGTCTTAGTGACTGAAAGTCTTTTTATTAAGTCATACATTACTTTCTTACTCTGACATCTCGCCTGCCTGCAGAGTTGCATTACTGTAATTTCCTCTCCAGATATAATATTGTTTTCTCCTTGGCAGGGGTCATGCCTGAAAAGGGCAAGGAAAGAAGAAAGAATGGAAGGAAGGAAGAAACAAAGAAACAAAGGAAAGCTAGTTTAATTGTGATTTTGTACAACTAGATGAAAAACATGAGACTTTGAACAAGTTTATGATGTCATTTACTACAAGTTGTCATTACTGTGTACTTAGACCTGGCAAAGATATTCAGCACCATCATGCATGGTATTACTATAGAAAAAAAATTAGTGCAACTTAAAACTAATAAGAAATATTTGAATGTGCACATAACTGGCTGCATATATGTAAGCACTGAACAGGGGCAGTGGAACAAGTATCACCAGACAGTACTAGGGCACTTTCTTGTTGGTATATTTATTTGTTGCACAAAACCAGGGGAATCATATATGAGTAGCTATGTATGCAGAAAATGTAAAATAGAATATGCACTTTCTTCAGTCACACTCCAGACTTTACAATACCTAGTCTTTACATATTTATTAGATTTAGTTCTGCTTGACTGTTTTTTTCTAAGCTTCAATGTCCACGTGTCTAACACAAGTTCTGGTATTCAATTGTTAAACCAAGTATTAACAGAAATTAGAAAAAGGGTTTCTTTGTAATTAAGGACTTCCAAGGACTTTGGGATAAGCTACTGTTACATATATAGGTTTATCAGTGGTACAACAGGTAGCATCCTCCCCTTTGGAGCAGAAGGTCATGGTCTGTATTCCCACACCAGGACGCTGGATTGCTGACCATTCAGTGCAGGGTGCAGTCCTTCAGATAAGATGTTAAACCAAGTCCCCTTCTAATTGAGCTGCTGGCACCACAGGTGGATGTAAACGATCCCCAGGCATTATGAAAAAGAGTAGGGGACATTCTTTTATGCCCTAGCTGACTTTTTCTTAGTCCTATAAAATGCCACCTTAGGTTGCATTTGATGAAAAGAGGCTACTAGTCTAGTGGGATTAACCCAGTCAGCAAAGGTTAAGTAAATGTAAAATGCATTGACTGAAATAAATAATATGGAAAGTAGATATTTGCAGTGGAGACAGAAATTCAACATGAATTAATATAATTTGGACTTCTTGATAAGCAAAGCGTAAAGCTTTGATCATTTACTATGATTTTATGAAGCTAATAGTTGAAATGGAACGCATTCAAAACACAACTAAGAAAGTATTACTCACTTTAGTAAAACTTCAGGCTAATGAGTATAATTCCTTGTGCTGCCTCTCAGTTTTGCATTAGAGAAATTATTGAAATATCTAAGGAACCTGACATTCTTCTCTTGCATTGTGGCACATCTGGTAAAATAACTGTGATGGTGCTCAGCAGAGCATAAGTAGCAGGCCTGAATGAGGTGCTTAGTTTATTCTAACTTATGTTTGTATTTCTGTTTGCACAGAATAATAATCTGGGTTTATCACTAGAAGAAATTAATTAACATAAAAATTAACCAGAACCATGATATGCATACTCCATTCCCACATATTTTGTCCAGTGGAAAAAACAGAACAGCAAACTCTTTAGAAGTATAATTTGCTGGTTGTCTTTGCCCACTGAAAAAAAAACTGAACCAGCAAACTCTTACAGAAACGTAATCTTCTAATTCTCTCATTCTGTGGCTCTTTTCTGAAGTGTACAACTAATTCCAGATATGGAACATGACTGTCATCCTCTCTCTTAATAGTAACATTTGAGTGGTGCATTCAGCAGTGGAAGGGTAGACTGGCATTTTAGTGGGAAATAGGTAATTTATCATATGACCAATTTAAAAATTATCTTTATTGGTACACTGATAGATTAGATGCAAACTAGTATGCAAAAATGCTGGGTTAAGATTTTGTTGGAGATGCTAAAAGAAGAAAAGAAGGCAATTGTTATTTGCATTTTTTAGGCTATTTGCATTTTTTAGGACAGGATACTAGAAGATTTGGAATTTGCTACTGTTATATACTGCTGGTGAGCAGGAAACTGGGACTTTGGGCACCTCCAAGATTTTCTTTTTACTTTAGATTTATGTATGCTAATTAGAGACTTACAGATCTTAGTGTATAACAGAAGAGCAGAGAGTAGGATGAAGAAGCAGCAAATAATTATGTTAATAAATACATATATATATGCACACATATATACTAACATATATGTCAATATCAAGCTTTTATAGGTTCATAGGTAAGTACTTTGCTAGCTGTCTGTGCAGGCCATTTTATGACTAGCCAATTTCCCTTTTGGTTCTTGAATTTATCTATCCCATTTGGTGTTTAATTGTCTTTACCCATCCCATGGACAGTATTACCCCTAGTGAGAATAACTGGGTCATACCATAAATAATTTGAAGGGATCCATGAATTGGATAAAGTCTTTAGGAGCTGCCTCTGTCCATTAGTGGTATGGGGGGTAGTCCTGAGATAAATTTTCTGCTTCCCATCTATAGAGCCAAGCTGCACCTGAATAGTGACAGGGATGAGCTTTGTTTTACATGGATGGGGTGTCTGTTCCAGAGCAGCAGTATCCTCTACGAGATATATCTGTCCTTCCAAACCATTCTGCTGACGCTGCAGAAGAGGTTTAGATCACTAGACTGAGTATTTCAGATGCCATTTGACTTGATGATGATTCATTTTATAATTGTCCAACTTATGTATAAAACAGATCCATCATAGGAGGTAAACCCCCAAGACAGAAGAGGGTGAATCTAACTGAGGAGGGGTTGGTGTCACAAGCTGGCCATTGGGAGCAGCCCATCATATGTATGTAGGGGTGCCTTGGATGTGGAAAAAGGTGTTAAAAACATGTAGTGGCATTTACCAGGCAGGGGATGAACTGAATTAGTAATATCCATTGTACAAGTCTATAGCACATACCACTGCACTAATGAAACGAGGGACAGAACAAGGCCCTCCAGCATAACTGTCCTTCCAGCAACATCTGGTCTTCAAGTGCAACATAAATGCTCAGCAACAATGTGCATCTTTTAATGCATTGTATAAAACTGTTTCCATGTGATCCAGTATGCATGCCACAGGAGATATGGAGGCATATGTATGTGTGGACTGACAACAGTGTCAAGTGTTCTTATGCTTTAATAGGTTCCCCTAGTGGAAGGTGTAGTTGTACAGGAGAACATAGGGATGCTGTCAGCAGGGAATCTATGCCTGACAGTGATGGCAACATGTAAATAGGATAATATGAGGGTACAGTGCCACAGTTTGAAACCTTGCTAGTGGAGAAGGATCACCCACATTCATCAGTACAGAAACATCCATAGAGGTAGTGATTGAGCACTAAACCTTACCAGAGCATGACAGACTTCCTGTACCTGACAAACCCACACGTTCTACCTGTTGTCCCCAGCCCATACAATATACATCTGCTATGTGCTCTGTCTTTGTCATTGGTATACTCACCATAGGATATAGGCACAGGGGGTGGGGGTTGGCACCGCCATGATTCCAGAAATGTCCCAGATATGATTGCAGCATGCAAAATCAACCATCCTGCTGATGCACACAGCATTGTGGAACTGGTAAGTGTACTCTTTAGTTTGTGGTAAGACATGCATCAACTGACAGTCAACTGGAGTATAGACACAGGGAGATAACAGCATTGCTGAGATTTCTGGTGGCAAATGCTGCCTTTATAGATGCATCCACAAGACACATTGCAGCTAACATCATATTTGCCTCTACAGACTATGCAGCCTACAGCCATGATAGACTTTACATAAGAGGTGGTCGGGCACAGTCCTTCTCAAGTCAGACTACACAAACCATTACTGAGATGGCATCAGTGTCACCTGCAGGCATATGACCTACCGTCCCTGGTCATGGGTATGATACAAGTCACAGGTGGCATCACTCATTGGGATAAACCATATGGGATGCTTCCTCAGCATGAACTTATATAATCTAATAGCTCTGTACCTTCTCTGCCATGGACCAGATCCAACCCTGACAATACAAGTCAACACAGTGGATAATTATACTGATTGTACTGTGGCAGCACAATTCCCTCACTGTAGGTCTGACTCCACAAAGCATCCCACAGTACATGATTACCATGCTCTCCTCCCATGACCCTCCCCTACACTATAATGTTGTAGGCAGCTTTCAGTGTGCCCACCATCTCTGCAAATGATGACGTGTGTGCTCTTCCCATCCTATGATGCGCAGTGAGTCCAGTGTATGCACTTCCCTACATAGTCTCAGTATGATGGTGCATTCACATTTTATTCCTTGTTGTCCATATCACAGCCCATAGTTATGGACCAGACATCACATCTTTGTCAGTGCTGTAATGCACTGAACCTGTCTCTGCCTTGGTTACAGCTCTGCTGTTGGATGTTCTTCCCATGACTCTCCTCTCTGCTCTGCTTCAGGCCCTGTGATGATCTGCACCTGCTGTACCATTTTTTTACACAACACCAGGCTATGTAGCATGACACATGACATATTTCTTACCACATATGTATGGATTACATTGCAGTGCCCCTCTAGAGGTGTCTAAATATCTTTTCATTAATCTTGAGTGCATCTTCCACTGTGTTTTGGGTCTCAGCATGAGCTATATTATAGGAAATTTTCTGCATGTTCTGAGAGCTACATAACAGAGTCATCAACCAGGACACTATGGCATATCATGCATTGCTTACAACACACAGCAAGCAATGTAACATATATGTGTCCTGTTCCTAACATGCATGATACCTATGTGTATAGTCCTGACTATTTGACATGTGAGTATACCCACAAACCAGGTGACCCCTGTGGGAAGTCTCTTTCACATGAACCAATATTATAAATCAGAAATGATCCATATATGTGAATCATGTGCACTGCCCGGGAAGAACATGGACACATTATAATAATACCCTGTGAATTACAGACCAGCTAGCAGTTCAGGGAGTGGAAGCCCTTCTTTTTTATATATATCACTGGCCATCTGGACCAAATAGGGCCTTGATTGCAACATGAGTGTAATCTATGGCATGCAGGACCTCAGAGAAATGAGTTATCTGATAGAAGATACCCATCATGTTGCAGCCCTCTTCTAGAGTCCTAGGAAACAAGATGTACCTCTCCACATGTTATAGCATAACATTGAGTAACTAGTTTATTATTTGCAAAGCTGACAACTGCAATATCTCTAACATGTCCCCACAGGGCACTGTCACACATACATTTATGCCCTTGGGAATGGGTGTGCCAAGCATACCACCTGATTCTACTTGTGGGCAGCACAGTTTGACTAGATCCCGTACACTATTCCTGTTCACTTTGAAACAGTCCACTATCTGCTGGCCTGTGGTGGTGGTGGTAACTTAAACACTACCTGGTGCTGTTTCATTGGTATAATACTACAATATGCAACATTGCTAGCAATAGCTTCAGTGGTGGCAGCCAGCACATGCAGCTGTGCTGCTACATCTACAGTTCTTAGCACTGATCTCATCATGTATACCACAAAACTCAGCTTTCAAAATCTGTAAGTGCTGCCATATAACTTTTATATGTCTTTGAATCAGTCCATCATTCAGAGTCCCTTCATTTGCATCCCCAGATGGCTCATATGCATGGGATTCCTCATTTACATGTCACTATGTACTCATTAGTATGTGCTAAATACCTATGTGCTAGCTGGTCTGTAATTCACAGGGTATTATTATAATGTGTCCATGTTCTTCCCGGGCAGTGCACATGATTCACATATATGGCTCATTTCTGATTTATCCTTTGAATTGCCCCATTCCCTGCACATGGCTGTTAAGTGCATTGTTTTGTACTGTACTGTGACAATCCTCCATGAATCACAGCTATAGTCTTGGAAATCTGTATCTATTATATATATGTCTAGAAGTGCACAACACTAAAATTTTTCACCAGGTATTGTTTACTAAAGCACAGCATTCCCATGTAAATATGAACAGTGACTATCACATGACAGCCTGCATGAAATCTTTATGTACTGCAGCCAACTGGTAATAAATGCTTTCCTGCATTACTTGATTTAAGTCACTAGCTTTTCAGCATGCTCATAAGCTTCAATTATTTCTTTAGTAATTAAAACCATATGTGCCAATATAGCTGTCCATTTTTATTTTTTTCAATAACTTGCTTTTGTTAACCTGGTAGGGAAACTGGTCCATGGATACTTTTCAGTCAGGAATTGGACATGAGGTAGTGACAAACATTTATCAGTTACAGATCAGTTAGCCATAAACAAATGAAATAACAGTTCTGTTAGTAACTTGCATTTAGATCATACTTATTTGTGTTTACAGGGAGATCAGTTAGCCATAAATATATGCAATAATAAGTTTAACTGGTTCGATTACAAATAAAAAAATAAAATGTAGAATAATAGTTGCACAGCTTAAAAATGAAAACCATTTTGTTAGAGAGTTATTTGTGTTACACAGACAAATATAAAATGTGTAGCATTGATTTCAACTGACATAAAAGAACAGAGGAAAAATAAAGGCACAGTGGCTTTGGAGTTTTGTTTTTCCAGATTAATAAGAAATAATTAATCAGATGGCCTAGTAGTTCTAATGGTTTTGCTAAGGCTTTGAAGTAAGATACGAGCATCATTTAAAATTCTTTGTTATATAACATCAAGTGCCCTTCAAAAACAAACATTAATAAAAGAGCAGTAAAAAAACAGCTCATCCTTTGTGAGGACAACAAGTGCATTTATTTGTGTAACAAATTCAAGTTGTTTTCTAAAAACGTGCTTCATTAAGTTCATTTCTTAGTTTATTTATCAGCACAAGTGTTTGTTGTTTAATAGTAGGTTTATTTTAGGGCTCATAGTCTCATCTAGCTGGATAACACACACTTCAGCCTGGAGTGCGCACCTAGAGTGCGTCTGAAAAGAAATCCACGGCATCTACTGCATTCTACTAAAAATAAGCATATTTTAAGCCTGCGTTGTACTTTGTGTACTGTATTTAATTAATTTTCTGTTTCATTTCTGCTGTTTTTGTTGTTTGTAACTGTTTTACTCCGAACTTGGAATTTGTATTACTTGTGCCTTATATAGTATACGCTAGATTCAGACTTGCTGAATCTCGACTGGTGCCACTTGAGCACTAAAATCAGCCATCTTACATTAAGAGGGACTCCCTGCACCCTTGTGGCAGAAGCGTATAGCCCAGAACCCATCTGAGTTGGGGATTGCTGGAATAAGGCTCTGTGTGGAGCTTTCCCATTGGTAGAGTGTGTTAAAACTGTTTAAATGTACTTGTATTTAAGCATTACATTTACTACATGGGCTTGTGCCTAGTCTACCAGAGCTGCTCTGAGTTTGGCGACTTTAGCCAGAGTCCTAGAGTGCATCTGAAAAGAAATCCAAGGCAGCCACTGCATTCTTCTGAAAAATAATATATTTTAAGCCTGCATTGCATTTTGTGTACTGTATTTAAATTGTGGTTTCATTTCTGCTGTTGTTGCTGTTTGTAACTGTTTTACTCTGCATTTGGAATTTGTATTACTTGTGCCTTATATAGTATACGCTAGATTCAGACTTGCTGAATCTCGACTGGTGCCACTTGAGCACTAAAATCAGCCATCTTACATTAAGAGGGCCTCCCTACACCCTTGTGGCGAAGCGTATAGCCCAGGACCCATCTGAATTGGGGATTGCTGGAATAAGGCTCTGTGTGGGGATTTCCTATTGGTAGTTTGTATTAAAACTGTTTAAATTCACTTGTACTTAAGCTTCACGTTTGCACATCACTGAGCACCTTGCAACAGATGTTAGTGGTGCCCTGTATAGTCACAAATACCTAGAATTAACTTTCTCCCTGAACGACAGTCAGTGGGACCCTTCCATGCTTCCCTGCTGTACTGTGGGCAACTCAGCAGAGCACTGAGCAGCAATCCCACACTTTTGTCATCCATATTCTTCAATAGAATAGATCCCCTTGTTAACCCTTGAGCAAAAGCTGACCTAACTTGCCCACCCCCTAACAGTTCTCATGGTTAAACTTGCTACAATGGACAGCCAATTTCCCAACATTTCTCCAGCCAGCTTGATTGACATGGGCATCCTGAGGCAATGTAGTAATTGCCTCATGTGTACTGACAACCATTTGCTCCTACAGCAAACAAATACAGTATGTGAGAGATGTCACTATACTATGGAATCGAAATCAGTCTTCTCACATAACAATCCACAAGACGTCAAACAGATTGTCAGCATATACCCCTCTCCTCTCATACAAGATAAGGCCATGACACATAAACCATCATACATGGAGGTACTCACTAAGAGTCTACCAAAAGACCAGAGACCTCCCAAGAGCAAACAACTCACACATACTAGAATATGAACTGAATCTACTACACATAACAACACACATACCAGTGCCTCAGCGAATAAGCCACTAAGTCAAAGCACCTCAAAACCAAATGTCTTGGTCACAGAAGATTCCATAGTGAGACACACAGATGTCCCCCTCACCAAGCTGGACAAGAAGAAGGTCACAATCAGCTGCCTGTCAGGTGCCAGCATCCATGAAATCACACATGCACTCAAGTCACTCAACAACAATTACCATTATGACTCTGTCATAGCACATGTTGAGGTGAATGACTTCAGACGTACCTCCCTGGACTATATGAACAGGGACATGACTGAACTCTCAGATATGTGCCCCAGGCAGGTATGTCTCTAGCCCTAAGCAGCATTCTACCTTAACCCAGGATGATATCACAACATAAACAAAAAATTATTGACTTCAACATTAGTCTTAGCTTCTGGTTTCAATCCAGGGGGATCCAGTATCTGTCAGCCTGGGAAGATGTGGTCAACAGACTATGATGCTTTGCCACAGATGGTCTCCACCTGTCTACTCTATGCTTTCGAATATTGGAAAGGATGCTTGCCTCTCCCATAGTGCTTTTTTAGGCAATATCAAAACAACAAAACTTCAGACATAAAAAAAAATCTACTGGAGACAAACTCAAGGTTATTTATTTCTTTAACATTTGTTTACCTGGAAAGTCCGAATGGGACAGAGTCCATGTTTAGTGCAGGCCTAGGGAGAAACTCTCCAGATGCATGACTTTGGAATGGTTATACTGCTTAATGCTAGGAGTCTAAACAGGAAATTGCACTCCATGGAAGCTGTCCTCACCTCAGAAGATGCTGACATCTGTGCAATCACTGAGACTTGATTCAGGGTTTCAAATAGCAGCACTCCAGTCGTGCAAGGCTACAATGCCTTCCACATGTTCAGACCCCAAAACAAGCTTGAAAGAACCAAAGGTGGAGGTGTATCCATTTTCATTAAATCCAAATTCATCTCGAGACTGGATAATCAGTACAACTCTCTTGAACTACTCCAGGCCCAAATAACTATAGGAAAAACACACTGCCACATCAATCATTGTTAGCTACAGGTCCCCCACCATGAACCAGGAGAAGCACACTGCCTAACTGGACTTGCTTGGGTCACTCACCATACAGCCAAACACTTTGGTAATGGGAGACTTCAACTATACCTCTATCGATTGGAGAATGTACATAACCACAAACATGATCACCTTGAGATTCCTGAACTTTCTTAATACAAATGATCTGGAACAGTTAGTTCGTACCCCACAAGGGGCTCAAATGTTCTGGTCTTAGTACTGACCAACATGGGGAAGGGTAACTGCACTACCCCCTGTATTCTACCATCCCTAATAATGTCAGACCATAAATTTGTCTCATTTGAAGTAATGATCACACCTGACACCCATACAGGAGTAATAAAAATGAGAATCTTCTCCAAAGCAAACTATAGCCTACTAAGCGATGGGTTGAAAAGTTTCAAACCCCCTGCTAACACAGCCAAAATAACTCTTATGCAGAGGAGTGCACAAACGCCCTATATAACCACTTATACAACTATAATGACTAAGCTGTACCTGGCAGGATTAAAAACATGTCCTCCCATAAAAACAAGCCACCTGGTGGACCTCTAGTATAAACAGATTATATAACAAAGAAAGAAACTAATATCTAAGAAGGAACTTAGTCACCAGAGAAAGAATATACTCCACAAATTGAACAAGCAAATTGGATATCTGGTAAAGTCTTCTAAAGCTAGTTATGAGGTTAAATTTGCTTCCCTAGCTAAAGACAATCATAATGCATTCTTTAGCTACATTCAAAATCTAAAAGGGAATACTCAGGTGTGTGCTGAACTCATAGTGGATGGTACCACTCACACTAACCTTGAGGAAATTGCCAACCTGTTAGCTGACAGATATGGCAAAACGTCATCCTCCAGTCCCTAATCCAAAATCCAGTCATGACACCAGTCCTCTCCCTAGTATCCCTAATGAGCAAGTCATACCCACCCTCTCTAAGGGCAAAAACCCAGCCTCTGTGGGATCAGATAACATCCCAGGCTGACACTAAACAACCTGAAACATAACCTAGTGGATCCACTTGCACTCTCTTTAACCATAGCCTGAGAACTGGTTTTGCACCAGCAGAGTGGAGAACAACAATAATCCCCTTGCACAAATGGAGTCCGTCAACTGACCATGAGAAATATAGACCCATAAGCCTAACCAGCCTTATCTGTAAGGCCATGGAAAGAGTCATTATGGATGTTATCAACAAGAACATAGGTAACCTGCAAACTGTCGATCCAATCCAGTTTTGTTTCATTAAGGGTAGATCATGCATATTAAACCTCGTGGACTTCTTCAAGAATGTCACCAAAGCCCCGGCTGAGGGCAAAGCAGTGCATACTGCCTATCTTGGCTTGGTCAAGGCTTTTGGCACAATCTCCCACTCAGGTATCATTGAGAAACTCTCCAAAGTGGTGATTAACCCATACATCATTAGATGGGTAGCCAACTGAATCACTGACAGAACCCATGCTGTCAAAGTTAGGGATTCCACTTCCACCAGTAGACCAGTTACCACTGGGGTACCACAGGGATCTGTGCTGGGCCCTCTATTTTTTAAACTCTGTTTCTTAGAAGTCCAGGCAAAAATAGGCAGCCTGTGAGTTACGAAGTTTGCTGTTGACTGCAAACTGGGTGCAATCATTGACTCCCCTAAGGATATCAGTATATTACAGGAGGGGCTAACATAGACAAATGATTGTTGCCAAAGCCACAGACTAAAACTAAATGCAAAAAGTACATCATTGTCCACTTTGGCAAAGAGGTAGCCCCTGTGAATTATAATACAGGCAGCACCCCCTAAGATTGAACCCAGTGGTGCACAACTTGGGAACACAAATTAATAGCAATCTAAACTTCAATCACTATGTCTCCACAGTGGTAAGGAAAGCCTTTCACATTGCCCACCTCATAAGTAAGGGCATCACATCCAAGATCAAGGATGTTATAACTTCTCTGTACTCCACCCTCATCAGACCATTGCTAGAGCACAACACCCCCTTTTGCATGTACCTCACCAGACACCTGCAGCAGCCAGAGAGACCACAGAGGTTCCTGACCAAGACAATTCAGGGATTCCAAAACATGACCTACATGGGAAGACTGAAAGCCCTGTGCTGTATTCTGTACCCTACAGACTGCTGAGAGGTAACATGTGCCTGACCTACAGAGCAGTCTCTGACCTTACCCAAATGAAAATGCTGCACATCTGCAAATCAAATGGGACAAGAGTCACTCACTCCAAAGATCTCAACCTAACCTGCAACTTGAACAGAATATTCTGGAAAGGTAGATATATCTCCCAGAGACTGCTGCTGCTCTGGAATAAACTCCCAATTCATGTGAAGCATAGCTTCTCAATGACTGTATTTAATTGCAACCTGTACAACTAGATGGGAGACTGTAAATTCACCCCTGGGGTAGCACCTATGTCCCTCATGGATAGGGGCAGCTGATGCTGATCATAGATTCACTATGCAAACAACAACCATCTAACAATGGTCAAGTAGGGAACACAGGTATTACATGGCTAGGCTTGTAAAGACCCTACAGCCATTAGCCTAGTACCCTTCTTTGAGCCTATAAACTATGAACCTGCTCCTTCCCTGTAAACAGTATTAAGTTCATTCAGCCTACATGTAGTATACATATTCATTATTATGTTGATTACCTTCTTCCTTTTGCATGCATTTTGCCATTAGCTGACACTATTTTAGCTTTGACTATCATAAAAAATTGGCAGACATATATTGTCTTTTCATTTCAAAGGTAAAACTGTTTCACAATGTCTATTCTTTGCATGGTTTAAGCAAACAAATCAATATCTTGCTCCTGTAGTTCATTGTCTGGGTCTATATTATAAGTTAGAAGTTTGAAAACTTTGAATCTCATATGATCAACATCATATAAGCAAAGTTTTCAAACATCGAACATTTCAACGGAGATCGCCATAGGGAGTATTTCCCTTCACTTCAATGTAGTGCAGTCTCGGAGTTGGTATATTTAATTAGCAGGGGGTGTAGAACGTTCAGGTAGTTTTTTTATTTTTATTTTTTTTTATATTTTATGTTCAATGTTTGAAAACTTTGCTCATATGGAGTCGATCATATGAGATTCGAAGTTTTCAGACTTAGAACATATAATATAGACCCCATTGTTTTTCATTGGTCTATGCTTTAACTAAAACTTTAACCTAAATCCACAAAACTGATTGGATAAATTGATTTTATTAGCACTGGGGAGCTACAATTACCACTACAGAAATTTATTTTAAATAACCAAGTACAAAATGTCACAATTACCAGTCTATTCTCACCATCCAAAAAAATGACTTCCATGACATGAATGCTGAGATATTTGAAGAACTCCAAAATAACTTATTTTATGCTATTAAATTAAACCAAATAAATGTAATATATATATATATATATATATATATATATATATATATATATATATACATAGATAAAAATATATATATATGTATATATATATATATATATATATATATATATATATATATATATATATATCACAACAAGCAATATATAATTCAGAGTCAGTACTGAAGATGAATCCCTGAGCACAGAATTTAAGTGCATGCATGAGCAGTCAGCAGATTAAAACATATCCACTCAGTCTCTAAACTTGAAACTAGACAAAATGAGGAGCAAGTCCCATCATACAATGCAATTATCCCAAAGGCAAAAATTGCTTTAAAAAGATGACTGGTGTATAATACTGCTAATCATCACTTGACAGAAATGGTGGATATACCCAGTCCCAGCAGTATATACCCACTTGGGTTTCACATTTATGGATAAACACACCAGAAATGGGTAACTATATTAACAACAATGGACAAGCAGTGAATGCTAGCACAGTACAGCACTCATTTGCTGTATTATTCTCAGCATAACTCACAGCTGTAAAATCAAATATTACTTCATTTTTTTCCAGTAACTATCTCTAGATGATTGTCACCAGTAAAGTGACACTGACCCCATGGTCAAAAACTGGGAAAAGAGGGTTGTGGATGTATCTGTGCAGTAATATTTACATTATTTCTGTGTTAGAACATAATCTTTGCATTTTTTTTTTTTTTTTTTTTTTTTTTTTGCAAAATGGTTGTGTCTGCTACAGATTCTTTTGAGCACAGGATTATATTTTTTTTAAGAAGAAACGGCTTTGCTGAATTATCATTTATGACATAGGCAATCAATCATACATTTATATAAAGGAAAACAAGTCATACTGACATATTTTCAGTTGCAGACATTATACAGCACATATAATCTCCTGTACAGTCATTGTCAGTCAAACATTACATACCTCATTCAGTTCCTGCCTTCCCTTAAACTTCTCTCCTCCAAAACATTGTTCTACATGTTTTGTTCACACAATTTCCATTTTTTTCTGCGCAGTTTGCTTTTACCTCTTTCTAAAGATCTCATTCCCATTTCAGGTTCTTTTATCTCTTTTACAATAGTCACTACTTTAAATACAATTGATCTAGGTTTTGAGTTCCATTTTCTAGTAATTTCTTTTTTTGGAAGCCACCTGAAATAAACTTAACAAGGCCTTGCTATGTCTAGGCAATTCATATCATGTATCCCAGCTAAAAAAAGTAATTTCCTTAGTTATACGCATTTGCTCACCCAATATTTCTGACTGAGTACTCTGATATTATTTAAAGTATTTAAAGTCTGACGACTCATTACTCTCCCAAAACATATGTTCCCAGTTACCTATTTCTTCCACATCACACCTCCAATATTTGCCAGCTACCTGAGGAAAATTCTTTGGCATCTGCTTAGGGTATAAAAATACCTATGCAAGCACTTAAAAGCAAAACTCCTAAATCTTCTAGACTTTGTTGCATATTTGGGAGCCATACATATATGCTCCCTTTGATTCCTTGTGAATTGCTTATCCAGTCTCACTTACTAATCTTTTCTAACCTTCACTGATTGATTCCTATAGTTACTATACAATAATTTATATGTCCTACTGATTATCCTTTTTTAACAGCAGCTTCTGTTCTAGAGTCAGCTAAAAACTCTGCTGGAGCAGGTCTTTCACTTTAGGATTTCTCTTTCCCTTTCTTTTTGACTATACTTTGATATGAATCCCCGATAGTAAAGGCAGTCTCGAGCCTGCAGTCCAAATGTCTTCTTGGCCTCTTCCCATTCTATTACCTTTCTTTGTCTAGTTATTTTCTCACAATATGTTTGTCCCTTTGCCAGTTTTCTTCAGTAAATTCCAGAACCCTCTTGCCTATTGTCTGTACCCCTGTTTGCACCTTGCAGTCTTTCCTATTGGCAAAATCTCTTTTCTCCATTCTTTAGTTCGCTTAGTTCTTAGAATACTTCCTACTACTTTATAAATATAATATTTTGTATTGCTGTTGTAATTCTCCTTAAGGATCTGCATCCAGAATTCCACTCTCTACTTATCTCTTGAATCCCCCCCCACTTCATCATCATCCCTTTCCACTTTGAATTACAGCTTTTTGCTTGTGCTATATCTGTCTATATATATATATATATATATATATATATATATATATATATATATATATATATATATATATTTGAGCCTTAACTATGTAGCGCTAAAATATTTCTTCAGATTAGGTATTGGGTAATTGGGGTCTATATTATGTGGTCGAATGCTTAGGTGAGTGAACACCTAAACATCGACCACATAACAAGTCAAAAAACAGCGACTGGACAAATTTACTCAGGGAAAGATTTCCCTTGGTCGTTCGCTGTGTTTTGCCATTTTCTCCACTGTTGGAGCGATCTTGGAGTTGGTATATTTAGTTGGGGGTGTGGGGGGCATAGACCCCACTTCGGGGGTGTGGGGGATGAAGCCCACCACTTAGTTTGGCTGTAAACATTTTGTTTTGTTTTGTTTTGTTTTTTTGGTGGCTAACAGTTCTGTTTCCCAGCAGCATTCGCTGTTGTGTGGTTCGATATTATGTGATTGACGTTTAGGCATTCGCTCACCTAAGCATTCGATCACGTAATATAGACCCAGGTAATTTTTCTGTTGGAAGGATCAACTTATCCCTCTTTCCCTCCCAGATAAAATCCTTCAACTCTTTATTAATTACTGTCTACCCTTTTCCCCTGATTGACAAAAATATGCCTGGCCTGTGTGTAAGACTAAAGGGACTAAAAACATTTTCACCCCTTGTAACTTGCTATACATATCCATAAACAAGAGCTTCCAGTTTCTCAGGTTTGTATTATCTTCTGTTTAGTCTCTTCCCAGATATCCTTAGCTGCCATAACAAAATCTTTTTAACTCGTACTCCTAAATATTTCATTTTATAGAATCCACATAAATTTGAGTATTGTTGAACCAATTCATGTGTGGGTACATAGTTTAAAGCTATAGCCTTTGCTTTGTCTTCGATAATTTTATATCCCAAAAACATGAAACTGTCTCAGAATGTTGTACAACACTGAGATGCCCTTTTCTGGTTTTATCTAGTAAAAAGCAATGTCAGTTGCAAATAAAGCCAACTTTTCTTGATTACCATACCAGTTATACCTCCAAATTTCTGAGTCCCTTAATTTCTTTGCTGATAACTCTAAGTAAAATGCTAATAACAAAGGTGAAAGAGGATACCCCTGCCTTCCTCTGTTCAGACGCAACGTATCAGAGGAACCTTCCCAGTTAATTTTTGCCTCCTATCCCACACACATCCTCATAACTAACCTGATTATTGTATCAGAGAATGCAAATGCTACTATTGACCTACTCATAAAATCCCAGATTACTTTGTTGAATGCTTTCTCTGCCTCAACACCCAACAACAAGTATTTTTGCTTCACTCTGGATCATCATTGTTCTGTGCCCCCCACACCCCCCTAACTAAATATACCAACTCCAAGATCGCTCTACAGTGGAGAAAATGGCAAAATACAGTGAACGGCCAAGGGAAATCTTTCCCTGTGTTAATTTGGCCATTCACTGTTGTCAAATGTTTGCCTCACCCTTCACAAAGCCACATTGATCCATACCTATCAATTATGACATCACCTTTGTCATTCTTTTAGTTATTAAAGACATAAACACTTTATAAACATGGTTTAAAATTGAAATGGGCCTATATGAAGCTGGGCTTGATGGGTCTTTGAAACAAATACCATGCATGTGAAGAACAGGTGCACGGCCAACAATAAAATATGAAACTCCAAAACACCAACGGTCAGCACTCCAATGTCAGCAAGAAATCTTTATTTCATATCATGCGATATCAATCCAGGAACAACAGTAATATATGAGTTTCGTCTACAAAGCCTTATTCAGTACAATAATCACACATTCCTCAACCCCTTTCTTTAAATACCATCTGGACACATCCCATTGGCTAATCAAAGGTGTTCATTAAGATCTGGGGAAAAAAGTGCTCCTAATTGAATGATCTTTCTTTCTCATTTTTATCTAAAATATTATGCCAACCTGATTTATCTTTATTATTAAACATTATTCATTTTATAATCACAAACCTAAACTGAGCTGTTGGATGTTTGGTAGTGTGTTTATACAGGGCATTAGACTGACGAGCACTTCTGAAATCACTAAGGTGTTTAGAAATGCATAACTTAATTGGACAAGAAGTTTGCCCTACATAAAAACCTGACAAGTACATAAAACTAAACAAATAACCCAGTCCAATTTACAATCTCCATACACCTGGATATTAACACATGCAAAGTATTGTGAGAAGTAAATTGCTGTGTTATGATATGGATTATTTGTTTACTAAAGTGATACTTTTTGAACATCTTTTGTGTGTGGGGAAATACAAGCATTAACAGCCTGATTTAATGTGCAGAATGCTGACATTGCTGCGAGAGTTCCTTTTCATTGGGTTGGTTGCTTAAAAATAGAGACTTTCACGATACATCTTGTGTACCAGTTTGTAGCATCTTTTATCTTTAGAATGACCGTAGTGATCGGCAGCTTAATTTATCTCGTCTGATATCTTCAGCGTGCAGCACATTTATGCTGCAGTGGGAGCTTCCTTTCAGGCATTGGATTATTTTATTAACAAAGAAGCCTTTACAATATCTTTGCATGCTGGGTAAGTCAATTTGCTTGGTATATGACTTTGACTGCAAAACACTTACTGGTGGATTTACTTGTTTGATCATATCTTATATAATTTCAGCATGGAGGTTGTTTTATTCATGCTTTGAGTTAATCCACCCAGTATTGGATTGACTGTTCCTGTTTCTACAGTCCGTGGAATTTATCCCATATATTTTTGACTGATGGTGGAGCTTTCTTTGTATTATCTTAATCTAATACTGAATTTATGGTGAAATATATTGTTCATTTCAAATGTGTTAATACTGTGCAATAATTGGATTTCTTATTATATTCTGTAGATTTTCTGCATGTGATGCATTTGATTTTTTGAAAGGTAATATGTAAGCATTGCATTGTTTGTTTTTATTTTTATTTATCTGAGATCTACTATATATTTTTTGCTAATGGGCCAATTTTGAACTATCTTAACTTGCTGTGGAAATTAGTAAAAGTACATTGTTTATTTGAACTGTGCTAATATTATGCACTCAATTGTTTTTTAAATAACTTCAGTTTCACATGCATTCTGGTTGGCTTTCGTAAATTACAGTTCTGTAGTTGTCTGATACATCTTAAAATTATTTGGAATTTTTTTGGTATCCTGTTATTCTCTGATAATTTATTCTTTTGTTCAACGATATTATTGGGGGTGAGTTTTTTCTCTTCAATGTTAGTGTTAGAATCAGTATGGATCTAATCCAATTATTACAAGGATTGGCAGCTGATAAGGAAGGTGTAGGGGTTTTTGATAACCTGCTTAACATTAATAGTGGGGATACTAGGGCAACAGATTAATCTTGTATGGATTTATGTGGACAATTATCTATGGCTATGAAGGATTTAAGATCTAATGTGTGGCATTAGAAATTGTTTAAAGCATATAACACTAATAATTTGGCACCTAGGGGGTTACAAATAAGGCTACAGCAATGTGTAAAGGCTCCAGATGAGAAATTTATATCTGAATGGCAGGAAGCTTTACAGGTGGCCTCAATGTTGTTTGTTGAAGTTTTATATTCTTTTTATGAAAGGAAAACTGTTGAATTGGCATCCCAGGTTGGCCAATTTTGTGAAAAAATCAAGCTACATAAGAGTGATCCCTCATATCAGGAACAGTTTATACAGATAACAAAGGATTTAATTGGGCTAGAAAAGGAGTTAAAATTACATATGCTTAAAAAAAATTTTAGAGATTCCAGGGATTACCAACATGGCAAACAGTTTAACATCCAGAAAAGTGTGAAGGTTTCCAATGATAAACAAAGGTCACAGCCCCAAGTTAAACATAAAAGGAAAAAGCCAGTTCTTAAGAAAGGCGGGATACCTCTGGAACATCTGGAGAGGATTTTTCCTCCACTACTGATACTGAATTAGGTACACTATCTACCTCATATGGCTAAAAAGAGAAATGACAGCTTCCCTTTATGTGTCACAGGCGGGATGGTTGCAAACACCATAAGCATAGTACCTAGTTTAGAAACACTGTTACATTTGATGACATCACAGTAAATGATTGAGGTTCTTCATATTTCTTCCTCTTCTTTATCTCCTATTGAAATTGAATTGCTTAGTAAAGGTCTCAGTTTTGTGGCCAGTTATTTAGTGTCTAAGGATGTGCTTGCTCATGATTTAATCTCACTTTGTAGACTGTTGAATCTACGGGTATTTTTTCATAATAAGTCAATTAATAGGGAATGTGACCCTCATGTTTTTCATTTTAAACCATCTACATTTATACCATCTCCCAATAAGAGTGTTGTAGTCTTTCAACAACAAGTATTGAGAGACTTACATTTCACCTATGGATCCCATCTAAAGATTTCATCTATTAATTTGCCTTATGTACATAGACAAGCATTGTTAAATCTTTCTAAAAACAAACAACCGGTTGTTAGTCTGGTAGACAAAGGGAGAGCAGTAGTATTATCGGATTGGGCCATGTATGTGGCAGAGGCTCATAAACAACTATTAGATCAACAATTTTATCAAAGGATGTTTTTGGACCCTACTCCTATTTTTAAATCTGATATTGACAAGTTTTTAGAGCTTTCCATTTATGAGGATATTATTACAAAGGAAACTAAGTTCCAATTGATGGTTAAAGAGCCTTTGAAACAATATTTTTACATGTTACCCAAAACCCACAAGAATCTACACCAACCCCCAGGGAGACCAATACTATCTGGGAGGGATTTGAAACTTTAGTTAGCCCATGTGAGATCTTGTATACAGGATACCATGGAATTTCTGAATATTAAGACATGCAGCTGGAACCAGGGTGGTATATGTGCAACTTGGTTGTGTCAGCTTTATATACTAATATTCCTCATTGGGAAAGTCTGTTGGCTTTGGAATACTGGTTGGATCATGTTCCTCTTTATAGCCTAGGATTTAACACCATTTTACTTTGTTTAACTGAACATGTACTAACTAAAAATGTTTTCTGCTTTAAAGAAGAGCGTTATTTACAACTCAAGGGTACTGCTATGGGGACATCATTCACCCCCATTTATGCAGACCTATTTATGGGCTATATTAAGTAACAGATTATTTATGACCCTATGCATAATCTTTGCTTGGAATCCATGGATATCTGGCACCCTTACCTTGATGATTGTTGGTTGGTATGACATTCAGAAGGGGTTTACTTAAAGGAGTTTGTCACCTATCTTAATGAAAACAAGTGGGGTATACATTTCACACTTAATTTCAACACTACACAAATAACTTTTTTGGATGTTGAAATCCAGGTACAGGAGGATGGGACCATAGGCACTCAAGTTCATAGAAAGCATCCCCAGGTTAACACTTAAAATACTATTAAATAAAACCTTACAGAACTTTATCACTTTCTTCACTCCTAGCTCCCAAACTTCCACAGGAATACCATCTATTCCTCGAGACTTTCCTGCAGATTGATTATGCATCACCATTTTTATCTCATTTCCTCCTATCTTAACTAATTGTTGATCTTCATCTACTTCTAACCATGGCATACTTAAGTCTTCTATAAATATTTCCATTTGATGCTTTTTCTTGATTTCCACATTTCTCTGCTTTGTACAAATGTTCATAACATTTCCAAAATATCTCTTATACCCCTATAGAGTCTCTGGTTATTTTTCTTGTCATAGGCTCCCTAAATCTGACAACAAACCTTTGTACTTTCTGTTGCCTAAGTAGTTGTGCTAACAGTTTTTGTGTTCTGAAGTTATTATCAAAAACAAAAAAAAAATGTTGCTTAATGGCAATCTTTCTAAACTCATGCATATTAACCAGATAGTTCCTTATTTTCTCTTTAGCACTCTACAGTTGTGCCTCTTCTTGTTCTGTGAGATTCTTCATATTTAACAATACTTTAACCCTTCTAAATAATTCTTGTTGCTTCTTAACCCTATCTCTTTTTCTTTTGTTCCTACCCTATTCTTAAACTCCACTTTCATTTGATCCACTCGCTAGCTATAACTTCTGAAGAAATGCTCTATCTTCCCTAATAATTCTTGAATAATTTCCATTCCTTAAATTCCTCTTTTTTAACAAGTAGGTGGGGAAGCACCAGTGTCTCATTTTTACTTCATTACCCTGCATTTTTAGTTCAGTTGTTAAGGTTCATGATCTGAAATAGTTATTGGATGTGTGCTAAAGCTTTCAGTTAAATACACATGTTCCTGTGAAATATAATGCCTTTCTAGTCTAGCTCAGTTTTTGTACCTTGAGGAATAATATGTAAATTCTCTCTGAGTTCCTACTGCTGAATTCATATCTTCCATACCACATATTTTCATAAAGTTTATCAAAAAATCTACCCTCTTTTGTTATATTTTCCCTTCTAGGTCCCCAGATATATCTTCACTGTTGTAAATCAAGTTAAAGTCCACAGCTATAAATAATATTCCCTACCGAAAGCTGATTATTTCTCCCAAATGTTTCGTAAGCTCCATAATAGCAGTTACATGCCATCATAATCCCCCTTGCCAGCAGCCCTTTGCTACTACATATCTACCATTACTTTTTGTCTCTTTTATCACTATAGGTGCTCTTCTAGCAATAAGTATTAGCAGTTAGTACAAGTAATCCCCTTTTCCTTTTTCCCTGATAGTTTGCTGAATATCCATCCAGAAATCCTTTCTTTATCAAATTCACACACTCTTCTTTACAACTGTGTCTCCTATACCATTACAATTTGCACTCTGCTTTTCTTAATATAATTCAATATTCTTACCTGCTTGTCTATACATGTGAGGCCTTTCAAGTTCCAAAATAATATGTTTAGTGCACCATTATGATAAGAAGTTATTATTCCCACCTATTAAATATGACAGCTTTTTTAAATGTCCATTTCCAGCTTTTGTGTTACATGTATCCACTAATGTTTGGCGGGTTAATCTCTAATACAGTTGTCTCTTGTCATCTCCATTCAAACGTATGTCACATTTTAGAAGACTTTTTATTTTTAATGAAAACCCTCAAACAAATAAAAAGCACGCCCCTAGAACACCCCATAACCTATTAACTTAAAACAAACACACAAAACTACTTACAGTTTCACATAATGAAGTTTAACCCTCCTGATAGGAGCAATTGTCCCAGATCAACAGCTGTATAAACAGTGATAACTTAATCTAACATTAAGGTTATCCATGCTAAGATGCATGCTACAGCCTGTGCTCCTACTTATACTTATTGCTCTCTGTTCTTGTGTTGTCTTCAATCCCTTCAAATATATGAAAAATAAAACAGCTTATATGTTTTCAAAAAAACATTAACCTTTAGCCTTAAAAAGTATTCTGTTTTTTATTGCTTCCCATTATAGTATGCTTGTCTCCATGGAAACACAAGCACCAAATGTAGAGTGATGTAAACCTCTCAACTTACACCAAACATCTATTTGCCAAAGGAAAATTTTTCATTACATCCAGTGTCTTCTTAGTTACTTGCTTACACACACACAAAACTTATTAGATTAGGTCAAAGGCCTTAATCCAGACATTCACCTATGCAAAAACAGAACATATCTAAACAATCCTACCTTGGTTTGTGATTTACTGTGGAGTTGACTGGTAAGAGAAGTTTTATTTGAATTTATATTGTATTTGTTATCACTGTTTTTAACTGTTTGTAGGTAGGAAGGGATTGCTTGTTAAGATTTACTTTGATTCCTATTTTGTTGTTTTACCTTTAATTTGACTGCTGGTTGTTAGAAAGGGATAGGTTATAGACAGGCAAGCTCTATCCACCCCAAGGAGCTTAGACAGCTATAAATCCGCACAGACTGGAGAGAGAAAAATTCTGAGCATATCTAAAAATCCTACCTTAGTTTGTGATTTATTTATCTTTACTGTTAAAAGAAGTGTGACAGCAAGCAATAGTGAGCAGAACTGCAACTTTTATCTGCTTGTAGAACTTGTATGGTCAGAAAAACTTTACTCTATTTAATTTATTATTTAGTTCTATATTGCTGGTGTGATTTTTTTTGTTGCAGAAGTTTATTTAAGTTATCTTTGAATTCTGTGGCTACTGCTTTTGAGTATTCTTTTCTTTTACAATATTTTATTAATTTGAAGCTGAATATGGATTCCTTAAATGAGTATGCAATTAATGACTTGCTAATGCAGAAATATGTTGTACACTGTAATAAATGCTATGCATATTTAAAGGTAACAGCTGATAACAGTGGTGATCTGTGTTCCTTGTGTCAAAAGTTGGATGATTTGCTTACCACTGTTAGAAGTAAATCTAGACTTGATGATGATGATTGCACTGTTGTTTCCTATATTAATGATTAGACTGATGAAATAAATAATGATAGGCATAGAACAAATAGAACACATTTAGGAAATGATGCATCTATTGTCTGTAAAGATCATTCAACCCCTATGAAACAAGATGATGCCCCTGACAACTCTGGAATTCTGGATGCAAGTATTCAGCATCTGAGGATTCAGTTTGTTTAGAAGGAAACAAAAAAAGAAAGAAAGGAAGAAGTTCACAACAAATAACAAGGAAGAAAAAGAAACTGATTAATGACTGTAAAGGAAAGAGAATACATGGTGAAAAGGACACTTCTTTGTTATGTAACACACAGGTTACAGGGAATGATAATATTTTTCTATCAGAAAACCTTCAGTCTACAGAAAAAGGCATAATTTTTCCCAACAGAGAATGTAGAAAAAAAGGCAAAGGGCAGGTGAAAAGGAAGAAATCAAAATTGAACGTGGAAGGATTAAAGAACATTACTGTAAGAAAAAAGAAGAGAAAGAAAGATGTTAACTACATGGCTCAAACTGTGGCTTTACAATATCAGTTGGATGAGAATTACTACACAATTAAAACAGTGAGATTAATAAGACTAATGGTGATGAAGATCTATCCTTCATAGCAATTGTTAGAGCAGATATTACTGTATTATAAGCTGAAGATTATTCAGAGCTGGACAGCAAATATATTCTTGTAATTGGAGATTCAATTATTAGAGGAACTGATACTTATATATGCAGAGAAGATAATGAACATCAAATAGTGTTATGCTTGCCAGGAACAAAAATAGAAGATGTGAGACAAGCCAGGAACACCTTAATGTAAGGAAGTACGGATCCATTTCTATTCATGTTGGTACAAATGATGTCATCCGCAAGGATTCTCAGACTGTTAGTCGGGAACTGACAGTCCTCTTAGATAGTATAACTTGTGCTGGTGTCAGGATGTATTTTTCACAAATCACCTATAGAATGGGTAGCCAAGTCACTGTAAATGAAAAGATTTTTTGGGTAAATACCTACGTGGAAAAAACGTCTTATTTTAAAAATGGAAATGTGTAGAGCATTCAAGCCTAGTTTCTGGCAAACATGTGCTCAGAAAAGATAGTGTACATTTGTCAAGATCAGGAAAGAGAATTTTTACGGCAGATATTTTGCAATATTTGAGAAACACTAGGCATGATTTTTGCCAGGTCAAAAATGTAACAGTTTACAGATAGCAACATTTGATGCATCTCTGATGGTTGTTAATGCTAGGAGAATTAATAACATTTTTTTTATTGGAAAAATGTCCTACGTTCCCACAACATTGATGTTATTGTTTCTGAAACATAGTTAAAGAGCAATGACTGGAAACCAGTTCTGTCATGGTATAAAAGTGTTTACTGTAACAGACATTATAACAAAAAATCAGGTGGAGGTGTAATGATAGGCATTAAAGATAATTATGAGACTGTGATTATTACATGTTCAGTGATAACACCAATACTACACACTGTGTAACTGTGACAATAAAGACAACCCTGGAACATATAACAATTGTTGGAATGTATAGACCACTAAAGTCAAGTACAGATGACCCAGAGGAATTCATACATTTCTTGCATAAAACACAGGGGATAAGAATAATATTAGCTGGGGACATAAATTTACCAGAAACAGACTGGAATAATATTGATTCAACAACATTTGTAAGGAAGTTATTCACAATGTGTATTCAGGGACAACAATTGCTTCAGATTGTAAAAAAAAAAAAAATCAACAACATTTGTAAGGAAGTTATTCACAATGTGTATTCAGGGACAACAATTGCTTCAGATTGTAAAAAAAAAAAAAAAAAAAAAACTACCAGGGGACAGAACATACTGGACATTGTTTGTGTTCCTAAAGATATTACTGCTATTTCAAGTCAAGTTTTACTACTATTGATGTGCAGTAATCATGGGGTTATAAAGGTTAATTTGTTGCTAGATAATTCTGCCAAAATGAAATCTAAACCAATGCACAGAAGGTTAATTACAGATTATATGGAAGTAAAACAGTCACTATGTAAAACTAACTGGAGTGAGGTGTTCAGTGGAAAAAATGCAGATGGAATCTGGAAAGTTTTGAAAGAGAAATTGTTTGAATGCAAAAATAAAATCAAAAAAAGGTTTAACATCAGGATCTAGACATGCAACATCAGGGGGATATATTTCCATAAGAACAAGATATCTGATAAAGGTGAGAGACGAAAATATAAGAAATGGAAGACGGGTCAAACTACAACTTTGAAAACTGAAATAAACAAGCTGAATAAACAGATTAAACCTAGTGTGAGACAAGATCAAGAAAATTTTGAAGAAAATTTATATAAAGATATTGAGCATAACAGGAAACTTTTTTTATAGATTTATAAGATGTGGTAGGAGTAAAGACACACAAATTGATAAACTGTGTGCAGATTATAAAATTTGTTCTCAGACACACACAACAGATTATAGATATAGTTACAAAATCTTATGCAAAACAGTTTGGCTCCACAAAAGTGGTGATAAGTTATCCTAGTGACATCCACGTAACCCCAGATACTGGAATCAAATTAGATTATATTAAAAAGAACTGTGCAAACTGGATCCAAACAAAGCACAGAGAGGAGATGGAATTAGTAATAATGACCTGAGAACGCTTCAGCAAGAACTTACAGTACCATTATATCTATTATTCACTGGGTCATATAAATATGGAGTGAGTCCTCAAGATTGGAGACATGCTCTCATTAAACCTGTCTTCAAGAGAAAGAGGAGTAGGACAAAACCAGTCATATAGACCCTTAAGTCTGCTTTCATGTTGTGGAAAAATAATAGAGAAGGTAATATTGGATATGTTATTGACAGAACTGGATAGCTTGGGACTTGAAACCATATATCAGCATGCATATGTTGAAAACAGATCTATTACCACCTGTAACATGATGTTCTATAACAATATAATAACGGCTATGAATGAAAACTTGTGCTGTGATGTAATTTATGTAGATTTAACGTCAGCATTTGACAGAGTCATACACAAAACACTGAACAATGAATTGGTACAACTAGGTATTGATGTACTCTTGATAAGATGGATAGCTGCATGGCTTACATGGCAAGTATCATACAGCAACTGGACAGGTGAAATCCTTGGTTACAGTCAGGGTGTCCCACAGGCCCTTACTTGTTTAGATTGTATCTTTCAGACCTGACTTTTTCATCTGAGGTGTTCTACAGTCTATACGCTGATGACCTGAAATTGGGTAAACTGATTACAAGTGTTACAGATAAGGCATGTCTGCAAAATAACTTGACTAAATTGACCATTTGGGCACAGGAGAATAATATGCTGATAAATACATTAAAAACTAAACATATGAGATTTGGGAGACATAAATTGAAAGGTGAATATTTAATACAGCGCACAGTGATTGAAATTGTAGACTCATTTAAAGGACCTGGGTATATGGGTAGATTCAGCTATGAGTTTTTCTAATCATATCGACCAATTGATTAATGATAGTTATATAACTATAGGTTGTACAAAAAGATTTATAAAGTCCAGGAAATCAAAAATGATGAAGTCATTGTTTGTTAATTAAATTACACCCAAACTTGAGTATGGAATTTCAATTTGGAAACCCTGTAAGAAAACAAACATGAGTAAACTGGAAAGAGTATGGTGGAAATATACCAAGGGCATCCATGGATGTAAAAAATTAATTATTATGAAAGACTAAAATATCTGAAATTGTACAATGTTTCTTACAAATATCTAAGAGAAGACCTCATTCAAGTATATAGGGCACTGAGAGACAACAACCTCTGGGAATGTTTGGGGTTATCAAAAAGTACTAGAGAATCATCAGACAACCTATGTAGAAGATTCTATAGGAATGAGAAATGTACTAATTGGTTCTCTGACAGAGTAACAGATGCATGGAACAGACTATCAAATTACATTAAAGCAAGTACTAGTTTAGATATTTTTAAGAAGAGCCTGGACACTTATTATGGGAACAAGTATTTTGGTATATTGCCAAGCTAGAAGGGCATTAATGCCCGTGCTTGAAATATTTGTATGCATGTATGTAACAGAGAATATCATCGCTACATATATTATAATTTGTGTACTTTTACATACCACCCCACACCTCAACAACTCAAGATTGCAGCATATTCATTTAAACATTTCTCTTTTTCCATTGTAATGCCTACATTTCTTAAAACTTAGAAAGAAAAAAGTACTTGTTTATTTTAGTATCTTTATCACATACTCAATACAACTTGTTTGTGTCTTTCGGCTTTTCCTGGTTAGGGGTCGCCACAGCGGAACTCCAGTCCACTAATGATTGGCAGTTGATTTTTACGTACCGGCTTGCCAGGCCTGACGCACAACCTTCAACGAAGGTACGCCCATTCACGCATGTCTCCACGCAGAAGACGCTCTAGCTGAGAATCGAACAGGACAGCGTCTTACTGTGAGATGACAACGCTACCGCAACAATAACCTAAAATGCTTTACTATAATAACATACAACTTATATCATGGAATGTTTATACCAATACTGTTAAGGACAAACATTGTTTTACTTACACTTAATTAATGACATGAAGTGGGGTATATGCATTAGAATAACAAAGTCAACAAAAGTCTAATCCTTACACTTTTTCCTTGTAAAGCCATATTTCAGAAATGTGACTGATGGTTTATAGGTTCACATTTATTCACTAATTTCAGTGTTGCTGATCTTCTTCCTGTTCATCTCCATCTCCCAAACACAGACTCCGGTTCAAGTCCAATGTATAAATGATTCTTTTAATCAACCCCTGTGCTTTTTTTCTGTCTCTCAAGCATTTTCCTTTGGAACATTGGAAAAGGTTTCACTGGCAAAGTCTCTCTATAAGCTTTATTATCAGAAGAATGAAAAGCAGAGTCCCCTTTTCTTTGATGCCTCACATTTTGTTGGAGAAACTTTTGCATTTCCTCCTTAGCTTGTTCTATATCAATAAATGACTTTGATCCTCCAGGAAAAATATTCTGTAGATAGCTGGGTGCAGCATCTTGAATCTCACACCTGCCTTTCAACATTCCCTGAGTGCTGGGATAAAATTGTTTCTTTTCTAGCTGGTATACAGTGAATAGTCATTTTACATAAGCGCTCTGTCTCCAATTTTGAAAACTTTGCCCTTTTGCCACAGCTTTGTCAAGTTAAATTCATTCTGCTGGTATAAATGCATCTTTACTAGTACAGGTCTTGGCTGCTTTTTCATGGCCAGGTTTGGAGCATACACATGATATGCCCTTTCAGTTAACAAATCCTGCTGTGGAATACCAGTCCAGTTGCTTATTTTGGCTTTCATAAAACTAATACCGTCTACTCCTTCCAGCTTCTCTGGTACAGCAGAACATCTCAGGTTTTCTCTGCATGTTCAATCTTCTAACTCTATTACTTTTTGAAACAGCTCTTCTTGAGCAGTTTTATACTTGGCCAACCTTTCCTTCATTTCAACATCTACTTTTTGCAGTTTTATCAGTTCATCTGTATAGCTGTTTAAAGCTTCTTTCTTTTTTTCTAACCTTTCATTATTTGAGTTAATATGCTCCTTCAATATTCTATATATTTTAATCAGCTTTGAGCACATTTGATTTATTTTCTTCTGCTAGATTATGAAGGCCACTTCTTGCACCAAAGCTGGAGCTTGAACTGTTTTTTGCTGAACAGCTTCAGAATTCTTCCTTGTCGGTATTTTCTCTTCACCTTTTCCAGTTGATTTTCTTTCAGGAGTTTCTTCTTTTCTGGAATCCAGGCAATATACTTACTGGCCAGTAAATGAATTTACGAAAACATGCAATTTCTGGCTGTTGTCTCTCAGTTTCTTTTTTCACACTGGGAGAGCTGAAATCAAGCTTTTGATGAGAGTGCAGCCATTTTGGAAGTCAAGCAATTATGCCATATTAATCTTTTTTTTCTATTAGGAGTGTTTTTTGTTGCCACCTCCTACATAATATCATAAATTCTGTCCATAGTTTTGCAGGTGCTCTCTCCATCAGGTCTAATCCCTTAAATCTATTCTTCACCTCCAAAGCATATTCATTTGAAATATTAGTGAGCTTATTTCAAATTGGTAGATGTTTTTCTTAATTTATTTAATCTAATTCTAAACATTGCAATAAGATGCTAATGGCTTGAGCCACAGTCAGCTCCAGGTGTGTTTTTTCTGACTACACAGTATAGAACTCTTTCATTTCTGGCAGCAAAGTATGTAGTCAGTCTGGTTCCATTATTTTTAAACAATGTCATAGGTACACATGCATTAATAGAAAAGAAAATAATCCACAGCAATATTTTCATTGATATTTTCATTCAGTATGCATGTATATTTTCTTATTAACAATTATAATTCATTCCAGTATTGCACTGAATAAACTGTGCAATGTCTGCCTTCTGTTAAACCTCACTCCTCTTTCTGAACATCATTCTGCATGTAATATTTATAGCAAATTCCATGCATTTTTATGTAATTTGTTTCATTTTTTAAATATCCCACCATCATTTCTTGTATCTTAGTTTCACTATTCAGTAGTTCAGTTACATTTAGTTTAGATTTTGATTTCCACTTGTCACTAATTACTTGTTTGACAGACAGTAGCATTATGCTTACTTAGTAAGACTTTACTATGCCTAGGGAATGCATCATATGTTCAAGATCAAAAGTATAATTTCCTTAGATACAAACATTTGCCCTCCCAGCATTTCTGACAAAGGACTCTGTAGGGATTTTTTTAAATCTGCTAACTCATTACATCCCCAAAAAAAGTGTTACCAGTTACCCCTCCTTTCTTTCTTTCTTATCACACCACCAGCATTTGATATCTTCTGGAGGGAAAAAAATTATCTGAAGTCTGCAACAGGTATAAAAATACATATACAAGCACTTCCAAGCAAAAATTGTAGAACTTCTGAACTTTGTTGCATACTTAGGAGCCATAAAAATGTCCTTTCACTGTTCCTTTGTAAATTGCCTTTCCACTCTTACCAATCTTTTCTAACCCCTTCTGATTGATTATTATAACTTTTCTAACCCCTTCTGATTGATTATTATAACTTTTCTAACCCTTTCTGATTGATTATTATAACTTTTCTAACCCCTTCTGATTGATTATTATAACTTTTCTAACCCCTTCTGATTGATTATTATAACTTTTCTAACCCTTTCTGATTCATTATTATAACTTTTCTAACCCCTTCTGATTGATTATTATAACTTTTCTAACCCTTTCTGATTCATTATTATAACTTTTCTAACCCCTTCTGATTGATTATTATAACTTTTCTAACCCCTTCTGATTGATTATTATAACTTTTCTAACCCCTTCTGATTGATTATTATAGCTTTTCTAACCCTTTCTGATTGATTATTATAACTTTTCTAACCCTTTCTGATTGATTATTATAACTATCAAGCAATATTTTATATCCCCTACTAATTACCCCTTTTCTAACAGAAGATTCTATTCTAGATTCAACTAAAAACTCTACCAAAGCTTGATTGTCTTTTGACATCTATATGTGAGGCAGCAATTAGGCTATTAAAAGGAAGTATTTACTATAATCAGTGAAGTATTTTAGCAAAATACTACTAATCTATTTCTGACTTCATTTAGTCCTTCAAAAGCCAAATCTACCCATTAATAAAGTTATAATTTGAAAACCAACTTAAATATTGCAATTATCTGTGATGAATGTAATATCCTTTTTTATTTTTGGCGTCATTTCCAAAATGTGCTGCAAAGCCTCATAAGACAGGTTAATTTATTCCTCTTCAGCATCTGTAGTTGGGGCATAAGCTTATATTGTAATATTAAATGGCTTGCCATCTTGATGTAGGATAAACATTAACTCACTCAAGTCAATAGCGCCTTTTTTGTATACTTCCAGGTTGCACCCATACTTCCTTATGGTATTTGGAAATTTTTTGGGTCTGGCTTCATTAACTAAGTGACTTGCCAGATAATAATAGACTATTTTCGAAAGGGCAAGCAGTTGCTAACAAAATGATACCAAGATTGTTAGTCTAGGATGTCCTGCAGTGGAGAAATTAATCTTTGTTTGGCACCTATTATTCATATTTTCATATGTATGTTCATATTTTCATCACTGAGAGACCTACATGCTATTGAGATGTGTGGTGTGAAACACCAATGTGGGAGATAGGACAGTTCACTGTTAATGCTTGTTTATATCACACTGGAACTATTGCTAGTTGTTTGTTGGTTATTAAAAAATAAGAAATATTTCCATAAACTTAATATTTCAGAAAACAAGTGATTTACAAACTGTTGCATGACATTAGATGAAACCTTAGATGTTGAAGAAAAGTTTCCCTGATATTTGTACTGTAAGATGCACATCTTGGGAAAGACCCAGTATTATTTATTTTACTAATTATACAATTAAGACTATGTTTCAATATTTTTGTAAATATCTCAATAAGCATGCACTTATAGAGGAATTTCTTGTTGTCATATAAAAGCCTATGTCTGGTTAACAAAAATATCCTAATAATATATGTCTAGGGTGTACAGTTTTCCAGATATGAAAATTTGTGAAAGTTTAGAAAAATATAATTTGGGGTTTATGTGTATTATAATATATTACAGTATTTATGGAAAAGACTGAATGAATGCACTATTATCACTGTAAAGAATGTTTTATATTGATAACATCACTATTTGTAGAGAATATCTTATATTATTCACAAAATAATTGCAGTTATTTATCTTATACTTTTTAAGTTTATTTTTCTGAAAATGCTCTGGAATACAATGTGTGTAGGCTGCTAGAGGTGTGACATTCCACACCCCGCAGGTGGTAATGAGTTAACAACAATTACGTTGTAATTCTTTGAATATATTAGTACTTATATTTACGACAATCACCATGTTTATATTTTATAGATACTGTGGGGCACTACAGGTTTCATCTGCAGAGGTGTTTATGTACTATTGTGTTTGATCATTTATTCACATTTTCTTGTCTTTCTGCAGGTCTGGTTGTGGAAGTGGATAAAGAAGTAGACCACCTCATTCTCCTCCAGCCATAGCAGCTGGTGCTGGGTCACTAGTGCCCACCTCACATAATCCTACAGTTTGAATTAATTTTCATTTTTATGTTATTTGCATCAGCACTAAAAATATTGTGAGAAGATTATTAAAGTTGTTTTTGACTTATGGACTAGGCATTTGTTCCCTGACTTTCTACAACAAAACTTACTGTGCTCCCCCTTAATTTTAAAAATCATTTCAAAAATCAGGGAATTTTTTAGCCCCTGTCAATTAAAACATTTAAGGTCTGTCCTGAGTACAGTTTGTTTTTGTTGCTATATAATGCAATTCAGGAACAAGTTCTTAAGAGATAGATACAGGAAATGTATAGCTGTCTCACATTGTTTAATTACAGACATAAATACCAGCAAATGTTATACATTTTTTTTTCTTTTTTAATCCAGAAACTTAAGCAACAGTATTAAGTATCTGGTTGCAAACTGAGCTCATGTGACTATTTATTGCTGAAAATGGACCAACGGTGTAATGTCTTTTGAATTCAGAATAGAGAATCCCAAAGAAGATCTTCAGGAGAACTTGTGTGACTTCCACAGCTTTGTATTGTTACTTGCTCAGATCTTGTCAGCTGTTTTCTCCCTTAGACAGACAGTCAAAGGGAAACAATGGATTTGATATGTATCTATCTATTGGTCTAGGACTATTGCACGAAGCTGCAATAGTCGAACCCAACATCACCGAACACATTTTAACGAAAGCGCTTTTACCGAAGCACTTTCATTAAAATGTGTCAAAAAAAAAAAAAAGAAAAGAAAAAAGTGTTTATGCAGGGGGGCTATGCCCCCCTGCACCCCACATGTGGGGGGCTGTGCCCCCCATACCCCCCTGCTTTAATATTCTCACTCTGAGACCGCACTACAGTGGAGAAAAGGGAATCTTCCCTTATCCACACTGTAGTACGGCCTCCACAACAGCATACTTACGCAAAAATGGTGCTTCGGTGAACAGCATTTTTGCGTATGTTCGCCCATGAGCGATTCGGGAAAAAGTGCGTCGGGATTAGTACGGAACCCCTATCTATATATATGTGTATATGTATATGCGGGTGTTTATGTGTGTGTTTTAGTGTGTCTTTGCCTTGGTAGTCACACTAGGGGAAGCTAGGTATGGAACTGTGAGTATGGATGCTTGTGTGAGTGTGTGTGTGTGTGTGTGTGTGTGTGTGTGTGTGTGTGTGTGTGTGTGTGTGTGTGTGTGTGTGTGTGTGTGTGTGTGTGTGTGTGTGTGTGTGTGTGTGTGTGTGTGTGTGTGTGTGTGTGTAGTGGGTGCATTTACTAATGCTGTATATGGGCTGCAGTATGGCACTGTAAGTATGGATGTGCGTGTGTGTGGTGTGTGTGTGTGTGTGTGTGTGTGTGTGTGTGTGTGTGTGTGTGTGTGTGTTTGCAGATGTAGGGGAAATGTCTGGGAGCATGTCTGAGTAGGTATCTGAATATGTATGCATATATATGTGTATGTTTGCATGTGTGACTGTACGGGGTGCATTTACTAATTCTGTGCATGAGCTGCAGTGTGGAACTGTGAGTCTGTGTGTGTGTGTGTGTGTGTGTGTGTGTGTGTGTGTGTGTGTGTGTGTGTGTGTGTGTGTGTGTGTGTGTGTGTGTGTGTGTGTGTGTGTGTGTGTGTGAGTGTGTGTGTGTGTGTGTGTGTGTGTGTCTGTTACAGAATGTAAGTCAATATGTGGGCAAGAAAATGACAGTTTTTTTTGTAAAGAAAAATCAAAGGCATTGCTACAAGATGAAAATGTCTTATCTAGAGACTGATGCAAAGTGAGGAAGTTCTGAAGCACAAATCTGTAATAGAACCATAATGAGAAACTAGCCCTATACACTAGTGTGATCAGGTCTGATAGTACAGTATTTGATTCAGTGATATGGTATTGAATAATTAATAAGGTCTTTATAACTGGAGCTATACATGTTTTTGAATCAGTTTTTCTCACTGGTTGATTAAATGACCTGCCCAAGTTGAGCAATTAGCACAAGTGGTGAGTCTTTTACTGAATCCTACAATGAGGAAAAAAAGTGCCATTTTAGTTTTCCTTTAGAGAGTAAATATTTTACATCCTATGCCTGGTGCTCAATGTTGACAAGATTACTATATTCATATTGTGAGATAAGCCCCCCTGCCCACACTGCTACTAACTATTAACCCTAACCTTGCCCCGTCCCTGCCCTTAACTCTAACCCTGCACCTTACCTTTTAAAAACACCTTAACACTACCACTATTCTGACAAATTTGGTCTAAATATGAGGTGGAGTTTTGGTGTTTTGATTACAAAAGCAGACTATGTTTCCTTTTGCAATCATTTTTGTTTTAAATGTTTTGAATTTTTTGATGTATTGAATTTCAGAATGCTGGCATTAGTCACTTCAGTCTGATGCATTTGCATTTGGATAATTCATCATTTACTCATGCATTTTACACAATAGAAGCAATCCAAGAAAAGATTACATTACCAGAGTATGGAGTAAAGTGGAAAATCACTTGTTTCAGTTCAGCGAAGCTAGATAATAGGTATAAGTGCATTATTATTGTAAGTACCTTGAAGCAAGTCTGCATGCAACACCATGATAAGTATTAAGTACTTTAAAAATCTATGTTTTCAGTAAAGGCCAACTTATGTTGTTACATCAAATAGTGGTGCACAATTTAAACTCAAATTCAAAAGTTACAGGAGTAGAAGTTTAAGCACATCATAGCAACCAATGTAAGATATTGATTTGTAGAAGTAGACACAAGATAAGATACGCGTTAACATTTCTAATTTTTATTGCAAATTCCAAGACAAGTCACACCACGTCAATGTGCATCCTGCTTAAGGAAAACCTTACTGTGTTAAAGCTATACTCCAAATATTATTGATAATGAAGCAGCCAAGTGAAGGGAACTGTTCAGACGATGAAAAACATGATAAAAAAGAACAATTGCATTTTTTGAATTTTGAAATAAAGTAATACACCACTAGGAGACTTCCAAGATGGTTGCATGTGAGTAATAGCTAAATTCTAGCTCTTCCAGTGTGAAAACAGAAACTCAACAGAGAAGGCCAGTAGACTTGTGTGTTTCTCGGTAAATTTCAATAACTGGCTAGTAAGTGCAATTCCTGGACACCAGCAAAACAGAAATACAGAGGACCAGAAAGAAAATCTGCTACAAAAGGTGAGGAAAAAACACTGACTGGGAAAAGTTCTGCAGCTATTCAGCAAAACTTAGTGCAACCTCCAGGCATGACTACCAGTAACACAGAGGAAAGTATAAGACAACTATACACAGACCTGTTTAAAATAAACAAAACACTGATAGAGTATATCAACTCAAACAGCAAAAGGTTGGAAAACATGGAAAAAGCTTTAAACAGATATTCAGATGAGGTGATAAAACTGCAAAAATCAGTGGTCAAAAGGAAGAAAAGGTTGGCTGAATATGAGACCGCTCAAGAACAGATATTTAAAAAAATAATAGAGGACAAAGCACATAGGGAAAACCTGAGATTTTCAGCTGTACCGGAGAAGCTGGAAGGAACAGACTGCATTATTTTGTTATTAAAGCACAAATAAGCAACTGGACTGCTATTCCACAGCAGGAGTTGTTAGTTGGTAGGGCACATCATGTGTATGCTCCAAACCTGACTATGAGAAAGCAATCCTACCAGAGTTGATTCTGACAAAACTGTGGCAGAAGGAGAAAGAACTAAAAGTGGGAGGCAGAAGAGTGTTTGTGGAGAATGATTACTTATTGTACACCAGGCAGAAGAGTAGTACATTTTTTCACTCTTCAGGGAATATTGAAAAGCAGGTATGAGATTTTAAACTGCTGTACCTAGCTAACTTCAAAATATTCTTCCCTGGAGAGACAACATAATTTTTTGATGAAGTACATGCTAAGGAGGAAATGCAAAAGTTTATCCAACAAAAAGTGAGTTGTGAAACAGAAGAAGATTTTGGTTCATTAATAAAGATCACAGAGAAACTGTGCCAGTAAAACCTTTTCCAATGTCTCAATGGAAAATTCTTGAGAGACAGACAAAAGTACAAGAGTTGACAAGAAGTATCAACAGTATGTTGGAAATGAAGGAGAGACAGGATTTGGGAGATGGAGATGAACAGGAATAAAACCAGTAATTTGGAAATTGACAAATGTGGGATTGCAAAGCAGTAATTTTATTGGTGAAATATGACAAAACAAGAAAATCTGAAAGTATTGGACTTTTTGGACTTTGTTGGACTTGTAGGAGACTATAAAGCATATGCTCTATTTCATATCATTAATGTTCAGAAAAATACTTGGGGGAAAGGAAGAGGATGGATAGAGTTAACTGCAGGTTACATTTTTTCTTAATAGTACTATTTTTATAGTGTATAATTTTCTTTACATGCTATAAAGTAAAGTTCTCTCAGTTATTTCAAATGTAATGTAACATGTGCTCCTGTTTTTTTTTTTTTTCCTTTCCTCTCTCTTTCTCATTGTTCAGATTTAAGAAATGTAAGCACTACAATGTAAAAAATAAGAAAAGTCTGGTTAAAAAGAGTATGACAAAAGAAAATTAATATGCTTTTTCTCATTCTTGTATGGGGGGATAACAAGATTAAGGCTCTTAGCTTAATCTAGTAACAAGTTTTAAGAGAAAGCAAGTAAATAAAAAAGAATATTGAATATTATAAGGCTTTTTTCTAGCAAATAAAAGTATGCTTAGTAGCAATTTTGCATCTAGTCCTCATGTCTCCTGATAAAGAGAAATTGACTATACTCTGATAAAGTGAAATTAGCTAAAAAAGAAAAAAAATTGGCTAAGGAATAATGTTCTCTGAAAGCATTCATGTGTTTTCCCAGCTGGGAGAGTTATAAAGGTAAGGCAAAAACAGACAACACTTAACAGAAGTACAGGCTGAACCATGCATCTTAGCATGGATAACTTTTCTTTTAGGTTAACTCAAGTCTATGAGTGTGGCTGTTATCCTGGGAAATTTGTTTTTCCTATTAGGAAGGTAAAACGTCAATATTTGAAGATGTGTATACTTTTGTGTGTTAGTGTTAAGTTAATAGATTTTAGGAGGTATTACACTGTCACTGTGTTTTTTTTTGAGAGCTTTCAATAAAACAAATAGTTTTGTAAGATGTGACATAGACTCAAATGAATATGACAAGAAACACTATAAATGTTCAATATGCCAAAGTATGTATGCATGTAACATAAAAGCTGGAACTAGAAATTTAACAAAAAAGCTGCTATACATAAAAGGTGGGAATAATAACTTTTTAATACAATTATGATTTCTGCAATGTCTTTAAATGTCAATGGTCTCACAGATAAATACAAAAAAGAAAGAGTAGAGAACTATATTAAAATTTTAGAGAGAAAATAGCTATGTTACAGGATTCACACTTGGAAAGAACTGAACATGCTAATTTGATAAAGAAGGGGTTTCAGGATGGTTATTCAGCGCAATACCTGGGACAATGGAAAAGAGGAGTACTTATATTAATTTCAAAAGGAGCTCCAGTAGTGATAGAAGAGGATAAAATGATAATAATTGTAGATTTGTAGTACTAAGGGGTTACAGGCAAGGGAGGAGGATTACACTGGCATATATTTCTATTTCACCTAAAACTGCTATAATGGAGCTTAAGAAAATTTTGGTTGAAATAATCAGCTTTCAGCAAGGAATATTACTTATAGATGGGGACTTGAATTTGACTTGCAGCAGTGAATATGTGTCTGGGGGACCCAGAATGGAAAGTATAACAAAGAAGTGTAGATTTTTGAAGAAATTTATGAAAATATTTGGCACAGAAGATGTGATTTCAATGATAGGAGTTTGGAGTGACTTTATATACCCAAGATACAAAATCTTAGCTAGGCTAGACAGAATTTACAATTCACAGGAACATGTGCATTTAATTGAAGGTCTTGATATGCACCCAATAACTGTTTCAGATCATGCACCATTAATAACTAAAATAAAAACACAGGGTGATGAAATAAAAACGAGACACTGGCACTTTCCCACCTATCTGTTAAAAACACAGGAATTTAAGGAAAGGGTAGTGGGAATTACTCAGGAGCTATTAGAGAAGATAGAAATTTCTTCTGAAAATATAGCTAGGGAGTAGGATAAAATGAATCTGGAGTTTAAAAATAGGGTGGAAATAAAATAAAGAGAGATATGGTTAAGAAGTAACAAGAACTATTTAGAGAGACTGACAAATGTTAAACTATTGCAGAGTAGGGGGAATCTCACAGAACAAGAAGAGGAACAACTGCAGAATGCCAAACAAAAAAAATAAGAGATTACCTCAATAATAAATATGAGTTTAGAAAGATAGCTGTTAAGCAACTGTTTTTTGATAATAACTCTAGAGCACAAAAACTTGGGCACGACGACTTGGGCAACTGAAAGTAGAAAGGGCTGTTTCCAAGCTTAAGGAGCCTATAACAAGGAAGGTAATAAGAGATCATGTAGAGGTATTAGAAATACTTCAGAAATTCTATGAAAATCTGTATAAAGCAGAGAAATATGGACATTAAGAAAAGGTACAAATGGAAATGTTTATGGTATAATTAAATAATGACAAGGTTAGAGATTGATGAGGCTCAATTAATAACAGTTACACAGGAGGAGCTGGGATAAAAATGATGATGTATAATCAATCTTCATTAAGTCCCCAGGAATAGATGGTATTCTTGTGGAAGTTTGGAAGCTAGGAGGGAAAACTGATAAAGATCTGTAAGGTTTTGTTTAACAGTATTTTAAGAGGATGAGAAGAACCAACATCCTTGAAGAAAATAGTGGCAGCTGTAATACTTAAAGAGGGTACAGATCCATCATATCTAGCTTCATACAGGCCCATTTCAATAGTAAACCATGATTATAAAGTGTTTATGTATATAATGGGTAAACAAATGGCAAAAGTGATACCAAAATTGATTGATATGAATCAATGTGGTTTTGTGGAGGGGAGACAAACATTTGACAACATTAACAGAAAAATGATGATCCAGAGGGAAGCAGAATGTAGGAAAATACCACTGTTTTTGGTGGCTGCTGATGCAGAGAAAGCATAAGCAGGACTTTATGAGCAGGGTAATGAAAGCATTTGCATTCCCTGATAAAATTATAAGGTTGATTAGGAAGCTATATGAGGGATCGGAGTCAAAAATTAAAGTGAATGGGGTCCTCCCTGATAATTTCTGCTTGAGCACAGGAACCAGGCAGGGGTGTCCTCTTTCCCCTTTGTTATTTGCATTATATTTGGAACCACTGGCAAAGAAAATAAGGGACTCATGAATTCAAGGATATAATTGGTATGGTAGTCAAGAAAAGCTGGCTCTGTTTGCAGATGATACTATTTTATACCTGACAAAACCAGAAAGGTACATTACAGTGTTGTGGAACATTTTCAGACAATTTAAAATCTTTTCAGGATACAAAAATGAATGAAGCTAAAACAAAGGCAATAGCGGTAAAATTAGGTACCCACACATGAATTGGTTCAGCAATATCCATAGTTATGGGGACATGATAAAATAAAATATTTAGGATTATGGATTTAAAATTATTCCAGTGTGGCAGCTAACGATATATGGAAAGAGACTAAATAAAAGATAATACAAAAACTGAGAAAATGAAAGCTTTATTTTATAGATATGGATAGTAAGATACAAACAGTTACATTTTTTAGTCCCTTTAGTCTTATACATAGGTCAGGCATATTTTTATCAACCAGAGGAGAAATTGTGGACAGCAATTAATAAAGAGCTGAAGGATTTTATCTGGGAGGGAAAGATGACAAGAGTCAAGTGGGATAAGCTGACTCTTACAATAGAACAGTGCAGACTGGGATTACCCGATTTGAAGGGGTATTTCAGAGCAACACAGTTAAGACTCCTATACATAGCACAAGCAGAAAACTAAAATTCAAAGTGGAAAGGTATGATGATAAAATGGGGAGAAGCTCAAGAAACAAGGAGAGATGGGGATTTGGATGCATACCTTTAAGGAGAATAACAATAATCATATAGAATATAATATTCATAAAGTAGCAGAAAGTATTTTAAGAACTAAGCCAACATGGCAATGGAGAAAGGAGATTCTGTCAGCAGGAATGACTGCAATTAGGGATACAGACAATAGCCAAGAGGGGCTGGAATTTATTGGAGAAAACTGGCAAAGGAACCAAGGTATTGTGAGAAAATAACTAGAGAGGAAAAGGTAATACTATGGGAAGATGCCAAGAATTTATTTGGACTTCAGGTTAGAGACTGACTTCCCCATCAAGGACCAGTATCAGAGTATAGGCAAACAGAAAGAAATAGGGGGTTCCTAAATGAAAGACCAGCACTGGAGTTTTTAGTAGAATCTGGAACAGAAGCTGCTGTTAAAAAAGGAATAATTAGTTGAGCATATAAAATACCGCATGATATCTATAAAAATAAATTAGAGGATGTTAGAAAGAATTGGAAAGAGACTGGATAACCAATTCGCAAAAAACAATGGGGGATATATGTATGTCTCTCAAATATGCAACAAAAAGATTTAGGATTTTTGCTTGGAAATGTTTACATAGATATTTTTATACCCCAACTAGACTCCAGAGAATTTTTCTTTAGGTAGATAGTAAATGTTGGAGGCATGATATGAAAGAAAAGGGTAGTTGGGAACATATTTTCTGGAAGTGTAATGAGTTGGCAGACTTTAAGGAATCCTGCAGACTGCTCTGTCAGAGATGCTTGGTGAGTAAGCTGGTATAACTAGGAAAATTATTTTTTCTGAGCTATGATACAGAATCAGAATTGCCTAGACATAGTAAGGACTTACTGAGTCTAATTATGGCGGCTGACAAAAAAGCAATTACTAGAAAATGGAAATCAAAGTCTAAACCAACTGTACTAGAAGTAGTAACTATAGTAACAACTGGAATTGGGATCTTTAGAAATGGGTAAGAGCAAATGACATAGGAAAAAATGGGAATTGTGGGAACAATAAAAACATGGGAGGAATGAGGTTTAAAAGAAAGCAGGAATTGAATGAACTATGTAATGTTTGACTGACAATAATTGGGTAGATTATAAGTGATGTAGAACATTTGCAACTCAGATTATGTCAATATGGTTTGTAATGAAAAATGCTTGCAGCTAGGATTGTGTCAATATGGTTTGTTTTTATTTATATAAATGTATGAATGCCTATTTCATAAGTGATAATTTAATAAAGATTTTTTTTGTTTATAAAAAAAGTAATATACCACTATAGAATTCCAGTCTGCCAGTAATTTAGTTACAAGGGTAAAAAGTATATTACTGAGTTTGATGTCTTATTAATGTCAGAGAATAAAACCAAGGTAAAAGAAATGCTAACAATTAATTAGCAGAGACAGAAATATTACTTTGGCAAGTAATCCAGGAGACTTCTGGATCAGCAGAAGGAAGACAGAGTGAGAATCCAGCAATCATGGAAAGATCAACAGACCAAAGCTACAGTTGTTAGTCGACTATCTGAGCCAAGATCTTGTGTTGTCCAAGAAAATAACATTTCTTTGTAAAGAAAAGTCAGAGACATTGCTTTAAGATAAAATGTCTAATCCAGAGAGACTGATACAAACTGAGGAAGCTCTGAAGTACAAATCTGTAATAGAATCATAGTGAGAAACTAGCCCTGCATAAATAATTCATTCATCAAGATGTGTCTTCTAAACCAGTGGAACAACAAGACTTGTTCCACAGGAAATCTAGAAATTAAGTTTTGCAAGACTTCCAGTAGAATCTAAGGACTGAAAGTTGCTATAATGGTTTATTTAAAGTTCATAAGGTATTCTCAAAATGTTTATAGGTTGTTACTAGGCTAACAACAACTAGGGCCCTTACAAGCCTAGCCATGCACACCAAACTATTTGGATCCTGAGTATCATGTATGTCTATACAGAGGGGACATGTTAGTAGGAAGGTAACTAAGGCATTTGTTGGGAAGTGTGTTAGGATAATACTTTTTTTATTGATGGTCTCTGTCCATAAGGGTCATGGGACCAGACAGGGGGTATATTTACATATCCCATCCATTTCTCAAGGTTTGGTTTAAATAAGATCAGGGATGAACTCTGTTTTATATGGATGGAGAGCCTATTCCATACTGCAGGGATCCTTTGGGACACATATTTGTCTCTATCATTTTCTATTTATGTCACAAGTGAAGTTCAGATCCCTGGATTTAATGTTTCTGGTGCTATCTGCTCTGCTCAGGTGCAGCAGATCCATCAGGGCTGGGGCTGAGGAGCCCTGTAAGCCAGGCAAAGATCACCTCTCAACAACCTGTAAGAGACTGACTACATAGACAGACCCTTTTGGTGATTAGTGTAGGACAGAATATTCATGCCCTGAATTTACCTGGTGAGAAAACTTTGTGGGCATTCCAGTTGTTGCCAGTATCTGGTTAGGTGCCTACCAAAGGGGCCATTGTACTCAATGATAGGACTTATAAGGGACGATAGAGTGGTACTATAACTTCCCTGGATCTGGATGCCATACCCTTACCTATAAGCTGGGCAACACAGAGTGATTTTCTTACTATCTTAGAACATGTTAGTGAAAGGCCAGATAAGTTCCCAGATCCCTTAGTACTAGGTCAACTCTTAGGGGTATTTTATCGATGGCGTGTTAACTTGAGTTGACAGTTTCCCAAAGGGCATTACAATCCATTTTTGGACATTGAGTTTCAGGTCATGGCTTTGGCACCAGTCATTTGTCTACGTTAAACCATTTTGCAAGATGTTGCTGCCTTGGGGGAATCTATAATAGCTGCCAGTTTACAATCATCTGCTAACTTGGTGATCCAGAGGCCATAAGCATTAGCCTTGAGTTCCTGGAGATGGCAAGCAACAGTGGGACCAGCACAGAGCCTTGGGATACTCCATTGGTGGCCAGTCACTTGGTGGAGATGGTCCCACTGATCCTGACTTCTTGGGTCCTTAATATAATCCAGCCATCAATACAGTGAGTTGCATATAGATTTTTGCATAGCTTAAAGAGATTGCCAACAATGTCTGAGTGAGGTATTGCATGAAGTGCCATGTCCAGATCAAGATACACTGTATGCACGGTTTTATCTTTGTTCATTGCCTTGGTGACTCTCTCAAAGAAGTCCACCAGGTTAAGTAGGCGCAACCTTCCCTTAACTAAGCCATACTGGGATGGGTGATGGGTCAAGTGTTCATAGGTTGCCAATGTCCTTGTTTATCATTTCCATGATAATTCGTTCCATGACTTTGCATATTGGGCTCATTAGACTGATGCATTCCCCTGGGTCAGTTGGTGGTCCAGCCTTGTGGAGGGAAATAACTGTTGCAACCCTACATTTACTTGGAATGTAGCCACTTTCAAGGCTGTAGTTGAAAAATGCCTCAAATGGTCTTGATAAGTCATGTTTTTAGACTGTTTAGGAGGTAACTAGAGATGCTTTTGAGATCCATAGAGGCAGTGTTCTTGGCTTTAATGAGTGCGGCCAGCACCCGTTCTCTGCTACTAGTTGGAGGAACTATGTTCGAGGGGATTTCACCTGGAGGAGCTGGGGGGAGGGAGTGGAGGAGGTGAAATATGAGATTAATTTATCAGCCAGTAGATTTTCTATATCACCCTGATCGGTGAAGGTGGTACCATTCACCATCTGTTAAGCACACTGCTGTGTGTAACCTCTAAGGTTCTGAACATAGCTGAAGAAAGACTTGTGATTGTCCTTAGCCTGCAAGGCTATCCTGACCTCATAGTTGGCCTTATTGGACTTAATTAGACCTCTTAGTTTATTGTTTAGTTATATAAGAGAGCACGTGTCTTTAAGGGAGTTGCTCTTCCTGATTTTGGCCATGAGTGTTTTTTTTTTTCCCCTTTATTGTATACCCTGTTTAGGTTAAGATTCTACCAATGGGGTTTGTTTTAAGTGTTTGTTTTGGGCTTACTTCTGGTAGGTATGTCAGTTACTATGCAGCCACCTGCATGTTTGTATAGGGACTCTGTGAATAATTCTGCATAGGGAGCTGTGATCTCACATTTAGGGGGAGTATTGAATTTTGAAAAACTGTCACTTAATGGAATGTAGTTTCCTTTAGAATAGTTCCTAACTGTTATTGGTTTACCTGGATTTTCTGAATTGATTTTTATTTCAAAGGAGAAGGAGACAGCTTTGTGATCCAACCTCACAAGTGAGAACGTGACGCAGAGGGGGTGCAATGCTCTCCCATGTTGTTGAGTGCCAGATCCTATATGTTTGATCCTCTGGTTGGAGCATGCAGTATCTCTTCCAGGGTGTTTGTATTAATAAAGTCCAAGAAGCATTGTGCCTGTGAGTTTGAGGCAGTGTAAGTTTCCCAGTCTATAGAGGGGTAGTTAAAGTCACCCATGAATAGGGTGTCTGGTTGGACGGTGAGTACCTCTAGCAGGTTTAGGTAAGAGTCATGGGAATCTGGGGGTATAGGTTGTGACCTGTAGATAGCCATGATATGGTAAGGGACCTTATCTATGTTGACTTATACATGTATGAGCTCCATAGTATCATCCTGGTTAACCACCAAACTTGGAGGTATGTTTGTTGCTAAAGTAGATCAAGACACCTCCACCTTTGGCCCCAATCTGAGCTGTTGTTGGTTTAAATGTGTGGAAGGCACTGCAACCTTGCACTTCTGGAGTACTTTCTATGTTCTTAAACCAGGTCTTGGTCACAGCACAGATGTCTACATTCTCCAGAGTGAGAAAGGCTTGAAGGGTGTGGAGTTTTTTGTGTAGCCTCCAAACTTTGAGCAGTAACACCTTAAGGTTGCTTGGAGACTTTTTCACTATGTTGGTAGTTTTTGTCATTTGGGCATAGTCTAAAACAGCTCTAAGGGGTAGATAAAGCTTTAGCCAATATCTGAAAGCATCACGGGGTCATGTGCAGCCTGTCCTTGGAAAAGCAACATAGTCTGTCAACCATGTCCTCTCATGCTAACAGATACTGAATCCCCTGTGTCCCCTGGGAAACTAAGTCAGTTATTAAAATCAATCATTTTATGTTCATACTGTGGCATCATCCTTGGTGAAGATAGAATGCTGCACGACACTGTTGAGAGATCCATCATGACTCTTTTCATATAGACTAGTGATGTATATCTCAGGTTATTTACACCCACATGGACTTTGGTAGAATTATATTGGTTCCTGCAGAGCAGTGATTTGAGTGCATGTGTGATATTGCAGATCCAGGCTCCACATAGGCAACTAACTGTTATCTTCTTCTTGTCTAACCTGGTGAGTGGAGCATCTGTATGTCACAGAATGGAGTCCTCAATAACAAGATTATTAGGTAAAGTGTATGCTTGCATAATGGGCTTTGATCTTGTTGGATCATTGGGTCTAGGCTTATGTGATATGTTTGGTGCTTCTTTTGGTGTGTGTTTTAGTGATTGCTGAAGAAAAGGGTTGTCATTAGTTAGCTTTGGAGGTCTTTGAGATTTGGGAAGGTTTCTTTTAAGCTCTTAAGCATAAGACAATCTGTATGTGTGGTGAGCAGTATGTGTGAAGGATGTAGTGTGGGTATTCTTGACAACCTTGTTTGTATGAAAGATTTTTGCCTCCAGGGAAGATGTGTATTTACATCTGCCACATACTGTATTATTTCTTTTAATGATAAACTGGTTGTCTGAGAAAATGAGACAATTGCTACATAGCCTTAGGATACGCAAATCTATCAGGATGGCCATAGAGACATTTGAAAATTGTATGTACATGTTGTCTTGTCCTGTAATAGGCTGGGCTGTTTAGGATTAAGGACTGGATTTTAACAGGGTTTTCCTAGGATAGTTTCTGGAGTTATGGGCAAGATGTTATATAGTGCTAGTATATGGTAGTGCTATTTGATTCACAAGCTAGCTGCTCTAAGCTTAATGTCATGCAATGGCAAACAGACTTCAGACCTAATCCTAACTTTATAGGGAAATTGTACTCTTTAGATGCTTGCTGCTATACAGGACACTGCTAACCACCTCTGCTCATTGGACACCTCCATGAAAACTCACCTGATTTATATAAGAGAAAAAAGCTTGAAACTGACTATTATGCCTTTTTGCCAATAAACAACCACAGTTTGAGCTCCCTGGAGTACTATAACTCAGAAAGACCAGGTAAACACCTTCTGTCACAAGATGGACAATCCAGGAATTTCTTAATGTAAAATAAGCACAGCAAAAGTAGCTGTCAAGTGCAGATTAAACAGCAAACGACTACCAAACAACAAAGTCCCTGGCTAACTCACCCTTCTCCAATGTGATCTGGAGACAAACAGAACTAGAAAAAGCCAACAAACAGAGAAATGAAGATTTTTGCCACATAATTAAACACCTGCATTAAAGATGCTCAGAAACAGTAGCTATCAGTGTATAAATCAAGTACAAATGCAGTAAATCAAGAAAATAACTCATCTTAGCCTGGATGACTGGATGCTGTTGAAACACTTGAAAGCATTGCTGAGCTTTCTGAAAGTGGCGATTGTATCAGTGGCATTCTAGTCTAGCAATAAAGTTAATAATTTGGTGATGATGCATGTAATCATAACTACCTTCTAATATAGCATATTTTATCTTTTGTTAAAAAAAAAGTGATATAGCACATTGTGTTATAGCTTTACGAATGGGCAGTAATTCTATTGGGCATTCATGTCACATCCTCAGTCTAGCAGTACTTGTCAGTCACAGTATGGCTCTGATTTATTTATTTAGTTATTGATTGATTGACATTTGATTATTGGGAAAGTCCAACTGAGTCGGAGTCTTTTTTCAGCAGAGGCCCGGGAGAAAATCTCCAAAAGCTCATGGAAGCTCTTTCCACATCTGAGGTGTCTGAGTCATTACAGAGCACCATGGTAGTAAATATAAACATTACACTTCCCTAAGCCTTTATCTCTCTAGAGGGCCATGCTGCATATGGAGCAACTTTTCTTCACTGTTACTCTGTTTTGAAAAGATGAGCAACTCGCAATACTTACAAAAAACAAAATTGGACAGCTATAGGCAAACCTGACTATGCCAAAAACAGAATAAAAAGTATAAGTAAAAGCTAAATACACCAAACTCCACAGCAACGGAAATAACAGCACGGACTGAGAATAAATAAAATTTAATTGTGATTCTGGTACCTCGGCCTTTGCCTTCAAATGGAATAGTTCACATACTCAGAAACAAGCCTATATGGTTCTTAGTGGCTGTCTTCAGCAGTTTTGGTGTTTTTTGGTGATTATAATGTCCAGTAACAGAGCAGCAGGACCACCGGTGGTTGTAAGGAACAACTCGAATGTTTGTGACTTAACTTCTATTTGGAAGGGTAGAGAAAAAAGATTTGCCTCCACTGACCTGTGGGTATGTGGCAGTAATGATTGTTCCATGAAGTTTGAGGAGTTAGAAAAACTAATGGTGAAAGAAGCAACTGTCTTTTATGACCTGAGGCTGTTGGAAAAGTATGTCAGTTCCAACATCACTCCAAGGGGGCTTAGAGTGGATCGTTTACCTGCTTATGAATTCTCTGATGAGGATTCAGACCTCTTTGCAGAATGGAAAGAGATTTCCTTACAGTGCACCTTGAGTTGGCTGAAGGTGCTTATTAAGCGCAATGAAAGAGCGCTCATTAAAATACGCTCTAATATTATAGAACTCCAAGAAACTTTAACAAGCAAGTCCTCGGAAGTAGATTTCGAACAGAATCTCAATGATATAAAGTTGAGAGTGTCTAAAATTGAAATGCAGGTGATACAGCGTAAAAAGAAAAAATGTGCATGGGACACCAATGACTATAGTATGGGGAAGATCTTTTCTTGGCAATACAGCTTTAAGAGGGGGCATGGTAGATCTGCTTCTAAAAATGGTAGAAGCAGATCCCGCAGCCTTAGAGATACTTCCGGTTTATCTGTCGACACAGGTTTGGCAGGAAGGAAGAGCGTTTCTTTTGATGAACTAAATGCGGAAGGTGCATCGGGGTCTAGTGGTCCAAAAGAGACAATCTTATCAGATAAAGAGAGTCTGACCCAAAGGAAATGGCGTAGTCAGCGCTTTCAGGCAAAGGGAAAAAGAAATTGACTTTGTGTCTGAGATACAAGGAACTGTTGAATGTGGACTTGATTTTTGTGATGGTGGTGGTGTAGGAACTGTATCCAATGGCCATTTTGACTTTTCTGCAGGTGAGGATTTAAGCATTATTATACCATGACCCCCCATTAATATTCCAAAACGTGCACGCTGAATGGCCAGCGTGCACGTTGTAAATCGACTTATACTAATGGAAAAAGGTCAGGTCGCCCGGACTTTTTCCATTAGTATAAGTCTTTTTTTAAAATACTGTCTCGCTATGTTAAAAGAGTTTAACATAGCGACACAGGTTTAAAAAAAAGCAATGGAGATCTCCGTTGCTTTTTTTAAAGCTGTCTCGCTATGTTAAACTCCTTTAACATAGCGATGCAGTGTGTAAAAAGCAATGGAGATCTTGCTTTCTCCGTTGCTTTTTTTTAAAACCTGTCTCGCTATGTTAAATGGGTTTAACATAGCAAGACAGCTTTAAAATAAGCAACGGAGATCTCCGTTGCTTATTTTAAAGCTGTCTCGCTATGTTAAACCCATTTAACATAGCGAGACAGGTTTAAAAAAAAAAAGCAATGGAGAAAGCAAGATCTCCGTTGCTTTTTACTGTTTCGCTATGTTAAATGGGTTTAACATAAGGAGACAGCTTTAAAATAAGCAACGGACATCTCCGTTGCTTATTTTAAAGCTGTCTCGCTATGTTAAACCCATTTAACATAGCAAAACAGTAAAAAGCAATGGAGATCTTGCTTTCTCCATTGCTTTTGGCCACAGCTCTGATGTACTGCGTAGGCATGTGCAGTACATCAGAACTGCCACGGATACCAGACAGCTGTGGAAGGGCAGCAAAGAGGCATTATACAATGCCATTATTTAAGAAAAGTAATTATTTCTTTTCTTAAATAATGTCATAGTATAATAGCAATAACCCACGCCTGGGTGTGGGTAATGCGGGATTTACCCACGGTTGTCTTTGTTTGGTAACCAAACCATGCCAACCGTGGGTAAATCCCGCATTACCCACACCCAGGCATGGGTTATTGCTATATTAATCTCTCTGATTTGCATATTACTGACATCATGAAACAGGTTTTGTGTAAAGGGACTAAGTTTGTTCCAACTCATAGTCCTTCTTTGGCAGATGTGATGTTAGAGGCCAAAGATTTCTGTAGAAAATTACATCTTAAAGTTTTCTTTGCTAATAATGGGAAAGGGACAGTCGATTATGTGGATGAAATTAATGATATTTCTGTTTTAGAAAGTTCATTAATGGATATGTCTGTGTATGAAAATGAAATAATAGACATTTTTTCCAGATTTGGAATTTTTTTCAACTTCTGATCCTGTTTGTGAACATTGTACAGGGTATGGGAAGTTTGAAATTCCCAAGGTACCCTATGTTAGTGAATTTGTCCCTCCAAAAACAAACAACAGCATTAATGTTTTTGAAAAAACTTTAAGCAAACAAATTGTAAAGGAATTTGGGTTATTTAAAAAACATTCGATGTGTTATAACCTTTCTAAAGCAGAATGACAAGTTTTGTGTAAGGTAAGGGAGAACAGTGACAAATATGTTTTTACGGAATCTGACAAAGGTGGAAACTGGGTAATTTTACCCAGAGAGAGATATAATTCTCTAGTGTTAGATTTGTTATCTGATAGTAATACTTATGCAAGATTGCCAACAAATCCCAAGGTGGAATTCAACAATGCCTTATATTATTTATTGGAAAGGGGTGAACGTTTGGGTTTCTTTACATCTGGAGATGTTAAGAAATTGTTTATTAAGAATCCAAAAGATGCTAGATTTTTCATTATTCCAAAGATACATAAGGATTTGAGAAATCCACCTGGGTGTCCAATTGTATCAGGGAGAGGTGTTTTTTCACAAAATGTTGGTATGTTTTTGGACTCGGTATTAAAAGGTTATTTACCAAGGATACCCTCACATGTTAAAAATACTAAAGAAGTTTGTGATTATTTTAAAGGAATTACTTGGGAAAATGACTTTTACTGGGTCAGTGTGGATATAAAATCATTATACACCAGCATTAATACCAATTGGTGACTTGAGGCAGTAGTTAAATTATTGGGTGAAGGTCCACGAACTTCCTTTATCATTAGCCTGTTGGAATTTTGCCTTACACATAATTATTTTGAGTTTGAAAAAAAATTTTTCTTGCAGAAGGATGGCACCGCGATGGGTGCTTGTTTTGCTCCTTCGTATGCCATTATTTTTATGGGGTATTTTGAAAATTTGTTTGTGTATTCTAAGAATTTTTTTCAAAACAAGGTGGTCAAATATAAAAGATTTATTGATGACCTCTTGTTTTTATGCAAGGGGAACCCCACAGAATTTGAAGAGTTTATCTCTAGCTTACAAACTAATCCATGTGGGTTGGACTTTACTTTTAATTTAGGTGGAGACAAAATACAATATCTAGATGTGGAATTTTATGTGGGATCAGATGGAAGAATACAACATAAACCATTCCACAAGACCACAGTGGTTAACAATTTTTTACATGCATCTAGTATGCATAGTTTCCATCTTATTGAATCATTGCCTGTTGGGGAATTTAAATGTATTGCAGGCAATATTTCAGAGAAGGATAAATTTAAAGTAGAATTTGACCGAGTACATGAGAAATTATGTGCTAGCGGGTATTCCCATGAAAGGATTAAGTTAGCTAGAGCTAAAGTAGAAAAAGAATTGGGGTTATTGCATGATTATCAAAGTTCCTTAGGTAGTGCTAGAAAATATAAAAATAGGAACAACAGAAATGGGGAAAATAATGATAACAAAGAAAGTGATGAGAAAAACAGGATATTTTTTGTCAATAGGTTTTCAGCTTTTTCCCCCATTTTAAGAAAACTTGTGATGGCATTGTGGCCTATCATTAGTAATTATGACAATTTGAGAAACATTATTCCTAAGGAAGTGATTTTTTCTTATGGAAGGTTTAAAAATTTAAAGGAGCTAGTAAGAAACAAAGGCAGAAGGAAAAAGTTGGCCAACACAGGTGCATATGCATGTGGTAGATGTAAGGGATGTGATAAAATTAGGAATTTAGATGGTACTAGGATCAATGGCATTTTATATAATGCAATAGATCATTTTGATTGTAACTTATTTGGGGTTATTTATGCTATTGGGTGTAATTGTCCTGTACAAAAATGGTATTTGGAACAAACCAAGCGTAAGGTAAAATTAAGAATACTAGAACATCTAGGAGACATTAGAAATGTAAGGCTTGATAGTCCTGTGGCTAGTCATTTTCATAAAGAACATGGAGGTTCGGTGAGAGATTTAATTTTTAGTGTTATAGCCAAACCTTATGGGATGGGGGGGACAAACCATAGTTTTCAGAGGAGGTTATTAAATATGGAATCTAAATATATTATTAGCTTCAATACTCTCTATCCTAATGGTATGAATTTGGAAATATGAATAATATTTGTGGATGTGTAATGGGAACTATTGTGTTATTTACTATTTAATGTAAAAGTATTTAACATGTAATAAGTATAGTTAAAAGTGTTTAGTAGAGGTTTTGTAAATGTGGCTTTAAATTTTTGAAACAATGTTAATTGATTTAATTAATGAAATGTAAGGTGGTTCTTATAGGCTTGTTTCTGAGTATGTGAACTATTCCATTTGAAGGCAAATGCCGAGGTACCAAAATACCAATTAAATTTTATTTATTCTCAGTCCGTGCTGTTATTTCCGTTGCTGTAAAGTTTGGTGTATTTGGTTCTTAGTGGCTGTCTTCAGCAGTTTTGGTGTTTTATAAGTAAAAGCTACTCAGGTTCCACAAATGTGGTTTATTAAAATAAACTCAGAAAACTTTCTCAAAAAATGCTTTATCAACTTGAAAAAAAAACGTATATTACAGCTAATGTTCTGTGGAGTCTGCAATCATATACTGTAAACACCCTTGTTATCTACATATGATTTGCTGCATTTTTTCCATAAATTATAAGATTCCTTAGTTTAATCAAAGTATAATACAGTTAAAAAGGTACAATTACTGGTTTTATTCTAAACCAGTACAGGATATGAGCAGATAAAATGCTATTGTGTATAGGAAGAGAAAGGGCCAGATTCATGAATGGACAATCTCCATTCCGCTATCAATAGCAGGCTATTTTGTAGAGCCGCAAAACAAAGGTAAATGGTAGAATATGCCAATGAAAGCATAGCTAGCTGAATTACATGCTAATTAACCCATCCAAGATGGTGGAGCTATTCAGGAAGCTATAAAGTAGTCATGTAGACTTGGTGTAGCTCTTTCCCATGATCTCCAAAAATCTACTGGAATGCAGCAATCATCACACTTAGGAATAAAACAAGGTTAGGAGTGCTGCTGCTGTCCTGCATGTGTATGTGCAATAGGCTCAAATCTGTGCTGTTGTTGCTGCTAATAGACCTTGTCCAAGGAGAAGAAGGGTGATCAGACCATGTTTAACACATTATGGACTGCATGATACTGAAATATTAGAGTGATACATGGTTGATAGGAAAACAATACAGGAACTCTGCAACCTCTGCTGCCTCCACCTCAGACCCAGGAAATCAAGGACAACCTATATGATTAGAAACTAAGGTATGTGGAACATTAAGGATCTTAGCTACTGATACATTCCAGAGACCCACAGGGGATATACTAGGGGTGTCATAGGCCTCAGACTCCATCAGACTCCAGACTATTGCCACGATGTCTTAATGCTCTGGTAGAACATGTAAGGGAATACATCTATTTTCCACGCACACCACAGGTGGAAGCACGAACAATGCAGACATTTTATGCTGTAGCACACTTCCCTGAAGTTTTAGGGGTCATAGAGTGCACTCACATAAAATAAAAACCCCACCTGGTGAACAGGGAAGTGGTTCCACTCAGTCAACTGCCAGGTTGTCTATAATGCCCGAGGGATCATCCTCAATGTGTGTGCAGGCAACCCAGGCAGTTACTGTGATGCACACATATGGCATACCTCGCAGCTTTACACAAGGTTTGCTAGGGGGTGATGATCCACAAGGCCAACTACTGGGGGATGCAGGTTATGCACTGGAACTGTGGCTCATGACGTACATCAGAAATGCACACACACACACACACACACACACACACACACACACACACACACACACACACACACACACACACACACACACACACACACACACACACACACACACCAACAGAAGAATGATAAAATGATGCCCATGCACAAATCTGAAAAATCATAGAGCATGTATTTAGCATACTGAATGTATGGTTCTACTGTCTAGACACATCAGGGGATGCCTTGCACCAGCACAGAAATTCTCAGAGTCTGTGCCATGTTGCACAATATCATCATGAGGAAACAGGTGCAACAGGGACAGTAAGGGCTAGGACCACGCATTCCTGGACCACAGGCAGAGCCAGCACTTCCATCACATAAAGACAATCATTCTGAGGGAGAACCTCCAGCTGCAGAGGGAGGTGACAGACATCAGTGTACACAATATGCCCTTGCCCTGGCTAAGAGGTAAATGATAGCATGCACACTCACCAGTGAAAGAATACACATAACAACCTACATACAAAATATTAAAACTGATGCCATCCAGTGTCCAGAAATTTACTTCACTATGTAATAGCTGTTTACAGATAGCACCAGACAGAGGCAGCCCCAAAGTACATGACTTGCAACTGCAGTGATGTCAAGATAAGTGTGGAACCTGTAGTATATGAACAAATGTGTAAGAATATAAATGTAAATGATATTCATACTGTTAGTCATGAATGTACTCAATCAGAACCTGTGTGAGGTGCTCACCAATGGCAATCTTGCTTATAGGAATGATATCTGCAATATACAGCTATGCATTATACACAAAGACTGACATCAAGCTGGTCACTTACCCACTGTGCACAGAACAGTCAATAGGACAATTACAGAAACTATTTTGCATGTGCAGCAATAAGCAGGAATGCAATATCCATGTTCTGAATGCATGACTTACAGTACTAACTGAAAACATCCAAAGTCCTCTTATATAATAAATATGTATAAAATCAACATTATGATTCTCTTAGCTATCAAGATTCTCTTAGCTATCCACTCTGTGTATCAGACATATATGCTACCCCAAGTCTAACCCAAATGAACAAAGGACATGACATAGTCATCATAATTTGTGGGTGTGTGTGTGGGGGGGGGGGCAATAGGCCAAGGCTGACACCAAAGTGGAGAGTGTGTGTTTGTGAGTAAGAAACACAGAACATTCAGTAAAGTAGAAAATATCTTAGGCCCAGTAACAGGAGCTGTATCCCAATCAACATAAAGATTTTCCTGGTTTGCATGTGTGTGTCACTATGGTCATGTTTTGTGAAATGTGTGTGCATGTCTGCATGAACACAATCAAGTCTGTGCTAGCACTACATCCTGCCATGTTGAACAGGTGTGATTTGTGCATGATAGAGATGTCAGTTCAGAGTCATCATTTCCAGCCACATGAACAGCCTCTGCCAGGAGTTGCACTGTCACTTCCACATCCCTAGTTTGAAGTAGGGGTGCTACCTGAACATGAACGATGCCTGCTGGATGAGGTCTCTTCATGACTACATCCAAGACCATGACCCCATGGCCAACCAAGTCTGGGTGTGGACACCTCAATCAATGATGGACCAGTGGAAGTACTGCCACTGTGGGAGTAGGATCTGGCATGGCCATGTCAGCTAACATCATAAGATGTTGCCGCCTTATCAAAAAGATGTTAAAAATTCCATGACAAACAACCCAATCATAGGTATATCCTGTGGAAGTAAATAAATAAAAAAACTGACCTTAAAAGGCTATATCAAACCTGTCCATTCCCTGTCTACGACTGATATATGTGTACCAATGCAAATAAATGCACACTTATAAATACATATATACAGAGATGTTCAAAAAGAACATGTTTCATAATTTAGCTTCTCATACATAGAGCACTCTTTAGTGAAACAGTCTTGTTGAGACCAGGGGGCATTGTGACATCCAACAACAACTGCCATCTAAGTTCTTTGAACTCGGGAGTGTTCATATTGTGGCAGGGAATGGATATGTTTGGTATAGCCATTCAAAGTCTGTTTTTATATTTATTTACTTAGTATGTACCTATGATTGGGTTGTTTTTTATGGAATTTTTAACATCTTTTTGATGATTTTTTAGTGAAGGTACTTACTTGTATTAATGTATTAATGTTATCTATCTGTTTATTCATAACTTGTTTATGTTTGGGTTGTTTATCAACTAATTATTTACATTTTCTGAGGGGTGTTTGTATAGAGTGTCTTTGATGAATGGTTTATACTTTCATACATTTGGCAATTTATATACATACAAAGTTTTATGATGAACACACAATTGTTATATTTTAATAAATTTACTAAATTATAATTTTGCACTTTGTTTACTGCACTTTAACCTGTATGTTATATTAGACTGTTTCCTGTATAGATACACTAGGTTCTGAAGAAGTCTGCTGAATTGCATGACAAAGTTGCTTAACCTGGTATCCTTTCAATTTATTTTATTTGATATTTTGAATGTAGTGAACATTTAGTTTAGTCTTATTAAAAAACAAGCTAAACCAACCAACGTAAAATAAACAAATGGCTTCAGGTAATCCACAAACCACAGTGAGTGCTTTGAAACACTTGTTTAATGTAAAAAAATTAACCTCGGACACACCATAAGCTTAAACGCACTAACGACTCACTGTTAGCTTTACAGCGTTTTCGTTTGTATAACATACCAAACTTCTTCAGAAACAAGTCCTTCCTTTTCCTTGCTAAATTAAAACTTTACCTATTACATCACATGACTACTTCAAGTTAACTAATTAGCTCATTCCTTCTTAAAGTGTCTTTCCTGTTTATACCATATTAGTTGTTATACGATCAAGTTAATCTTGTGAATGTGTAAATTACATAAAACACATTAAAACAATTAATACATGCTACTAAACTAAAAATTTAAATACCAATACATCAACTAATAACTGTGTATAAACACAAATTTATGTTACTATGACCTGTAAAATTCAAGGTATTTTAATACCTATATAAAAATATTAAAAATGTTGTCTACAACCATAAATGTAAAAATCTTTTTAAAGCTAAATATACTCAAGGGGTATGCATCTATATGTGTGACAGCAAATAATAACTTTATACTCTAAATACCTCATATTTAATTCATCTAAATCACCTTAAAACGCTTCTTAGTTTTAAAATGGATGCTATAGAGTGTATTTCGTATAAACCTGGTGGGCTACACAAATCTAATCTAAGCTGCCAGATTAATTCTTGTTTTTCCAAAAGTAACTTAATACAACCACCTCTAGGGATATTAATACTTGTTTGTGGTGCTACTTGTCCTATCACCTTGAACTGGAAATTATGGTGGGGGTGTTCCTCATAGTGCCTTGCTAATGCATTTTCCCGTCTCATTTTATTGATTGCATAGGTGTGTTCATAAATTCTGTCTCATAGTCTACGGTCAGTTTTATCCACGTAAAACGCTGGGCAGTACTAACACTGGGCCAAGTAGACTACAGACCTAGAATTACAGTTGAATTTATCAGTAAGATAGTAGTTCTTATTTCTTATCATGAATTTTTTACCTATTTGAATATGTTTACAGTAACTGCAAGTATCACACCTATATATCCCTACATTACCTTTTATAACCCTCATAGGTGTTTCTATGATGTTTTTCATGCTCTTACCCTTTCTAAAGGTTATGACTGGTCCATCCCCTACTCTTTGTAATATATCTTTGTCAGTGGTGAATAGGTGCCAATTTTTTCTTATGATTTTTAATATTTCATTTGCTTCAAGGTTAAATGTTAACATGGGTATGTAATCGACTGTCTAGCATCCACCAAAGCTCTCATTGTTGGATCTATGGTGCCCTTATGTACTTTTGGGACTCCGAATAAAGTGGGCAACTTGGGTGATGGCATTGACAGGAAATTGTTTATTTGGACATCTATTAGGCCCACTTTATTCGGAGTCCCAAAAGTACATAAGGGCACCATAGCTCCATCAATGAGAGCTTTTGTGGATGCTAGACAGTTGATTACATACCCATGTGCCAAGGTCATAGATTCAATGCTCAAAATATATGTGAGTAAAGAAGGACAAATCTGTAAAGATTCATGGACATTCCTTGAACAGATAAACCAATTAGCGTTTGATAAGGAATGTAATTTTTTAACAGTGGATGTTTGCAATCTATATTCAACTATCCCATAGGACCTAGCACAGAATGGGTAATTGAACTGTTAAAGTTAAAGAGTGCCCCAGAGATAGAACAAAGATTAATAGAAGAACTACTGGGAATAGTCCTGAAAAACAATTTTGTCAGTTTTGATGACAATTTGTACTTACAAAAAATTGGGGTAGCTATGGGATCCCCATGTGGGGCAAGTTTTTCAAACTTGGTGATGGCATTTTAGGAACATAACTTCAAGATGATAGGACAAGTAGCACCACAAACAAGTAATATCCCTAGAGGTGGTTGTATTAAGTTACTTTTGGAAAAACAAGAGTTAATCTGGCAGCTTAGATTAGATTTGTGTAGCCCACCAGGTTTAAATGAAATACACTCTATAGCATGCATTTTAAAACTAAAAAGCCCTTTAAGGTGATTTAGATTAATTAAATATGAGGTATTTAGAGTATAAAGTTATTATTTGTTGTCACACGTATAGGTACATACCCCTTGAGTATATTTAATATTAAAGAGATTTTTACATTTATAGTTGCAGACAACATTTTTAATATTTTTATATAGCTATTAAAATACTTTAAATTTTACAGGTCATATTCACATAAATTTGTGTTTATACACATTTATTAGTTGATGCATTGGTATTTAAATGTTTAGTTTAGTAACTTGTATTAATTGTTTTACTTTATGTGTTTTATGTACTTTACAAATTTACAAGATTAACTTGATCATATAACAACTAATATAGTATAAACAGGAAAGACACTTTAAAAAGGAATGAACTAATTAATTAACTTGAAGTAGTCATGTGATGTAATATGTAAAGTTTTAAATTAGCAAGGAACAGGAAGGACTTGTTTCTGAAGAAGTTTGGTATTTTATACAAACGAAAAAGCTGTAAAGCTAACAGTGAGTTAAAAGTGCGTTTAAGCTTATGGTGTGTCCGAGGTTCATTTTTTTTACATTAAACAAGTGTTTCAAAACACTCACTGTGGTTTATGGATTACCCGAAGCCATTCATTTATTTTACGTTAGTCTTATTAAACATTGATGAGTAGAGAAGAACACGTGAAATTTTTTCAGACATACCACTACACCTCATTTTAGTTTACTTATCAATAAGCAAAAATTTTAAGTCAAAATGTCTAGACAATTTACTTTGATCTATCCACTGTTGTGGAGGTCACCATGGGACATCTGAGAAGCCTACCACCTCTGTTAGCTACATTTGCACACCACCTTCAAGTTGATAATAAACAAAATACACTTGTCTGAGGTAACTGGTGAAATACTGTGATGTAACCATACCATTTACTGACAAACATGGAAAGCACAGCAAGAACTGACATGTCTGCAGTATACCAGCAGTGAATGAAAAAATGCATACAGATAAAAAATTATCACATATTGAAATACATTCAAAATATGAAAATATAAGCATTTTATGAAGAGGACAAACATGCCTTATGAAATAATGCAGTAATTTGTAGAAAAATCTCATCCAAGTAAATAGTAGTAACAGTTTGTCTCTATTCAGTCTCCCCTCCTTTCAGTTCCATAGCTACACTTTTACTTTTATACAGTGTAGATTCAGTTCTCCAAGCACTGTGAAGATGCAAATGAAGTGTTAAATCATTAGCAATCCAAAATGCCAAAAAATTTGGTGTAAGGGATGTAAACATTGTGTAAGTAGCTAAATGACTGCATGCATACATCCTAGGACTACAGGAAAGAGAAATGACAATTATTAGCTGCTAATGGATTACCTATTAATGATTACTCTGACTACAACAGCAAGCAATACTGAAGAAACTCCTCCCTCTGAAGTATGTGTATCATATAAATTAGACTTAAAAAGTGAAAGTACCTTAAGAACTATGAGAACAACTTTAGCAGCATTGATATTCTTGTAATAAAAGCACACTGCCCATCCTCTGCTTAAAAATTTCTGAAATGCTGATCAACTATATTACATATTGCAACAAAGATGCAAATAAATTCCCAGGACATTACCTTTGCTTTTAGTGAAGTTGAGAGGAGGGAAAGATGCTCAGAAAATACAGAGAAGAAATAGCTGGCAGTTTTGTCAACTTTACATTAATATGGTGTGGGCTGTTATTAGCCTAAATTATGTGTCAATATCACATTCATCTAGACATGTTCAAGCAAATGAGGAAGGAACATTTTCTGATCTTTCTACTGCTGGACCTGTAATTTGATGGTCTTCTAAGTCAGATATGTATGGCATGTACATTTTCTGATAAATATTCTAAGCCTGTGTTGGTGGTACAGAGGGATAGGAAACACATATGAGTGTGAGTTATTGCACTGAACTGAGGGTTCAAATCCACAGAGTACACTGTTTGACATAGTTGATGCATACTCCCCGAGCATACGATCAGATTGTAACACACAGAGATTTAGGAAATGTCACAATCCTGCATTCTCATTATTATTCCCTGATGTCTGTTACTGCTAACATTTTTTTTTTTGATTTATTGCGTTCATCATTTGCGCACATTTTGGCAAAGTGAACTTTGTACTGGCAGACATTTGTAGCAGTGAACAAGAGTCCACTGCCCAAGGAATAAACTTTGAAATTTGATTTAGAGTGCCATCAGCACATTTTAGAGTGGCACAGGTGCGCTTTTCTACTGCACTCTGAACAGCAAAAAAATAAGAAAATGTACATCTCACCTAAGTATCACTGTAGCGCACAGTATAAATGAAATGAGTTTAAAAAACAGGAATGAGGATGTAGAGTTTGAAGCCATGTGCTGCTTATAATGTTTGCAGCAGATGTGAAAATGCAGGTTGTGTCTTTTTAATGTGTAACTGCTGATGAATGGAAATACAAGTCATGCTTGTCTGTGTTTTGTTATATGGAATAGAAATTGTTATATTTTTTAATTTTTGCCTTTGTAATGTCTGTGCTGCTTAGCAGAGAGCAAACAGGGCTGACTGGTGAAGGAGGAGGTATCATTTGTGTAATCTCAATCAGCACAAACACCATTTTTTTGTCACTGCTGTGCAGTATTTCTAATGAGTGACTATGTGCACATGATGTATACCTCTTTCTGTGGCACAAGCTGTACATGCAGTGACTTTGGAGCCATAACAGAGTTGCTCTACAGTTCCAATCTGTACTGTTTTAAGGAAATGTTTAAATTATTACTGAAGGTTTATGATTTACTTTCCTCACAACGTCATATGCTGTTTTTTTTCCTGTTTCTTGCTTGCTGCATTTGCTCACTGCAGAGTGGTGCACAATCAATCTTACCTGCTTAAGGAAAAAAGTGAAACATTTTATTATGGCAGCCTTCTGTAGTGCAAGCAGGCTTAGCAGTGATATGTCAGGACTCTGGACAGTACTGAGTAGAGAGCATCCACCTTCTATGTAACTGTCTCTGTGCACAAGGTATAAGTGCACTGACTTTAGAGACAGAACACAGGTGATCTAAGGTTTAAATCCAGGTAATACTTATTTTTTTCTTTCAAAGGGTATCAGAATGCAATTTCTAACAACACTTTGATTAGGAAGGTAACACTATATACAGATGGCTAATTAGTTTGATTTGCAAGAAATGTCTTATTAATACTTTGTTAACTATATTTTATAGGTAGCATATCTCATTAATGAGTTACTATGAAACCTAGTTGAATGCATGTGTAATTGCTTAAGCAGGATAATTATGATAATTAATTAAAAATCCACTTGCATATTTATGATGGGCAGAATACTTAAGTTAAAATCATTTTCACTCCTCACATAGCATAACTCTGTGTTTATGACAGTACGTGGTGTGCAGTATGAATGTATCATACCCCACCCGGTATTAATCAGCTCATGAAGGTGTATCCATCTGACATATATTTACAAACAGTAATACTGCCTCTTTCATGGGAATGCATTTCACAGGACTTCATAAAGTCACACACACATGCAGGCCTATCTGAACTATATCTCCATTCATACTGAAAGCAGTATATCTGTAATGAACATGGTTGAAAGGGAATTCTCTTGTAGCACTGAAAAATAATCACCTTATTTTAAATGTATGCATTATTTTTTGCACAGGCTTGATTCCCATATTGTACAAAGAACAACCTTTTACATTGTGTAATTCCCAAAAGTTTTGTGCCAAGTCATTATATTTAACCTTCCAAACACTGAGGATAACAAGCTAAACCATTAAGCATGTCAGTGTTGACCATCTGAAAAAGTGTGAATAGGTATCGGCATCACGCATGGTAAACATCACTGTTATGCTTCACAACTTCATTGCTGTTTGATAAAATGCCTTCCTCTTTGTTTGCCAATGGCTTTCTCTGCTTTCCATTGTGCAAATGCAGTTAACATGGTTGTGCATGTTTGCGCACTAGCTGCTAAACATGAGATTGGAATTTGGCACCAATTCAGACATAGAGTTGTTTGACTCTGCAGGCATGGCTGGTGAGGAAGACGATGGTGTTAAATTTTGAGCACAGAGGTCAGGCATTGAGTAGTCCATAATTTTTGTGACAGTCCTTGTGAAGAGCTACAGCCATAGACTGCTGCTGAGGGATTATACTGGATCTCAGTATAAGACCTGACGCATGGAGCAGATTAGCCAAGGCTGTCTCCAGTGTAAATGGCATCCCTCGTACTGGAAAGAATTGTCACCACCATTATAGTGACCTCAAACAGAGCAAAAAGTACCTCCTTAGCCAATGGGAGAATGAGTTCAGAATTGTTGCCACCCCTCAGTTATGTAAGTATACTGACCTATTAGCATTAAATGATATAGAATGCAGTACACAGCCAAGACTGTTATTCATTATTCTTTCATGTCTCTTCTTCTCTTCTTCTCTGTTGTATAGCTGCGGAAGACATCATAGCAAACAGGGTGGCACACCAAGAGAGGTTAAATCACCTCAGAGGGACACGGAGTATATATCCATCTAATCTTACTTTACGCCTGATAACTACTGTAATTCTATGCTATATGGCAATGCTGAAATAAATAGTTGTATTTATGATATCATAGCAGTGCAATTGATTAATGGTACAACAGAGTAAGACCTCCCCATCATACCTGCATGTGGCAAAGGTGTACAGACTGGATAATCATAAATGTGTATTTTCTGAAATTATATAGTCATGTGATATGCCATGGATCTAATTCTCTCTCTCTCTCTATCTCTCTCTTTAGTCTCACCCCACCCCTTCTCTCTTTTTTTTGGGGGGGATACTTTATAGGTTTAAAAATGTTATTTTGTCATACATTTCTGCTTAGAAAACCTGACATGCAGCACAGAGAGATAGACTGACTACTGCGGATCGATCCAACATCCCTCCATAGGCTGCAACACCCAGAGCCAGCACTTCAAGGTACCAACCCATCAGTGCTGCCTCCACAACCCCTGCCCTACCTTTTCCATCTACATTGGGTAGCTCTGCCCTGGCTGCTGGTGCACTGGTACACTCCAGGAGTAGTATTGGTGGAGGTGGTGATTTTGTCACCCACCAAGAGCTGACAGGCTGGTGGAGGGTATCATGGAAAGGGGTATCAGTGCCTGAATCAGCCATGTAGAAAAAGTGCTTTGTCATATCACTAAGGTGGTCAATTAGGACAAATGCCTTTGTCAGGTCTATACGTAGGGCACATGTAAGGAGGCCACTGTCAGAGTTTAGCAGGATGTCATCAGTTGGGGACAAAGGGTTGTCATAGTACTTCATCCAGGCCAGAATCCATGTTGTTTGAAGGGGAGCAAATGTTACTGCTTTATATACAGACAGAGAATTGTATGTAGACTATCTTTTCAAAGTGTTTGTCCAGAACTGGGAGTATGGATACTAGACAGAAGTGAGAGGTATATTTGGTTTGATTTTCTTTAGAAGGGTTTAATTAGAGGAGTTTTCTAAATCTGTGGGATGATGTTTTGTGTGAGACATAGATTATGTATGTGGGTGAGAGGATAGATGCTCTTTGCAGTGATATACGAACCAGGGTTTATGTTGTCAGATCCAGGAGAGGTGTAAGTGGAAATATGTTAAAGTAGAATAGAGCTGACTTCGGTATTTATGCATTTGTAGTGAAGTAGGAGGATGAATGGTTGTGAGATGGGCAGTGCATTATCTGTGGGTGAGGTGTTTATTGATGGAAGACTGCTAAATTCTTTAAGGAAGTCTTCTTGAAAAGGTTTTGCTGTACCACATTGAATGGTGTTTGTAGAGAGAATATCATGAGGGGGTTTTCTTCTTGTAAGTAGATTAGCCTCTTTCCAAAAGTGTTTAGGGGAATGTAAGAGGGTATTTTGTTTCTTTGGAGAATTCTTTTGTGTCTTCTGATGGACTTCTTGGTTAGGTTACATAAGACTATAAAGGAGATGCAGTTGTCAGTTGAGGGGTCTGTTTTCATTTTGCCATGCTTCACTCTTTAGAGATAAAAGATGTTTTGCTTTCAGTAGATAGGCATTCATTTTTTGTGGGTTTATAAAGCCTGTAGATAAGGGGGAAGGATTGTCTTGCAACTTTAGTAAAAAGTTGGTTAGGCTTACAGCTGTTGTATTAGGGTCATGTAAGAAGAGTATATGGTTCCAGATGTGAGCTGTGAGAAAGGTTCTGAGTTTGTCAATGTTTGCGATACTCTGGTTTCTAAAGGCTTTTAGTACTGGTGGCAGTGTTACATTTTGAAATTTGCAAAGGTGATTGGGAAGTGGCCACTTGGTAAAGGTGGCAGAATGTTAATGATGGAGATATAGTTTGGTATGTTTATAACAATCATATTGGATGTGCAGTGTTTGGGGGAACCTGAGGTTAGGTCTTATTGGTTGTTTAATGAGTTAAAGGAGATCTAGATCTGATAGGAGAGTACCCACGTCAGATGAAAGAGTGAAGTTACCTAGAATGATTATGTTATTATTTCTGAGACAGTTATAGAATGATTATGCTATTATTTTTGAGACAGTTATTAAGGATGTTAGTGATGAGTGATTTGAATTTATTTAAGGAAGAAAGTGGTGGTAGATAGGCTGCAACAATTAGTAGTGATTTCCCTTCGTGGGTTGGAAATTTTAGGAGAATCCAGTTAGGTCTGGAGTCTGAGGAAGAGTTTACTTGGGCAATGACTTCTGGGTTTAGATTATTTTTCTGCATAATTAGGGAGCTTCCACCTGATCGTTTGTCTGGTCTGGCACCATTGACATACTTGTATGAAGTTAGAAAGTGTTGGACGTTAGGGAAGTCTTGTTTGACTCAGGATTCTGCGAGAGCTAGAATGTCTGGGGTGTGCTGAGGAATAAAAACACTTATGTGGTCTAACTTGTTTCTGATGCTGTAGGCATTGAGAAAGGTACATGCCAGGGTGGGGACAGAGTAGTTTTGATATTAAGCTGGGGAATGAGTGCAGCCTGATTACTGGGGTGGAGGGTTGTGGTGATGGTTTTTGGTGGACAAGTTATGGACGTAGGGGCAATACATGGTGATGTGATGATTGGTTGTGTCTTTTATGAAGATGTTTGCCATTGGTTGTAGAGGGTGAGGCAGGGAGGGAGGTGAAAAGGAAAGAAGGAGGTGGTTGAACATGATAAGTTGTGGAAAGAGGAGTATTTTACTGATTGAATGTGTGTTGCGTTTGCACAGGAAGTTGTATGTGGAAGTTAAGACTTCCAGTAATGTTGTAGTACTGACTATGAGGGCAGTGAGATAAGAGGGTTATGTGGTTTTATTATGGTGTTATTGTAAGAGGTGTATCCTGAGGGTGTGACAGTGGGTGGAGATCAGAGAAAGGTTGGAAGAGACACTGTCAAGTGGGAAGGATCCAATTGACTGTTAAGGAGTTGTTTGAATACAGATGTAAGTTACATAGACAAGTGTGAAATGAAAGGGCCAGTTGTGTGTGTGTGTGTGTGTGTGTGTGTGTGTGTGTGTGTGTGTGTGTGTGTGTGTGTGTGTGTGTGTGTGTGTGTGTTGTGAGGTAGGATATCAGGATACCCTGTTTACAGTATAAGTAGATGAGATATAAGCAAATGGGTACCCTTCACATGGTCAACATTTCATAAAGTCGAAGACCATATGGTCGAGACCATATGATCAACTTTTGAAATGTTGACTATGCGGAATGGGCATCTCCATACAGTGCGGAATGGAAATATTTCCATTTTCCGCACTGTAGTGAGATCTCGGAGCTGGTGTATTTAAGTTCCAGGGGGAGTGGAGGGGTGGAGCCCCCCATGGGGGGTGTAGGAGGGCTTTCTCCCCTGCTTGCAATGTGAAGGTAAGTGATTGTTGTGCTTTTTTTTTTTACATGGTCGACATTTCAAAAGTCAATTATATGGTCAAGCCATATGGCCTTCGACTTTATGAAATGTCGACTATGTAAAGTAAACCCAAGCAACTATAGAAAAGAATACCTGAATGCTCCAAGACAGTGGACACAATTCCCGGTTTCTTGGGAGTTAATCAGTCAAGGCCTATGCCTAGCAGAGAGCTCAAAAAGGGGTTGATACAAATGCATGAGTTGTTTGGAAATGACAGCTTGGAAAAAAGGTCAATGTTAATAATTATATGAGAATACAGCTTGTTTATGTATGTTACATAATGTTAAGATTGCATGCAAATAAGATAAGATTAAAAGAACCAGTCAAGGGTGCATTAAGAAATTAATATATACAAAATGAAAGCTAAGATATGAATAAAATATAGAGCAGAGTAATACATATAACACATAAACTCGTATATTCATGTTTTCTATTTGCATGTAAGATGACACATTAAGAGGCTGAGTAAAGTTTATTAAATATATTCCACTATTCATGATATGGGATGCTAAGTAAACAGATGCTATTTAAGTGCATCTTTCAGGCTTTAAATGGTTTCTATATTTTGATGTCTGTAGGCAAGTAGCTCCAGGTAGCAGGTTCCAGTCTAGAGAAGACTCTAGAGAAAGCTCTCTCACCTACAGCAGTTTTAAATGAAGGGTACCCTAGAGAGGAATTGTTGTCCCATGCTCTTTTGAGTACATAAGGGTTGTCTTGTAAAGGTAGTTTAAATTACCATGATAATGCTCTGGTAATAGAATGAATCTTCAGATTTTATCTTCAGCAGTCTGGATTCTGTTAGTATCATGGGCTGAATGTATTACGAGAAAAGGAAGGCCATATTCAAGCTTAGGTATGAAAATATTTTTAGCAACAGCCCTGCGAGCAGTGGGTGAAAAGAGTTGACTGATCTTGTAACAGTTTTAATTGAGCAAGGACTTCAGTAGTTACAAAATCTGTATGCATGGTAAAGAAAAGGGTAGGGGTGCGTATTCAGTCTAGGAACCTCTTTTCAGTAACACTGAGTATTAAGATCTGTTAAGGGAATAGGAAAAATAGTAGGTAATTTCTTGGCTGAGGCAAAGACCATGACATTGATTTTCTTAGGGTTAATTAGTAGTAATTTATAATGCTATAAATCACAAAAAGTACAAATGATACATCTTCCACAGTGTGATTTTCTCTAAATCAAATGCAATTAACCACATCTGTTTTACTCCATTTATGCTATTTCAGGATATGCATTATAGTGTAGAGGAAGCCATACCACGTGCATGTGACTGAATGAGGCTAAAGAAGTCACTTATTTAAGGGCATTGATGCACATCACAAATGGGGTATACACAATAAACACAGTTAACAGTGCATCAAATTAAAGAAGTTTCTAAGACAGACAAATAAGTTACTGGACAGTATTTGACAACAGAAGAAAGGAATAAATAGTACTACAGTGGATATAAAAAGTGTACACACCCCTGTTAAAATGCTAGGTTTTTGTGATATAAATAATGAGACCACAATAAATCATTTCAAAACTTTTCCCACCTTTAATGTGACCTGTAACCTGTACAATTCAATTGAAAAACAAACAAATATGTTAGGGAAAAAACTATAAAAAATAAGAAACATACAAAAAGCTGGTTGCATAAGTGTGCACACCCTTAAACTAATACTTTGTTGAAGCACCTTTTGATTTAATTACAGCATTCACTCTTCTTGGGTATACACCTGCCATCAATTAAAGAGACTATGATTAACCCCAAATAAAGCTGTCCTAGTAGGATTTTCCTGACATGTACTAAGTTGCCTGCTACAGCAAAAGCCATGGTTCGCAGAGAGTTCATAGGTTCATAGGTTCATAAGTTGGTACTAGGCTGCCTAGCCAGCAAGGTACCAACCCAAGAAAGTTATTTTCCTGTGCCACTGTCCAGCAGAGACACTGAAGTGATCCCCAGGGTGCATTTCCTATTTCCCATCCACTCATCAAGATTTTTCTTGAAGAGTGCTAATGAAGAACTTTGCTTGACATAGATGGGTAGCTTGTTCCAGAGTATAGGAAGTCTCTGGGACAGGAATCTATCCCTCCAGCATGTCCTGTTTATTGCGGTGACAAGGTTTAGGTCCCTAGAGCATGTAGCTTGGAGGGACTGGGATTTCTTTAGGTGTAGCATGTCCAACAGCTCTGGGTTTGACATAGCTTTATATGTTAGGCAGAGATCGTAGGTGATATGAGTAAAGCTGGAGTTTTTGGGCATCTGTTTGAGGCCAGTAATCCTCTTTGTGAGGTACTTCTGTGGCCTTTCCAGCTGCTGCAGATGTCTTGCTATAATGGGTCTAATACAATGACCTCTTTTCCTGGATGAGAACCCTTTTATGATGAGGTGCACCATGTAGAAGGACTTCCTGACTACTGTGGTGATGTGACTATCAAAGGAGAGACTACTGTCCACCTGGGTCCCAAGGTCTCTTATCTCACATTCGGTGTTAAGTAGATTTCTGCCTATGTGGTAGTTCATGGGTACAGAGTTTTTACCAAAGGGGATGACACTGCACTTTTTGGCATTGAGCTTGAGGCCATGGCTCTGACACCAGGCATCTGTCTCAGTGAGGCCCTTCAGTAGGATGTCCACATCATCTGGGGACTTGACTATGGCTCCTAGTTTGCAGTCATCTGTGAAGTTCGTCAGCCAGAGGCCTTCTGTGTTAGCCTGTACTTCAGAGAAGTAGATACCAAACAGGAGAGGTCCCAGGACAGAACCCTGTGGCACTCCACTTGTCATTGCCTTGAGGTCAGATTTGGAGTCTGCAACTTTTACAGTGTGGGTTCTGTCAGTGAGCCATTTAGCAACCCATCTTGTGACGTAGGGATTTATACCTAGTTTAGTGAGTTTAGCTCTAATTCCAGAATAGGGGTTAGTGTCGAAAGCCTTGGCGAGGTCAAGATAGGCTGTGTGAACCACCTTACCCTCATCCACAGCTTTGGTGACTGCCTCAAAGAAGTTGATCAGGTTCAGGAGGCATGATCTGCCTTTCACAAACCCGAACTGGGTGGGATCCAGAGTTTGGAGGTTACCAATGTCTTTGTTTATGAGTTCCATAAGTGGCATGGCCTTGCAGACCAGGCTCGTCAGGCTAATAGGTCGATAGTTCCTGGGATCAGTGGTGGCTCCTCCTTTGTGGAGTGGGATAACTGTTGCTGTGCGCCATTCAGTTGGCACAAAGCCTGATGTGAGGCTATTACTGAACATGGTGCTTAAGTGGGGAGTCAGTTCATTCTGAAGTTCATGTAAAACGCAGCCTGGGATGTTGTCCGGTCCCATGGATGCTGTGTTTTTGGCTTTATAAAGTGCAGCTTTTATCTGTGTAGTTGTGATTACAGGGACTCTGCATTCTTCCTGTATAGATATGGGCCTTTTAGGGGGTGAGAGGGGGTAAAGTTAGCACTGAACTGATCTGCCAGGATGTTGACAATATGTAACTCAGAGCAGATCTGGGTGTTGCCATCTAGATTCTTGACATAGCTATAGAATGCTTTGTGGTTGTCCTTGGATTTAGTGGCAATTTTGTTTTCATAGCTAGCTTTGGAGGATCTTATAAGGGATCTCAGCTTCTTACTGAGGCTGACCAGGGAGCTCCTCCACTCATGGGATTTTACTCTCTTTTGCAACAGTTTCTTCCTTCTGTTGTACAGTTTGTTTATGGCAAGGGACCACCAGATTGGCTTCCTTTTTTTGGAGGATAGCGTCTTGATTCTGTTTGGGATAGCACGATCCATGCACTCGTGTAAGTGCTTATAGTTTACAAAGCATCAAAGGGATATCATTGTTGAAAGGTATCAGCAGGAGCGGCCTTAGGTCAGCTGGTGCCCTAGGCAAAAGGGCTCCACAGAGCCCCCTCCCACAGTACCCAGTGCCCTGTCCTGGTCTACCTACATCAAATAAATACTGGAAAAGTGCCCCTGCTAGAGTGGCGTCTTAGGCGGCTGCCTAGATGGCCTATGCCTAAGGCCGGCTATGGGTATCAGTCAGGAGAAGGGTAGAAAATTTCCACAGGATTGGATATACCATGGAACACAGTGAAGACAGTCATTGAAAAGTGGAGAAATATGGCACAACAGTGACATTAGAAAGAACTGGACCAAAATTGATGAAAAGGCAAGATAAAAACTGGTCGGGGAGGCTGCCAAGAGACCTACATTAACACTGAAAGAGCTTCAGAAATTTCTGGCAAGTACTGGTTGTGTACTACATATGACAACAATCTCCTGTATTCTGCATATGTCTGGGCTATGGGGTAGGATTGCAAGACGGAAGCCTTTTTTTACACAGAAAAACATCCACGTCTGGCTAAAATTTGCAAAACAATATATCAAGTCTCCCAAAAGCATGTGGGAATATGTGTTATGGTCTGATGAGACTAAGGTTGACATTTTTGGCCACAATTCCAAAAAAAGAACACTTTGCATCACCAAAAGAACACCATCCCCACGGTGAAGCATGGTGGTGGCAGTATCATGCTTTGGGGTTGCTTTTCTTCAGCTGGAACTGGGGCTTTAGTCAAGTTGGAGGGAATTATGAACAGTTTCAAATACCAGCCACTTTTGGCCCAAAATCTTCAGGTGTCTGCTAGAAAACTGAAGATGAAGAGGAATTTCACCTTTCAACATGACAATGACCCCAAACATACATCCTAATCAACAAAAGAATGGCTTCACCAGAAGAAAGTTAAAGTTTTGGAATGGCCCAGTCAGAGCCCAGACCTAAATCCAATAGAAAATCTGTGGGGTGTCCTTAAGAGGGCCGTGCACAATGCACAAGGGATGCCCTTGCAATTTGACAGATTTGGAGCCCTTTTGCAAGGAAGAGTGGGCAAATATTGCCAAGTCAAGATGTGCCATGCTGATAGACTCCTACCCAAGAAGACTGAATGCTGTAATTAAATCAAAAGGTGCTTCAACAAAGTATTAGTTTAAGGGTGTGCACACTTAAGCAACCAGCTTATTGTATGTTTTTTTTACTTTTTTATATTTTCCCCTAACAGATTTGTTTGTTTTTCAATTGAATTGTACAGGTTCCAGGTCACATTAAAGGTGGGAAAAGTTTTGAAATGATTTATTGTGGTCTCATTTTTTATATCACTAAAACCTGTAATTTTAACAGGAGTGTGTAAACTTTTTATATCCACTGAATATCTCTCCCTCTGGTTGTCTGAGACACTAATATTACCAATCTTGGACTATATTGCTTTGCTCTGTGATGCTTACATAAGGGAAGTTGACATTTTGGAAGGTAATTAAGCATGTATTATCATAAATTACAGTCTGATGCTGCAAACATAAATGTTGAGAAACTGATCGAAACCATGTGCAGACTGGAAGGGTGGAGGAAATGGTGATTAATAAATTCAGGTTTCTGAATGGAGAAAAAATATGCCTTTCTTGTAGATAATTTCAGGCAAAATAATGGTGGTTAATAACTCTTTCTCCACATCAGGAGTACCACCTGCAAGTCTTAGCAAAAGACAAATGACTTCTTATTCAGCAGACCTGTCCTGGCCTATTTTCTTTATAAAATGCTTAAGTTACATCTTCCTTTATGCAGGCAGACTTTCAATCCAGCACTCCCAATGCAATCTTAAGCAACTCACTTCACACACATATACCCCAGGATTCAATAAAAGCCCTGTAGGCTCCATGTAGAGTCTACACGGAATGTATCCATGTACACGGCCATAGTTCCTCCTCGGCAGTGCGCCATACATATTAATTATGATGCTCTGCTGAGGGAGATCACAGTAACACGGATATTGAATCCATGTTAGCAGCAGTGTACAGGCTGCCCCGTATTTGTTGTCTGTCCAGAAACTCCTGGAGAGATGGTAAGCACAGGACAATAATCTGTCTAATGTACTCTGATATAGATGAAATATTTATTTTTATGTTTTTGTTGTACTGTGCCTGCTTGCGCAGCATGGCATGGTGATTAGCGATGCCGAACTGCACTTACACATACATATCAGACACGTGCCATAGTTCTAAAAATAGAAACCAGATGTAATCAATTGTTGTGTGCCTTTTTTATTTTTTTTAATATATATTTCTGCCTGATTGTGAGAAACGGCACTGTGCTTATCAATGCCGAGCTGCATTTATGCATACATACCAGACACCTGCCATAGTTCTAAAAATAGAAACCAGATGTAATCAGTTGTTGTGTGTGTGTTTTTTTTTTTTTTTTGGTGCTTAGTAATGCCAACAGGCACCTTAGTAGTATATGTTAAGATAGACCAGTGTTTTGTACTGTCAAGCTGGCTACACAGGTTGAGTCACAGCCTAGAGTGTAGTAGGTCCACCACGCGAGTCCTGAGCAGTCACAACTTTTACATTTAGTGATATGAAAATATGGCAGCTGACTGAAATGTCAGTTTAATTCAAAATACAAAAATTGTTACATTTAGTTAAGCTGCGCAATGCTAAGCACCACTTAAACATGGTCAACAGTTTTCCTGTTTGTGCATTGCTAAGGTCCGTTTAAACACAGTTGTGTGAGTTTTCACGATGCTAAGCAACACGGCACTTTTTTGAAAGTTACAGTATGACAAGTAAGGGTGGGAATGCAGCCTATATTAAGGCCAATAGGCAGGAATTTCACACCATTCATTGGAATTCTCATTTGGCTGCTGATATGCCTGGTGGTGTTGGTGAGGGAGTGAGCTCTTGGGTGCTGAAGTAGGATGTGCAGGAGTCCAGAGTGTTTGCTGGACTCCTGGTCAGGCACTATGAACCCCGACTGCTGCAGGGTGAGTACCAGGCCTCAGAATGTAAGTCTGAGGCCTGGGATCATTTTGGCTAGGAAACTTACCAGTGTTACTGGTATCCCCTGCACTGGTGTCACCACTATGATGACCTGAAGCAGAGAAAGAGTGGTACCTTGGACACCTGGGTCCAGGAAGCTCGGGGCGGGCAGACCCCACAGATATGTAAGTATATTTGGCATCACTGTGGAAATGTCCAAGCTGAATCTGTGCAAAACTGGTATGCATAATGGTTTGCTTTTTTTACAACAGCTGCAGAAGAGCAAACTCACAATGTCAAGACCCATGCAGGGCGGCTGGCCAGGATGAGGCATGAGTGTGGTAAGTAGGGACATTTCAAAGCAATAAGCAAAAGCATAATGTACTGTCAAAATAAATTATTTATAGAGTTTGCAGTTGTAACAGTCAAGTATGACATACCTAGGAAATGTAATATGTGTAGGAATGAGTCACTGCCTACCTGAAATGGTAAAGCAAGTTAAATCAATAAAACATGCAGCACTGTGTAGTATAGCATCCAAACAACAGTTGATGATGGGGTCTACACAGATTAACAGTGGGTTGCTATTCTGATCTGCTCATTGTATGATATATGCTGTAGGTTGCACTCAAGTAATGATGAGGGTATATGGGTTATTCCTTAGAGGTTTGACACAGCTATCCATGCTGTACATGCCAGACTTGAATCAATACATTTTAAAGGGTGGTGGTGCTGTGAAATCTACTGTTTTCAGACAAATAGGAGTGCACTACACTGTTATTCACTGCATGTGTGTTCTAACCTGCCTCCAGTCAATTATAGAAAGGAGATGAATAAAGAATCCAGAAAAACTGTCTAATAAATCTAGTCCAATACCCAAAGTAAGGTTCAAGACTGTATTTTGGCCATTTTGTGACAAATAATGCTGTGTATTCCACCCACTCCAGGAACAAGGTATATGGGTAAGGCTGCTGAAGTTCTGGCCAGATATGCATGTGTACAAGTGCCAGATTTTAAGGTGCATTAGCAATAAAGGTTAAAGCAGGACTGTGCTTTGATAAGGATTATTTCAAATAACTGTGCAGTATGTGTTTAGTCTCTAAATGTGTGTTATAATCTGACAGTAGTCAATTGTGAAAACGAACTTGAATAAAGAATGCAGAAAAACTGTCTGATACATGTAGTCCAATGCCCACAATAAGGTTCAAGCCTGTGTTCTGCATATTTTGTAACAAATAACGCTGTGTATTCCACCCACTCGAGGAACAAGGTATATGGATGAGGTTGCTGAAGATCTGGCCAGATATGCATGTGTACAAATGCCAGATTTTAAGGTGCACTAGTAATAAAGTTTAAAGCAGGACTGTGCATTGATAAGGAGTCCTTCAAATAACTGTGCAGTATGCCTTTATTCCCTAAATGTGTGTTCTAATCTGACAGTAGTCAATTGTGAAATTCAGTGCACATTTTCCCTGGAGTCACAGCTTGTGAGTTCTAATCCCATGGCAGACAACTAAGTATTCAACGGCTGTCTACTCTACACAGTGTACACAAACATACCTCTCAACTGTCATGATTTTCAAAATGTAATGAGTAATGCCCCATATGTCTGTCCTTGGTTAGCAGATAAATTACATTTCTTGGGAAGCAATCCAGTGGCAAATGAGTTGTCAGAACACCTTGCTACTAAAGTATCAGCACACTATGTTCAACTGTACCCAGTAGGTGTGCTTCCGTCCCACCATGTGTTACAGCTTGGCCCATACTGTCCCATGCTAACAGGTTGAGAGCTATGTATGTGCAGCGTCATCTATACAGTAGTTGCATTCACTGTACTCCCAACTGACATTGTACATATGTAGATGTATGTAGTAGTAGTCTGTGTAGTAATTCTATCTGCAAAGTTACTAATGGTGTTTTTCTCTCTCCCACCCCAACCCTTCTATTCTTTAATTTATTAATGTTAGTTATTATTATGTTTTTATATTAATATACATTTTTGTAACAACCTGTTATGCTGGCCTTATGTATAATTTCATATTGGTTTGCTATTAAAATAATTGTACTAACATCACTTACTGTTGTTATCCTTATTATAATCCTGCGTATTTAGTTTGATTACTCATTATTATGTTCTATAATGTTAATACTAACATCTGTTTGGTTATGTGTATTCTAACTTTATATTTATATTTATTTTCTACAGCATGACAAGGTAGGCCATTTCCAGGCGATCCCCCTACCTTCTGAGTTGTTACGTCAAACTGTCAGTGCATGCCTAGGCCGGATGGAGAGCATGCTGTCCATCCTGGTGGGGTGGCCCTACTCCAGATGCCGATGTCCACCACAGGGGCAGTGAAGGAGCAGTGCTGACTGTCCCATGAGTGATGACTTGAGTCACACTGTTGCTATGTGTGATACTCATGGGACTGGGATTCCACAACACCCTCCCCAACCAAAGTGTTTATTCCCCCTCTTGTGTCCCACACTGACCCTGTCTTCTGTTTTATCTGTCTTTGTCTGCAAATGCTTCCTCACCCTCCCAACTTACCTCATCTATATGTACCTATGTCTCATCTTCAACATTCCACGTTCACCTTACAAAAAAAAATGGGCACCTGTCCTGAAAAAAAAAATCATCTCATACATAACTCTCCATTTCGCACACTTGTGCACTGGATGCACTCAATTTGGTCCAACTGGCTTGGCAGCACACTTATGTTGTCCTCAGCCCCCTCTCTCTGGGGGTGACAGTCCAAGGTCATCTACAAATTCTGTTTAAGTGCACAGTTGTTTCTGTACAAGAAATGTATAGCTATGGTTCTTTCTTACACCCTTCCTGCACATACCCACCTGCCTTTCACTATGTTTTCCCCATTTCCCCACTGTCCTAGCTCTCCGTGTTTCTTTTCTTTAAAGATTTTTTGAGCGACACCTGTGCATCACACAACATCACTAAGATCAGCTAAATTGTGCTAAATTTGTCTTACATATGTCTGTGAAATAATAATAATCATATGTAAAATGTACACCTTCTCCCTGTCTCACACCCAGGACCATTCCACCTACAGACCAGTGCATCAACCCACCAAGCCACACAGCTCTTATTTAAAACAAGTAGTTTAAGCAAAACATAACAATTGGCAAGTAAACGTCATTAACTGTGTTCAAGCAGTGCTGTGCATTGCACCACTTCATGCAAATTTACTTAAAGTGTAAAGGAAAAAATGGGAGTGTAACTTGGAGTCTGGTACAGGAATACACTACTAGAAAGCCAGACACAGAACAGGGGATGTAAATGAGGTCTGTAACAGCAGGTAAATGTGCACTTCTATCAGCAACATATAAAAAGACACCTGCTAATACATTAACAGCAAAATAGATGTTTAACTGGAACTCTGATGGAGAAATACATCTCTATCAAACCCATGCGCATAATAATGGATGTAAATGAGGTATGTCACAGCATATACGTGTGCACTCATATCTTGAAAAATACACATGCTGCAATAGTGACTCAGCAGTTCAGTCTGTTAAATGATTTGTAAGCAGGACTTTTAGGCACACATGGTCCTGGGTTCAAATCCAGAGGAGTGTAGCATTTAAAATGCATTATTATGAATTCTTCAATGACTGACTGTGTCATCAACTATTTATCCACCCAATACACATAATGATGAAAATGACCCAAATAATGTAGAACAATCCCAAAAAAACAGATGCAGCAAACTCCAAATTGTAAACATGTTTGTTTAACATTTGGAGTTTGCTGCATCTATTTATCCACCCAATGCATTTCAAATGGAATGCCTACTGTTCAATGATGGGTGGCAAAGGCTTGCAGCTAGGAACACAGTTGACATAGCCCTATAGCAACACTACAAAGTGCATAGAGTGTGAGGTCATGCATTAATATGCATTCAAAGGAATTTTTTACTTAGGTAATGCAAAGGAGGCCCTCTAATATCAGACTGCAGCAAACAATCATTTGCTAAAGATATTACAGATTAGCACAGCTGCACACCTAACATACACATATGGAGGTCCTGCTAGCAACAAGGACTGCCAGCACACATGTTCCAAATGACTACCATAATTTAACACATGGCTTGGCACTTGCCCAAATGGTTGACATAATGGCTTATGTATCCCTTATGTTGCTGAAGGACACAACAAGCATGTTGCCTATTACTCTGTTAATGATACCTTTGGCTAACATACTTACCATAAACATGTACCTCAATATCCTGTGGGATAGGTTCCCTCAATCAGGCTCTGGCTATACACCAGAGCTGCCAGTGATCTCACCTTTACTCATAACTGCTGTTGTCCTCCACATTCTGCAGCCTTTCGCACTATGCTTCTTGCCTGCAGCAGTAGCATCAGCTGCAGCCTGTAGCACACACATAACTTCATGTAAGAAATATCTACTATAAACATTCTCTCTGTGCTGATGTAGTATTTCCACCCAGTATTCCCAGATCATCATATGAGAAAAGGGATGGATTCTACACTGAGGCCTTAAATCACCTGCAGTATTTGCAGGGGATCACCTGATTACACTGCATATCACCTGTGTATACTTCAATTAGTATTACTCAACCACAGATCGGTTCTGAGGTAATCTCCTGCTAATGAGGAACAACTTGAAAAGGAAAACTGCTAGGTAGGGAAACCATTGTGTATGAGAGTTACTTTCTATGAACTTGTTGGCACAAGACATATATATATATATATATATATATATATATATATATATATATATATATACACATATACTGATTTTTTTTCAAAACAGGTGCATTGTACTCCATCAGGTATGTAATATTTTTGTCTCTAAAATGATGCATATGGTGTAATATAGTAATGGGGAATGGGATTACGTCAGTAAGCCTGTCGAAGAAATGTACTGGTAATATGTCATTAATCCCCAGATGAGTTATACCTACAGAGGAACTAGAGTACAGCAAGGGTAAAATGCTTTTGTGTTATATAGGACTTCTGAGTCTGTACAGAGCACTGCCAAACACTGGAGTGGAAACTAATGTGTACACCATGTATAGTTATGGATGCAGTATATAGGCAGTTGTTCTGAAGTTAGACACTAATCAATCAGTGCCTACTAAAAACAAAGACTTACCTCGTGCCAACTGCTGAAAAGTGGGGAGCCACCGTAATTACTGCTGCCTGACTACTACTACTACTACTGGTTTCACCACAGCCACACTCTGCTGGGATACAAAGCTCCCATTCTTTTTCTCTCACATGAAGCAAAATGTTAGCACCAAACTCAAGATATGAAGCAGGCCACAACATGTTTTCTGATCCACAAACTTGTCCCAGATGATGCAAGGCTATGTAGGCATCTTGTAGCCTTTTTCAGGTAGATGCCTTGATTAACAAGCAGACCAGTCATTTGACATTTGGATGTCATGTCCCATGGGTTCTGAGGCCCATAGGGCTTCACTAGGGCACTGACCTGATAGTGATAAGGAGTACAGCTGCTGCATGACAATATAATGGTGAATGTCAGGTGACATAGATTCCCAAGTTTGGTGTAGCAATCTCCATAGTGCCAGTGATCCATGTTAGGTATGGGTTTCACAGTAAATCATGCAACCTGGCCTTAAGGAGCATGACGGTGGTGATCTGGGTGACATGGCTCTGAGACTTACTGCAGATGAGTGGCCACCTTTGGGCAATGTTGCTGTTTCTCCCACATGTCTAGCAATGTCATGCTGTACATTTATGTTCTGGAACACAACACCGTGTTCCCACATCATGTCACACATCATCTAGATGTTTGGTTGTTTGACAGGCATTTCAGACTTGCAAGGGCAAACTAATGATTGCAAAATTGTACACATTCCCAGTGCATGCAAGGACATCTACATCTCAACTGCAAACATATGATACATCTGACAATGAGCAGGTTGTCAACATGCACACCTCACCTCCCACATCACCCAAAACTACAACACACATACCTACATATGCAGATCTCCTTTCCAGTAATGTACATGCACACCAGATACTTCATAAACAGAAACACAAGCATGCTACATATTCTACCTCTACAGAACAGTACACATAATCATTCATGCACCACTAGATCAGCCCTCAAACCCTTAAGGCAAAAAACTATATCAAACTTATTAGCCATAGGTGATTACGTCATGACACAAATTGATGTCCCTCCCAACAGGCTACATAAGTGGAAGGTCATGTTCAGCTGCCTGTGAGGTGCTCTGATACGGCATATCACACATGACCTCAAGTCTGTGAACAGCAGGTACTGTTAGGACTATGTCATAGTTATTGTTGTTGTGTATGACGTGAGACATACCTCTCTGGACTGTATGAAGAGAGAGACATGCCTGAGCTCTCAGACTATGTTTCTCAGGCAGGGATGCCCTTGGCCTTTGGCTTATTACCTTCACCTGTGATGATGCATCAATACAAAATGAAAATAATTGACTTCAATACATTGCTTAGCATCTGGTGTCATTTGAAGGGGATCCACTATCTGTCAGCTGGGTCTGACATCCTCAGCATACCTTGATGCCTTGGCATAGATGGTCATCATCTGTCACCCATGGGATTTTGGCTACTGGCCAAGGCTTTCAGCACCCCTATAGTGCCCTTTTAGGTGGTGTCCCAAGTACAAAATACTACTGTAAAAATCCTGCCTACAAACAACATCAAGGTTATGCTGCTACATGCTAGTAGTGTCAAAACAAAACTCCAAGCACTGGAAGCTGACCACACCTTGGAGAATGCAGACATTTGTGCAGTCACAAACACCTGTGTCAAGACTGTGGACAGCAACACAGACATACCAGTGTACAACTCCTTACACATGTGCAGACCTCAAACTGATGCATACCAGGCAATCTCTGACCCTGTTTTATTGGAAATGCTGCACATGCATAACTTAACTGGACAACCAATTTGCTCACAGTTAGGAACTTAACCTGGAATGTAACATTACTAACACATGCGGGAAGGAGATAATTGTCTTCCAGAGGTTAACACCACTTTGGAACAGACTTCCACTTTACGTCAAACGGATTACCCAATTGGTTCTTTACAGATCCAATCTGTGCAATTAGATGGGTGACCATTATTACATTACAGTGGTTCCACCTGTTTACCTCCTGGAAAGGGACAATAGCTGTTGATCATGTTATTAAGGGTAAAACTTTGTCTAGGATTATAAGGGCCCTAGGGCCATTAGCCTAGTACATTACAATAATATGATACCATAGGCTGATGTAAAACACTGGCCAACATCCATACATACTACTTATGTATGTGTACAGTAAACATGCACTATGTTAGTTGGAGTGAGATTAGAACCCTTGCCTATCTAGTGTTACATACTACAGATCACAGGAGCTATCACATGCACCACAGTTTAAGTCTAACAGCGGTATGGCGTCAGGTGCTCTTATGGTAGATGGCATCAGCAGACCTTGTGGAGGACAAGAGGTTGTAGGCCTGCATCATCTACTAGGCAAAAACACTGCAAAACCCCTCCTGCTGTTTAAGTCATTGTGGGATTCACACTTGGTTTGTAGGGAGATGCACATACATGCATCAAGTGGGCTGGAGTGAGATTAGAACCTCTACTCATCTAGTTGTACACACTACAGATCATAATACGTACCGTATGTGCCATGGCTTAAGTCTGAGAGTGACATGGCATCAGGTACAGTTATGGTGGATGACATCAGCAGGCCTTCTGGAGGACAAGGGTTTGGAGGCCTGCATCAAGTGCAAAGGCGAAAAAGTGCAGAACCATTGGAGGTTTGCTTTTACATTTGTTTGGTGCACATACACACACATGCACAACAATTGGGCTGGAGAGAGATTAGAACCCCTACCAATCCAGTTATACACACTACAGGTCACAGTACTTACCACATGCACCACGGTTTAAGTCTACCAGTGAGATGGCATCGGGTACTGTTATGTTACATTTGTTTTGTGGGGAGAAACACACACACACACACACACACACACACACACACACACACACACACACACACACACACACACTCTCACACACACACACACACACACACACACACACACACACACACACACACACACACACACACACACACACACACACACACACACACACACACACACACACCAAGTGGGCTGGACTGAGATTAGAACCCCTACCTCTCTAGTTTTGCATACTACAGAACACTGCACGTATTACACGTGCCACAGCTTACATCTGACATTGCAATTGACTGCAGCTAAAAATATCCTACAGAACATAAAAAAGCCCTGTGTTTAACAGGTTTGCAGACCTGCATAGTCACACAGCTTCATACTGTCAACTGCAGCTAGTAGCCTAACAGTCAGAGAACTGTTGTGTAGTGTAGCTATGTATCAACAGTTCATGTGTTGGGCATATGCGTCTGTTTGCATTTGTATGGGGCAGGCCTGTGGCAAAAGAACATTTACCTTGTGAATGAGCACGCACACAACATAATAAATTACAGTACAGCAATTGCTCTGTTGTTGATGTGTGATTGGTGAATTCAAGCAGATACAGAGGGCTGTGGTGAATGTGGGTGTTGTTGCTGGTATATATACATACATATGACTTCACAATATATGTACGCATTCATATACCATGCCATAAATTTCAAGGGTTTCATATGGTCTGTTAGGGAGACCATGGTATGACTCACCATCATCCAGCTGTTTGCAAGTATACAGGTGCAACTCATGGTTATGTGTGTTTCACAGTACATTGTGTTCTGCTGTCAAATCTGGTATCATTTACACATGATGGGTAAAGACTGCCATGAATGTGAACTTCAGATATCCCAATAGTCCTAAGATTGCAACACATGCTACTCTATGCAGTTGCAAGTTTCTGTAAGTGCATTATGTAATGTTAAGCCTTTCCTTGTGGTCCTTCATCCAGCCATATAAGTGTCATAGTGCAGCTTTACTAACACTGATCTGTGTATGTGGGGCAATACAGACATACACACTACATATACATATGTATGTATATAAATATATATATATATATATATATATATATATATATATATATATATATATATATATATTTATAGATATACAAATATTTAAGAAATATATATTTCTGTAAACAAATTTGCTTGAGGGCAGGAGAGTTGCACTCTGCTTACCTAAGTGTGTGAGCATGCTCATTGGCATTTTGGCTTGTTTGCACATTACTTAGCAACTCACCAGTTGGGGGCACACTGCTTACACCTGGGAGTTACTATTGCATAAACTGACTCCATCCCACATTTAGCTGTACTGCAAGCCTGGATTCTGAGGTGATTTTGAAAACTCCAAACTGGATCTACCTATATACCCAGTTCCTCTAATGAATCTACTATTTCATTCACTGTGTGCTGTAGGTAATATTCACTTTTATATTTCTATCTTCCACATGTCATTTGCTTACTTTCTGATGTATTTAACAGCATCTGTTGCTCCTGTGGCCAAGTTATTATGCAAATAGGGCCAATATGTAACACATTTAGACAGTATACCCAATTTCATGCCATCTGCATGCAGACCATAGAACAACTGTGATGGCAAAGTGACAAAGATAGGTGTACAGATATGCAAACAAATTTGGCCCTAGTACAGCTCCCCGTGGGACACCCTGACTGTAACCACAGCTATCAAGTTGACCAACTGCTGTATGATACTTGTCATATCCTATATGTAAGCCATACAGCTATCCATCTTATCAAGGGTACATCAGTACCTGGTTGGTACGATTTATTGCTCAGTTTGTTGCATGTGGCTCTGTCAGTTCCATATGACTCACAACACATCAACATTTTTCGTTCACAACTGTTATTATATTATTATACTACATCATATTCCAGGAGCTACTAGATGTATGTTCACCATACACATGCTGATATATGGTTTTAAGTCACAGCTTTTACAAGTCTGATAATACCTTATCCAATAGTACTGGAGTCTTTAAATATGTTCTAGAAAGCTGGCAGAAATGCAGTTGTGTATTTAATATGTGAAATACAGTCTTACTAGTATAGCACACACAGAGACAGTCTGTAAAAGGATATACATACTGCTACTTCACATGCAACATAATGGAATATTTCAGAATTAGCACCCTGGACACCATCACCCTACCTACCTGCCTTAGTCCTTTGAGCTACAGAAGCTGCTACATAAGCAAGGAATCATTCGCCACACTGTCACCTGCATAAACATGTGCTATTCCCAGTTAAGTTACACATAAAAATGTATGTTCATATCGTACAGTGTGGCATACTAACTGTGTGAGAGGTCATTCAGCATACCGTTAGTGTTATGGCAGTAACATGGGGACAGTGCTGTTTTGGGGGTGAGGAGGTAATGCAAATGCTCTGCTAGGATACACAGTCTGACTATCATTTAACCTCCCTGTCCAGCATGTCCCTTGAATGATGTACCAATGATCTGTTGCAGTAGGGCTGCATGAATATTCCATGCATGAGGCCTACCACATGCAAATGGTGATGTGTTAGTGGAATGGGTGTCAGCAGTCCCATGTGGATGTACTGTTCATCCAAATAGGCCAGTATAGGTGCCTGCATATTGTACCCGGTCCATAGCTACAATTACCTAACATAACAACCTACTATAATACTGTGTAGGTTACTGACTTACCTTTCAAGTGCAGCAGTTGATAGGACTGTATTTCAGGGATGACTCTGTGTGATGCAAGCAGTACACATCCAATACATGGATAGGTACAGGATGTAGGTGTTGGCTGGCATCACTGTTACTATCTGTATGTAAGAAGGAGTTAGTCAGTGATTGTGCTACACGTTGCCGCTTAGCCAAAGCCAGGGCATACTGGGCATATCTACTTCTGCCTACAGGGAAATCAGCAGGGTATTCCTCCTCCACATCCTTCTGTGATTTTGGCTGTGGGGACCTAGGCACTTGTGGGGAACTGTGTATCCCTCTCCTTTGCTGATCCTGCTGCAGCTGTTTCCACAATATCAGATTGTGTAGCATAGCACATACTGTGAATATCTGTGCACATGTCACTGGGGTATACTGCAAGGCTTCACTAGATATATCGAGGCACCGGAACTGTGTCTTCAGTAGCCCAAACACATGCTCTGTGACATTCCCAGTTTGTGCGTGTCCCTCATTATGGTGTTCTTCTGTGGGTGTGTGTGCATTTCTGATGGGTGTCATCATCCAGAGTTCCAGGGCATAGCTGTCATCCCCCAGTAGATGGCCATGTGAGATGTAACCCCAGCAAACATCTGGTACAGCTGTGATGTATACCAGATATGGAAGTTGTGATAACTGCCAGGGTTGCCAGCACACACACTCATGAACATCCCCTGGGTATTGCACATGACTTGACAGTTGATGGAGTGGCATCCCTTGCAGTTTATGTAGATTCTACCCTGCTCACCGGGAGGTACCTTAATGTGTACATGAATGCAATCTATTGCACCCAGTACTTCAGGGTAGTGTGCTACACAGCAGAAGTGTTGCATATTGCTAGCCCTCACCTCAGGGTCAAAGGGGGAAGATATGTGCTCACTGACATGTGGGAGCATAGCATCCAGAAACTGGTGGAGTATCCTGAATGCAGACGCCTGTGACAACCCCATTATGTTCTCTAGTCGGTCTTTGAAAAGTACCTGTAGCTAGTATCCTACGGGCTACACATACTTTGCTTCTACTGGGATGGGTTCCCCTCTGTTGGCTCTTGCTCTGAGGTGAGGTTGGCAGAGCTCAGTGAGCTCTTGTAATATGTCCATGTCCACCCTGTAGCTCTCTACAATCTCCAGCTCATGTAGCTCCTGGTAGGTTACCCTGGGCCTGAACACTCTTCTCCTCCTTGGCTTATGCCTATGCTCATCAGCATCAGCAGCATTGCCTTAAGCCTCTGGCACATACTATATCATAGCTCCAGCAGCCCCTAGCATTATCTCAGTTTAAAATTCCCAAGTGTGTACTCCAATGGTTCAGAGTATTGCGGGAAAACCAGACTATAGAGTGCATGCATGCTTTATACAGTTGTGGTGTAGGTCTACCATGTGGGATTGGCTAATTCGGATGCATTTCAGCTGATTAGTATATCATTAGGTTGATTTAAAGGCCCTACTGATTGCGTGACGCAGCACTGAGCATAGCGTAGCTTAGCATAAAAAACTAAATATTCTTAATTGAAGATATCCAGTTATAATTGATAGCTTCCCACGTCACCACTGTGCCTTGGGGGGATCAGTTCATGCAAGCAAGCTAGACCAGTATAGGCTACATGGTGAGCTGCACAAACTGAGTGCACTGAGCACAAATTCTCCTAAAACTAACATGACACCCCCCCCCATGTCATCTACATCCACTGAGAATATCAACACCATGTAGGAGTCTACATGAAAGGGATCTGTGTTCACAGTTACTCCTTTTGGTGATTCAGCAACTTCATCTCATTTGCATACATATTCGTGCTGACAGCCTGGATATTACATGGAACATATCTGTGTGAGCTGGGGAACAGCACGGATGCACCTTTATACATACCCAATGCAAGGCCCTATAGTACATTTCTGAGAAATACATTTATTAATAGTTTTATTTTATCAAATTTTTTGTTGTTGCATTAAGCATGCTTGTGCACTGCGCTGCATATCACAAACAAATGGAGACTGGTAAAAAAGAAAAATTAATTATACATTTTCCCTTGGATTTTTACAGATCACGGTGTATTTTTCACCATTACTGTATGTGATGTAACCTTTTCAGAAGAATTATGTCCATATTTGTGGACTTGTACATCCCTTTCTTTCCGTGTAGACTCCTGTGCACAAAATATTTCCACGTACACTAGGAATACAAACACAGAGTCTACATGGATGCCTTTTGGGTTCCTGGATTGCTTCCCCTGACTAATTTGCATTAAATTCATCTGCTTAAGCAGGAATTTGCATTCCACAGAACTTTGCCTGTTCACGAGAGTTTGCACGCTGCTAAGTGAGGTTTACTGAATCTGAAAATGTTTGTGCTCATGTACATATCATGAAAAAAAATCATGTATGGCTTATTGAATTCCCCCATTATCATTTTGTACTGCTCATAACAAACTTGGTTGCATTGACCATAGTTTTTCAGTGGCAGATCTTAAAGATTTTGAATCACTGCCTAACTCCCTGAAAAGTAATCAAACATGCCCTGTTTGTTAAAACAAGCTGAAAAGGGTCTTCTGATTTTTTTTTTAAATTCAAGTGTGTCCAGGATATCATATCCCCATGATATGCCTAACTACTTCAGTTATTCCCAAATTTAACCTAACACCAGTAATCACAGAGGTGAAAATCTTAAAGTCTCCCAACACCCTAACATCTCCTTAAAAGTACATATAATATTCAGAGTTTTTCTTTTACAGGCATACAACCTAAATCCCAAAAAATGGACAGGTTTTGCATGTAGAGTGGATTTTCTCATGATCTAATTGTCTGACATTGATACCTTTTGACTTTCTCAAAATGACGCTCAACTTAATATGGACTACTATATGTATCAGGTTGCTATTATGTTGTGTATACTATAAATACTATATTCAAACATATAGGTTTCTTTTAAACATTTTCATACTGTATTTGAAATATTTTCTGTTATTTGCTGCTGTGCTATATGATCTATAGTGTGTAATAATGTGATTATATATTTCTTGAGTTTATACTCCTGGGTTGAGTTTGAAAAATGTTTAAGTGGATCGATGCTGTACCCTAATTAACAAATACAAATTAATGAATTAATGAATAAAAAGATAGACAAACAAATAAATAGATACTGGACAGTCTGCACACCAAATGCTTTAACAGACAATAATACACGTTAGAGGAATTCTGGAAAAAATCTTGGTTACTTATTTTCATTTTAAAAGTCTCTACAAAACATGTTACAAGCTACAATACAATTGCGTTCCTGTGTATAAACTGCATTGTTAGTGAAAGCATCCTTCTCCCCATCAATGAGTTGTTCTCATGATTCATTTTAAATTCAGATATGCAGACAGTACCCATTTAAATATTTTTGCTGCTGTCATCAGAAATCAGACTGAGAGCATCAGTGTTGCATACACAGATGAGCAGTAGAAGGCTGCAGTGCAGATCCTCAGCTTTGTGTCACTGAGATGGCCCTGACTGTGACAATTTCTGGTGCAACATAAATGATGATATAGCCTGTGACGCAGCTCTCCACCTAAATCCAAGGAATTTTGTCTGTATTTATTCTTCAAATGTCTTGGGGCCTTTTCATCCAGGTACCTTCTTCTTCTTGGACCTACGTTGCATGTGTCACCAAACTTAGTGCTGCAGCTGTAACTCCAGTAAGGAGCACATTACATGTACCTTTGTCATAGTTTACTCTTGGCAGTTTAAAAAAAAAAGTCAGGACACCCTTTCTCACTTGCAATTGAAACATATATATTATTTATGGGTTACCTTCACTTCCCCTAAACCTCATTTGACTGACATTCATTTGACTGAGACCAAATGACTGACACTTCACTTCCCCTAAAGTTCACTTCCCCTAAAACTCATTTCCCTGACAATTAGTACTGGCAGTGGGTAGAGCACTGTAAGGCAAGTAAAAGGAATATGCCCTTTTCCCCACTGTAGTGCAGCCCTGGAGTTAGTATATATATGGCAAACTACACACATTTTGAAAATCTCAGCACAAGAGGCAGTAGTCTTTTTCTTTCAATTTTTTCTCCTCTTCTTTCAGATAATTGCTGACAGTGTCCCTTTGCTGCTATCCTACATCAGAGCTGAATATTTCTAATCAGCTACAATGCTAAATCTGTGGGTTTTCCTTGCATTGCATTATGGCTGTCAGTCTCAATAAGAAAAGTTGATCTGGAACACAGACAGATTCAAAGACTGGAAAGGTGGATTATTTTATTTTTGTTCATAGGTTCATAGGCAGGTACTAGGCTATCTGCCCAAGGGCATTTATAAGCCTAGCCAGAATGTGTTGGCTTTCGCCTCCCTTTTAAATTAGTTAACTGTGCCTCTGTCTAGCAGGGCCGTTGAAGTGATCCCAGGGGTAAATTTACAATTTTCCATCCACTCATCAAGATTTCTCTTGAAGAGAGTCAGTGAGGGGCACTGCCTAACATAAACTAGGATTCTATTCCTGAGCGAGAAAAGTCTCTGGGACAGGAATCTGTCCCTCCAGCAAGTCCTTTTTATTGTTGTGTTGAGGTTTAACTCACTGGAGCGTGTGGCTCTAAGAGATTTGGTTTTCTTGAGGTGGAGCATGTCCATTAATTCCGGGTTGGACATGGCCTTGTACGTCAGGCAGAGATCACCTCTGAGCAGGCAGTAAGCAACCAAGTAGAGCTGGGGTTTCTTTAGTCGAGCTGCATAGGACATCTGTTTGAGGCCCACAATCCTCTTGGTGAGGTACTTCTGTGGTCTTTCCAGCTGTTGTAGGTGTCGAGTAAGGTACATTCTAAATAGGGCATTGTACTCTATTATGGGCCTAATGAGTGATGAGTAGAGGGGCACGATGACCTATCTTGATCTAAATGTGAACCCTTTCGTGATTAGGTGGGCTACATAGAAGGATTTCCTAACCACTTTGGCAATGTGATTATCAAAGGAGAGGTTGCTATCTACCTGGGTCCCCAGATCCCTAATTACATCTTCCATACTTAGTGGATTACCACCTATGTGATAATTCATGGGCACTTTGTTTTTCCCAAAGAGGATGATTATGCACTTCTTAGCATTTAGCTTGAGGCCATGGTTCTGACACCAGATATTTGTCTCCGTGAGACCCTTCTGGAGGATGTCTGTGTCAGCCAGAGAATCGATTATGGGCCCCAGTTTGCAGTCATCAGCAAACTTTTTCAACCATAGTCCTCCCGTGCTTGCCTGTACCTCAGAGAAGTATATACCAAACAGGAGGGGTCCCAGGACTGAGCGTTGTGGGATGCCACTTGTAACTGGTTTAGAGTTGGACATGGCACCTGCAACTCTGATCATGTGAGTTCTATCCGTGAGCCAGTTGGCAACCCATCTCATGACATAGGGGTTAATGTTCAAGCTGGTGAGCTTATCTATAATGCCAGAGTGGGGAATGGTGTCGAAGGCCTTAACAAGGTCCAGGTAGGCTGTGTGGACTACCTTTCCCTCATCTATGGCCTTGGTAACTGTTTCAAAAAAGGTCAACTAGGTTTAGGAGGTAGGATCTGCCTTTAACAAAGCTGAATTGGGTAGGGTCCAGTGTCTGGAGGTTCCCAATGTCTTGTTTATGAGTTCCATGATCATGTGCTCCATAGCTTTGCAGACCAGGCTAGTCAGGCTTATAGGGTGATAGTCCCCAGGATCTGTTGTGGCACCACCTTTGTGGAGCGGGATAACTGTTGCTGTATGCCATTCCTTGGGTACATAGCCTGTGGTAAGGCTGAGTTTGAACAGTGAATTTAGGTGAGGGTTTAGTTCATTTTGGAACTCATGTAAGACGCAGCCTGGGATACCATCCGGTCCCATTGATGCTGTGTTTTTGGCTTTGGAGAGGGCTGTTCTCACCTGCATGTCTGTGATGTCTGGGGCTCTACATTTTTCTGGAATGGACATGGGCCCTTTTGGGGGGGGTAAAGTTTGCACTGAATCTGTCGGCCAGGATGTTGGCGTCAGTTGGTTCATTGTATTTTTTGCCATTTTGCACTAGCTCACAGCAGATCTGAGAGTTGCCACCTAGGTTCTTGACATAGCTAAAGAAGGCTTTGTGATTATCTTTAGAGTCTTTGGCAATTTTTCTTTTGAAACTGGCCTTGGATGATTTTATGAGGGATCGTAGTTTCTTGCTAATACTGATCAGGGATGCCTTTCCTTTTTGGGATGTTGCTCTATCATGTAATAGTTTCCTCCTTCTGTTGTATAGCTTATTTATGGCCGGGGGCCACCAGACTGGTTTCCTCTTTTTGGAGGAGTAAGTCTTGGTTTTACTTGGGATGGCTCGATCCATGCATTCCTGTAGGTGCTCATAGAATGCATTTGTAAAGGATTCTGCGGTTTGGGCAGCATTATCCTTTAGCAAGGGGGCTTTGAAACTTTCCACTTCGGTCTTGAGAAGTGTGAGGTTTGCTCTTGAAAAGTTTTTCACAGTGGTTTCCTTGACTGGGGGTGGGGTCGAGATGTCGATATCCAGTGTGATTAGTTTATGGTCTGATCTTACCAGCAAGGGGTTTACCTCTGGTGTGGAACACTGGTCCCCCATGTTGGTGATGATCAGGTCCAATATGTTGTCACCTCTTGTGGGAGTGGTGACCAGTTGTTCCAGGGCATTTGAGTTTATAAATTCTAGGAAGCGTTGGCCAAAGGAGTTTGTACTTGAGTAGTTTTCCCAGTCAATGTTTGGGTAGGTGAAATCACCCAGTATCATGGTGTTTGGTAGGATCTTCATATTTTCCACTGTTCTCAGGAATGCTGAGTGGGGGTCCTGAGACATGGTGGGTGATCTGTAGCAAGCTATGATCTGAAAAGCAGCTTTGCCAACTGTTAGTTGCACATGGATGGTCTCCGAGGCCTCGTGTTGTGCTACTAACCTGGAGGTATGGATATCCCTTATGAAAATGGATACACCCCCTCCTTTGTATTTTGGTCTGGGTTCTGGGGCCAAAAGTTATGGTATGAGTTGTAGCCTGGTAGTGCTGGGGTGCTCTCTGGAGCTTGAACCAGGTTTCTGTTACTGCACAGATATCGATTTTCTCCATGCTGAGGAGTGCCTCGAGTGCAGTCATTTTGAGGTTTAGACTTCTGGCATTGAGTAGCATTACCCTCAGTTTTTGGTTACTTGTGTTGTTTATGGAGGTGGGTTTGTCTTTTAAGCCTTGCCTAAAAAAGGCATTATGGGGGTGGTAAGAGCCTTGACCAGTATTCAAAAGCCTAAGGGTGACAGGTGCAAGCCATCTCTGGTGAAGCAGCATGGCTTGTCGAGCATGTCATGCCAGGCTGACAGACACTGGATTCGCTTTGAATGACACCAATAGCTTAGCCAATTGTTAAAACTGATCATTTTTTCTTTATACTGTGGCATCATTCTTGGTGAGGGCAAGATGCTACTCAGGGTCAGGGTCATACTGGCCTGGGCTACATGATCAGAGAGCTCCTCTATGTCTCTTTTCATGTAGTCCAGGGAGGTATGTCTCAGGTCATTCATACCAGCATGTATAATGACAGAGTCATATTTGTACTTGTTTTGGAGTGACCTGAGTGCATGTGTTATGTGGCAGATCCTGGCACCCGACAGGCAGCTTACAGTAACCTTCTCCTTATTCAGTCTAGTGAGTGGGATGTCAGTGTGCCTGACAACAGAATCACCTATTACTAGTGCATTGGGTGTGTTATTTAGCCTTAAGGGCTGTGGTTGCATGGCACACTGACTTTGTGAACTATGTGATACGTGATTGTTGTTTGAGGGTGGAGGTTGCTTGAATGTCTGCTTTGGAGGTCTCTGCTGCTTACACAGATTTTTATTTACAGCCTCTGAGTATGTTGTTTGCTGGTGCAGATATGACTGGTGTGTGTAAGACTGGTAGTGTGGTGCAAGTGTTTCCCTTCTCCTCCTGACTGCTCCAGCCTTGGGTTGAGAGAGCTTGGCCTCCAGTTTGGCTGTATAGTTGCATCTCTCACATACATGTGTGTTTGCTGAAAGGAGGAGAGGGTTGTCTGAGTACATGAGGCAATTGTAACATTGCCTCAAGATTCCCAAATTCACCAGCTGGACTGGAGAGTACACCTGAAACTGCCCTTTGGACATGACTGTACCCATAAATAAACTGATTTACTGGAGGAACGAATAGGGAGCCTTGTACTACTGTATAGTAAATGGGGGTGTAGTGTTAGCGTTTATTAGTGCTTACTGAGAACTTAGAGCAAGTGCTAGACTGTAAAAGGAAGGTTAGAGTGCTTTAGTTGAGAGTTTGACTAATTCCAAGGGAAAAATTGAAGAGCAGACTTCGTGGAGCCTGGAATTGTTTAACCCTAGCTAACCAGTGCTGAGCGGTGCTTAAAGCCATGCAAACCCATGCAAATGCAGGTTTTAAAGCAGGGACATGAAAGCGATAGAAATTAGCCCAAAACGGCCAATAAACTACTAGTTGCTGGGCTGAGACCACTCCTCCAGGGAAAGATAGGCTGCTCAAAGCTCCCCACTCTCACTGGTGAACAGAGAAACTTCCTCCTATCCAAGTAAGGATATGGGCAACACAGGAACTTGTACCACAGCCCTGAATTCAGCAGAACCTGAAAACTGGACTAGAAGAGCTTAGAAAAGGTGGGAAACAAGAATATTTTTTGTTTGTTTTTTTTTTTCTTTTTTTTTTGTACCACAGCCCTGAATTCAGCAGAACCTGAAAACTGGACTAGACTAGCTTAGAAAAGGCGGGAAACAAGAATTTTTTTTTTTTTTGTTTTTTTTTTTCCTTTTTTGCAGAAAATACAGTAAACTTACACAAAAAAATACTTTAAATGCTTAGAACAAGCTAGTGCACTTTAGTGTGTAGCCTACAACAGTTAACCAACACAAAAAATTACTTAACTTTAAAATGCAAACAGCAAAAAAATAGTATAGTATGCAGCAAAACATAGCTTTTTAGAGCACAGAAATGTTAGAAAATCGCTTTTTTTGGTTAAATTAGCAGTCACAGGAAAAATGCAGAGAAAAAATACTTAATCAGTTAAAAGTCACTCTTTTGTCGCTCTGCTGCTTGTAGTACTCTGCAGGACACCACGAGCAGCTTTGCTGAGTTGTATACAAGCGCAAAACCACGCAAATGCGGGTTTTAAAGCAGGGAGATGAAAGAGATAGAAATTAGCCCAAAACGGCCAATAAACTACTAGTTGCTGGGCTGAGACCACTCCTCCAGGGACAGATGGGCTGCTCAAAGCTCCCCACTCTCACTGGTGAACAGAGAAACTTCCTCCTATCCAAGTAAAGATATAGGCAACACAGGAACTTGAACAACAGTTAAACAACACAAAAAATGACTTAAATGACTTTAAAGTGCAAACAACAAAAAATAGTATAGTATGCAGCAAAAAATAGCTTTTTAGAGCACAGAAATGCTAGAAAATTGCTTTTTCAGTGAAATTAGCAGTCACAGGAAAAATACAGAGAAAAAATACTTAATCAGTTGAAAGTCACTCTTTTGTCACTCTGCTGCTTGTAGTACTCTGCAGGACACCACAAGGAGCTTTGCTGAGTTGTATACAAGCACAAAACCATGCAAATGTGGGGTTTAAAGCAGGGGGGTGAAAGAGATAGGAATTAGCCCAAAACGGCCAATAAACTACTAGTTGCTGGGCTGAGACCACTCCTCCAAGGACAAATAGGCTGCTCAAAGCTCCCCACTCTTACCGGTGAGCAGAGAAACTTCCTCCTATCGAAGTAAGGATATGGGCAACACAGGAATTTGTACCACAGCCCTGAATTCAGCAGAACCTGAAAACTGGACTACACTAGCTTAGAAATGGCAGGAAACAAGAATATCTATATTTTTGTTTGTTTTTTCTTTTTTTTTTTTGAAGAAAATACAGTAAACTTACAGAAAAAATACTTTAAATGCATAGAACAGGCTAGCGCACTTTAGTGTGTAGCCTACAACAGTTAAACAACATAAAAAATGACTTAAATGACTTTAAAGTGCAAACAGCAAAAAATAGTATAGTATGCAGCAAAAATAGCTTTTTAGAGTACAGAAATGCTAGAAAATTGCTTTTTTGGCGAAATTAGCAGTCACAGGAAAAATGCAGAGAAAAAAATACTTAATCAGCTGAAAGTCATTCTTTTGTCACTCTGCTGCTTGTAGTACTCTGCAGGACACCACTTTAGTGTGTGTAGCCTACAACAGTTAAACAACACAAAAAACGACTTAAATGACTTTAAAGTGCAAACAGCAAAAAAGTAGTATTGTATGCAGCAAAAAATAGCTTTTTAGAGCACAGAAATGCTAGAAAATTACTTTTTGGTGAAATTAGCAGTCACAGGAAAAATGCAGAGAAAAAATACTTAATCAGCTGAAAGTCATTCTTTTGTCACTCTACTGCTTGTAGTACTCTGCAGGACACCACTAGGAGCTTTGCTGAGTTGTATAACAGCATTAGAAATGCCACCTGCTTGATTATGCAGGGAGAGAATTGCCATTATGGAGGAATTTATTATTTATTTTATCTATTGACATTTGATTACAGGGAAAGTCCGAAAGTAGGGGCCCATTTTTAACAGAGGCCTGGGGAGAAAAGCTCGAAAGTATTATTTATACAGTTTAAGAATAATAATTTTACAATCTTTCAAAATGATTAAAAAAAAAACTACAGTTTAAATAATTATAACAAATTAGACATAAAATGAAAACATTGGTTAAGAATAGATACAAGTTACATGACGATTTAATATTTAGAGGAATTTTAGTTAGTTTATAAAGAAATTAAAGGTAAATTAGTATAATGCAAACAGGAATTGCAATATGGAGTGAGAGAAAAATAGGCTTATGGTATATTTAGAGAGAAAGCCAGCGGAGAGAAATTGATAGATGTAAGGAAGTGAATCAAGAATGGAGAGTAAGGAGGTATAAGGTATGAATAGGTATTTGTTCACATTTAGGTATATAATTTATCCTGGTGTTTAGCAGGAACAGAGACAGCTTTAAGTTAAGAAGTCTTTCAGAATGGTTTTGAAGGATGGGAGGGAAGGTATTGACTTGATGGATGCAGGCAAGGAGTTCTGGGCCTTAGCAACATGGTATGAGTACAGACAATGCCCAGCAAATTTGAAAGTTTTGTGGACAGACAAGAGTTTTTGGCCATTGCGTCATAATGACCAACTGAGAACATAGCTGTGTAGAATGTTATTTAGTGCTAGACAATGAGATGGAAGCTGGATAATTTTATAGGTGATAAGAAGCTGTGTGTATGTTAGTTGATGGGGTAGTTCTGACCAATTTAGGCGTATAGTGCTATACAGTGGTGGGTTCTGAAAGTGTATTTGTTGTAAATTTAGCAACTTTGTTATAGCACTGTTCATGTTTTGATTTTGGTAAAGCCTGAAGGTTAGTAAGGATAGAAGTGTCATAAAGAAGTGCGGGGAAGAAATAAGTAGTAGCAAATGTAGTTTAGTTGCATTGGTGAGCAAGGTTTTGGTTCTTTCAAGCATCCCTTTTTGCTGAGTTTTTCCTTATGGAATTTTCTGCATAGAGGTCAAATATGAGATTTTTGTCTATTATCATTCCTAATAATTTGCTATGAAAAGTGACTTCAATGATTTTATTTTCAAGAGAAAGGACTTTAAATTTTGTTTTTAAATAAGAGAGGGATTTAGGGAAAAAAATAGCAGTTTGTTTTTATTTAGGGTTGAGCATAAGTTGAGAGTTACAAAGCCAGGTTTCAGTGTCTGTTAAAGCTTCTTGAGTAATTTTTTTGAGGTGTGTCAGGTTGTCAGATGTGCAAATGAGTGTGGAGTTATTGGCATATTGTATTAAGGATGCCTGCTGTGTGGATGAGTGGAGTGTGTTAGTGAGAATGTTAAAGAGAAGGAGACCAAGGCTAGAGCCTTATGCTACACCGGGGATGACTGGGAAGTATGGAGAGAGGGTGGAGTGCCATTTTACTGACTGATACCTATTCGACAGGTAGCTTCTGAACCACAGAAGGGTGGGCTGAGAGAAACTTAATGTGGACATTTGAAGTTTGCTGTGACAAACTGTGTTGAAGGCTTTAGACAAATATAGAAATAAGGAGGAGACTAGTTTGCTGTTACCTATAGATTTATCGACAATATCTATATAGGTTAGAAGTACAGTGTTAGTACTATGGCAAGGACAGAAACCATGTTGTATGGGGGTTAGGAGTTTTTCCTGCAGGAGATAGTTTAGAAATTGTTTTTGAATACATTTTCAAGTATTTTGTTGAGGCAGATAAGATCCCAAGAAGGGGAGGAAATAGATGGAGTTGAACAAGAATGTCAGCTCCTAAAAACAGCATGTGTTAGGACTACAGAAAAGATATGTGGCCGAGTCAGGTTTGGAAATAAGGTACGTAAGGAAAGCTGGTGGTGGAATGCAGAAGTCCAGAAAGTCATCCAAAGATAGGAGGAGTCCTGGAAGAAGTGAGAGATAGAAAAGACTGACCAGGTTAGGAAGAACTACTGGTTGGCTAACAAAGAGGCTAAGAAAGCAGTTGCAATAGCAAGTAATAGGGCATCAGAGGCACTGTATCAGCTTCTGGAAAGTGACTCAGTAAGTGGCACAAAGAAACTATATCAAGTTGCAAGGCAAAGACAGAAAGATAAAGAAGATAGTCAGACACCCTTCATAAGGGATGTCAGCAGCAACCTGCTCACCAATCCACAGGACATCAAAGGCAGATGGAAGGAGCATTTGCAACAGCTTCTGAATGAAGAAATCACCACAGTGGCTGTACTGCCCCAGAAACAGCCTACGATGAGAGAAGAAGAAGTACCCACCCTAGAAGAAGTAAGAACAACACTAAGGAAAATGAAGTCATGGAAAGCAGCAGGCTCAGATGAGGTCACAGCAGATATGATAAAGATGCTGGGTAAGATAGGGGGAAAAATGGCTCCTGAGGGTACTAATAGCAGTGTGGAGAGAAAGGCGTATCCCAGATGACTGGAGAATAAGCATACTCATGCCAGTGTACAAGAACAAAGGGGACATCCACAACTGTGGGCAGTACAGAGGCATCAAACTCCTATCACATTGCATGAGAGTTCTGGAGAGGGTGATTGATAAACAGATACGTAGAGTAGTAGAATGTAAGATGGGAGATGAGCAGTTTGGACTCAGATCAGGATGCAGCACAATTGACCTGATATTTCCAGTGAGACAGATACTTGGGAAGAAGCTAGAAATGAGGAGAGAGTCCAACTGGGCATTCCTGGGCGTGGAGAAAGCATATGAAAAGTCCCAAGAAAGCTGATATGGGCAGTACTGCAGTGGTGTGAAGTCCCAGAAATATTGGTCGAATTAGTGCAGGCTATGTACAAGGACCCAATGCCTCAAGTATGAACAGTGTTCAGCCTCACAGAGGGGTTCCCAGTGGAAGTGGGTGTACACCAAGTTTCAGCTCTGAGCCCACTGCTGTTCATACTGGTGATGTACTACATTAGCAAATGGGTCAGAGGGGACAGATCAACAAAGTTGCTCTATGCAGATGATGTGGCATTGCAGGCAGACTCTGAGATAGAATAGGAGAATGGAATGCAAAACTGAAGGCACATGGGATGAAACTAATCACAGATAAGACAGTGGTAATGACAGCAAACTGGGGAAAACAGAAGAAGCTGGGAATAGAGATAGAAAGGAAGATAGTGAAACAGGTAAACAGCTTCAAGTATATGGGAGGAGTGGTTGAGGAGAAGGGAGGTTTGAATGAAGAGGTCAAAGCTAGACTCAGAGGGGCTGCAGCCAACTGGCATAGAGTGTCAGGTGTAGTCTATGACAGAAGAATGCCAAAGAAGCTAAAAATGAAAAGTAAGGTGTACAAGACAGTGGTGCAACCAGCACTACTGTATAGTACAGAAACCTAGGCAGTTATGGCAGAACAGTTGAAGAAGCTAGAGGTGATGGAAATGAAGTGCCTGAGATGGGTGGTAGGAAGCACACTGTGGGGCAGACAAAGAAATGAGGACATAAGAGCAGAAGCTAAAGTGGCTCCAATTGCAAAAAAGATCAAAGAGAACATATTATGGTGGTTTGGACATGTGCAGAAAAGCAGAAGACAATCTGGTGAGGAGGATTTGGGACAGACAGGAAGAAGGTAAGAGAAAGTGAGGACATCCAGCAAAGAGGTGGATGGATTCTGTGAAAGAAGATCTGTGACAGTCAGGCATGAGTGTTGAAGAAGGCAGGAGTGTGGCACTGAATCGAGAGAGTTGGTGACAGTTAACATGATACCCCGATCCCATGTAGAAAAATAATGGGAAAAGGGGGGCTGATGATGATGATGATGATAAGACTGCTATAGGTCTAACATTAGTAATGTCTGTTGAATTTCCTCCTTTGTGCAGACGGATAAGGTGTGACCTTTTCTAGAGAGAGGGAACATGGGATTCCTGGACTGACCTACTTGTAATGATTGAAATAGAAGAAGCAATGCTATTGGCTGCTGTTACGCTACCCACTTAGAAGGCCATCAACTGAAGTAGAGCATAGTTTGAATTTGTTAAGAGTAGTTTTATATAGGATGTGGGCAGAGATCTGAAGATGAAAGTGGATGTGGTGATACATGGCTGCTGGGCAAGGTTAGGATTAGATGTTGGGGAATCCTTGGTAAAAGACGCTATACTATCTATGAAATAATAGTTGAATTGTATTGCAGTTTTGTATGATGAGTTATTGGGAGAGGGATTAAGACTGAATTTTTGACCACAATGCAAGATTTATTTAATGGTTGTCCAGAATTTTTTAGGGCTGTGTTTATTATTATTATGAAAGTTATTATAGTATAATTTTTGTCTTCGTTAATTTGCTTTTTGGTACAATTGCAAAGCATTCCAAACTTTTCATGATATTGTGGTGTTTTATATTTTTGACATTCTTTCCATGCTTTTTCTCTATCCTGCATTAGCATTCTACTCTTTTTGGATAGCAGTGTTAAATGCATTATTCAAACAATCATGCTAAGTGGTATGCAAAACACCAAGGTGATCAATGAGCTGATGAAATGGCTTCACAGCTAAAGATCATTCTACCTATAAAGCAAAACATTTTCCAGTAAAGTGAAAATAAATCTGATGTAGCAGTTTGGGCAAGTAACAAAGCGTCTGAAAAGACAGGTAAAGCTGGAAAACTATTTTTAGGTGAGTTTATGAAAGACTGCATGGTTTTCAGATGGATGAAGCTCTTTTCCCCAAAAAAGAAGGGCTTATTTGTCAATATCAGTTTGCAAATTCTCTTGCTGAATGGATGAATGAAATATTACTTGACATTAATACTCAACTATGTCAAATAAAAGAACAAAAAAAAACAGTTGTTAGTCCATGGCACTCAGTAAGGTCACTTATAGCACCGGCACTGCAGAAGTAGCATTTTTCTGTGAGTGATAACAATATCTAAATCAAGGAAGAGTTATTAAATTTGGCTGCTTTATATAGCTGGAACACAAGAGATGATATCTTCAAGAAGCTGTTTGACTGATGCAGTTATCACAGGTCTCACATAACATGGGTTAACTGGTATCACCACAGATGGTGCCCTACTAATGATTGGAAAGAAAAACAGTATTATAACACTGGTGCAGAGAAAACTGGAACCAGAAAATGTGAAGCCATCCATTGGCGCTGTGGATCAATCATCAGCTAGCAGATGACTGTAAGTGCTTACATTCTGAGGATGCCATGTCAGTGGTAAGTAAATGCATACATTATATCTGTTCCAAGGGATTGCAACAATATCCTTTATATGCATTTCTGAAACAAAGATTGATTCTAACTAGGCAAGACATTTCCTCTTTTACAAAGATGCACTGGGCAAGTAAGAGAAGGATGCTGGTGAAGCTTTTAGAACCGAGCTCAGAAATAAAAATATTCATAGGGAAGCACTTGATAGATTCTCGCTTGGGGATATGCACCATTTGATGGATCTTTACTTCTTTTTAGACATAACATGGCAAGTGAATGTGCTTAATTTCAGTCTCTTAGGGCCTTAAACAGCTGATTACATTCATGTGTGTTACTGTGAGCACATTCCCCTTCAAACTTGCAACTGTATATAACACTGCTCCCACAAAGTAACCTCAGTCACATACTCAGCATGTAGTTCCTTGTTGGAAAAGTTAAAAGTGTCGATATACTGAAGTCATAGATCAGCTACATGAGGATTTTTTCATCACCCATTTCCAGATTTCAAAACACAGCGTTATTTGTTCTTTGTTTACAGACCCCTTTCCAGTTGATGTAGATGGCTTCCCAAATGTGCTGCAAATGGAACTTGTCTGCCTGCTGTAAAACATTAATCTCAAACAGGAGTTAAGAGATGCTTAAAGAGACTAGGGTAGGACTGGACAGTTTCTCAAGAGAATTGACCTTTTTCTTTACAGAGCTGCACAAAGGCTTCAAGAAGATGACATTTGTTTTTGGTAGCACATTAACAAGTGAAAGCTCAGATCAAAACTGAATGATGACCATCTTGCATTAATCATTAAGATTTCTATTTTAACTTCCATTAAATCAAATATAAGCTATCTGAGCATAAATACAGCCAGGTGTTTGGTGGGAAATGTTTAGAATTCGAAACGTTAAGTATTGCAGCTTCCATGCATACCTAGTACCTTTCTCAGATTTTACTTTAATTCTTTTTTAATTGCAACTAGTTCTTGTTCTTTTTGTCTGTCCCTGAAGATGGTCCATCAGGCTTGAAAATTTGTTTTTTTTTTAAGTTTCTTCTTCTTCTTCTATTTCTTCTTCTTTTGGCTTTTCCCAGTTAGGGGTCGCCACAGCGGATCACCTGTCTGCTCATGATTGGCAGTGGAGGTTTACAGTGTCGAGTTGCCAGCCCGGCACCCAACCTTCCACAGAAGGCACACACACAAGCACACACTCATGCCTAGGGCCAATTTAGAGTGTTCGATCCACCTACAGCATGTCTTTGGGATATGGGAGGAAACCGGAGCACCTGGAGGAAACCCACACAACCACAGGGAGGACATGCAGACTCCACACAGAAGGCACCCCATCCGAGGATTGAACCGGACAACCTGTAACAGAGTCGTATTCTATATTTTTTCTCAACTCAGATTTTAAAGCACTTTGGTTTGGATTCTACTCAGTTTTGCAATTATATCTATGCTTTCTAAATATAATTTCCAGGCATTAATTTGCGGTGGCGCAGCGGTAGCATTATTGCCTCACAGCAAGAGGGTCTCCTGTTCGATTCTCGGCTGGAGTATGGGGAGTGCCTTCTGTGTGGAGTCTGCATGTTCTCCCCGCAGTTGGGTGGGCATTCGAAAGACATGCATAAATGGACGTGCCTTCGTTGAAGGTTGAACGTCGAGCTGGCACCTCGGCGTTTGTGAAAATCTACTGCCAATCATTAGCGGACCGGAGTTCCCTAATCCCTAACCGGGAAAAGCCGAAAGACAAACAGCAACAATTCTGTTATAAATGTATAGTGCATTTATAAATAAGCAAACCTACAACAGAAGCACAGAATGAAGATATAATTTTCTTCAACACTTGGACATTACAACATATAGTGTTTTCCTGAAAAATTAAAAAAAAAACAGTGTTCTTAATGGTAAGACTACAAGTAAGGCAGTTTGTTAGAGTTAATAAATTATGAATGAATGAATGAATTAGTTAATTAAATATGGTACTTGGCTAACTGTTGTACTCCTCATGAGGTCAACATGGTCATTTAAGTATGAGACCCCTGATCCAAAGACATTACCAGCAAAGAATGATAAATGCACACAGTAATTAGGACACCACTTCAAAAGGCTTGCTTTTTCCAGAAACTAAATTATACTCTGTAGGTAATGGTAATAGACAGCCAAGCTGTAGTATGACTGACTGTGGTGAGTGAAAAAGCACAGCTAATGAAACTTGAAAGTACTCTCAATTCAAACTGTAGTGATATGGAAGTAGGAATCCACCAATGGTTTTTGCTATGCAAATGAAGATCATGTATATTGTTCATGCAGAATCGACTTCCTTCTCTAGATTCATAGGTTCATAGGTAGGTACTAGGCTATTGGCCCTAGGGCCTATATAAGCCTAGCCAAAAAATGTACCCTGGCTTTCGCCACCCAAGAAAATTATTTTCCTGTGTCCCTGTTGAGCAGAGCCACAGAAGTGATTCTTGGGGTGAATTTCCCATTTCCCATCCAATCATCAAGATTTTTCTTGAAGACTGCTAGTGAGAAGCTCTGTTTGACATAGATAGGTAGTCTGTTCCAGAGCATGGGAAGTCTCTGGGACAGGAATCTATCCCTCCAGCATGTTCTGTTTATTGTGGTGACAAGGTTTAGGTCCCTAGAGTGTGTAGCTTGGAGGGATTGGGATTTCTTTAAGTGGAGCATGTCCAACAGCTCTGGGTTTGACATAGCTTTCTTTGTATGTTAGGCAGAGATCACCCCTGAGTAGGCGATATGCGATGGAGTAAAGCTGTAGTTTTTTGAGACGGGCATCTGTTTGAGGCCAGTAATCCTCTTTGTGAGGTATTTCTGTGGTCTTTCCAGTTGTTGTAGATGTCTTGTGAGGTACATACCAAAAGGGGCATTGTACTCTATAATGGGTCTAATGAGTGATGAGTAGAGGGGAACAATGACCTCTTTTTTTCTGGATGAGAATCCTTTTGTGATGAGATGAGCTACGTAGAAGGATTTCCTGACCACTGTGGCGATGTGATTATCAAAGGAGAAATTACTGTCCACCTGTGTCCCAAGGTCTCTTACCACATTTTCGGCATTAAATAGGCTACCAGCTATGTGGTAGTTCATGGGTACAGAGGTTTTACCAAAGGGGATGACAATACACTTTCTGGCATTGAGCTTCAGGCCATGGCTTTGACACCAGGTATCTGTCTCACTGAGACCCTTTTGTAGTTTATCCACATCGTTAGGAGTTTCGATTATGGCTCCTAGTTTGCAGTCATCTGCAAACTTTGTTAGCCAAAGACCTTCTGTGTTAGCCTGCACTTCAGAGAAGTAGATACCAAACAGGAGAGGACCCAGGACTGAACTCTGTGGTACTCCACTTGTCACTGGTCTGAAGTCGGATTTGGAATCCGCTACTTTCACAGTGTGGGTTCTGTCCATGAGCCAGTTGGCAACCCATCTTGTGGCATAGGGATTTATACCTAGTTTAGTGAGTTTATCTATAATTCCAGAGTGGGGGATGGTGTTGAAAGCCTTGACGAGATCTAGATAAGCTGTGTGAACCATTTTACCCTCATCTATCGCTTTGGTGACTGCTTCAAAGAAGTCAATCAGGTTTAGGAGACATGATCTGCCTTTTACAAATTCAGACTGGGTAGGGTCCAGAGTTTGGAGATTACCAATGTCTTTGTTTATGAGTTCCATGATGATACGTTCTGTGGCCTTGCAGACCAGGCTCGTCAGGCTAATGGGGCAGTAGTACCTGGGGTCCATCATGGCTCCCCCTTTGTGGAGTGGGATAACCATCGTGGTGTGCCATTCAGTGGGTACAAAGCCTGAGGTGAGGCTATGATTGAACATGGTACTTAGGTAGGGTGCCAGTTCATTCTGTAGTTTGTGTGGAACGCAGCCTGTGATATTGTCAGGTACCATGAATGCTGTGTTCTTGGCTTTGGAGAGTGTTTTTTACCTGTGCAGCCGTGATTATAGGAACTTTGCATTCTTCTGGTATAGAGATGGGCCCTCTAGGGGGTGAGAGGGGGGTAAAGTTAGCACTGAACCGATCTGCTAGGATATTGGCAATATCAGTTGGTTCTGTATATTTAGTGCCATTGTGCTGTAACTCAGAGCAGATCTGAGTGTTCCCATTGAGATTCTTGACATAGCTATAGAATGCTTTGTGGTTGTCTTTAGAGTCAGTGGCAATTTTTTTTTTCTTAGCTAGCTTTGGAGGTTTTTATGAGGGATCTCAGCTTCTTACTGAGGTTGACCAGGGAGTTCCTCCAATCATGGGATTTTACTCTTTCTTGCAACAGTTTCTTTCTTCTGTTGTAGAGTTTGTTTATGGCAGAGGACCACCAGATTGGCTTCCTTTTTTTGGAAGATAACATCTTGGTTCTATTAGGGACAGCATGATCCATGCACTAGTGTAAGTGCTTATAAAGTGCATCTGTGTAGGATTCAGCAGTCATACCTCTATTGTCTGTCTGCATGGGTGTCATGAAGTTTGCCACTTCTGTCTTAAGATATTCTTTAGTTATGTTAGGAACCTGGGTGGGAATTCCCAGATATGCTCAGAATTAGTCCAAAATGACAAAAAATACACCAAACCCACAGACATTGCCAACATCCTAGCTGACAGGTTCAGCGCAAACTCCACCCCCCCCACCAAAAGGGCAAATATCTATCCCAGCAGAGTGCTGCCCCCCTGACATCTCAGATGCTCAGGTAAGAGTCACCCTCTCCAAAGCAAAAATTACAGCATCAATGGGAACAGACGGTGTCCTGGGCTGCGTCCTACATGAACTCCAAGAAGAGCTAAACCCAAACATAAAACTAATGTTCAATCTCAGCCTTATTACAGGATATGTACCCAAAGATTGGCATACAGCAACAGTGGTCCCTCTCCACAAAGGTGGTGCCTCAACGGATCCTGGAAACTATTGCCCCATAAGCGTGACTAGCTTGTTCTGCAAAGCTATGGAAAGGATCATCATGGACCTCATAAATAAAGATATTGGGGACCTACAGACACTGGATCCTACCCAGTTCGGCTTTGTTAAGGGCAGATCCTGCCTCTTAAACCTGGTCGATTTCTTTGAAACAGTCACCAAGGCCATTGACGAGGAGAAGGTGGTCCACACAGCCTACCTGGACCTCACAAAAGCCTTCGATACAATACCCCATTCAGGCATTATAGATAAGCTCACCAGCTTAAATATAAACCCCTATGTCACTAGATGGGTTGCAAACTGGCTAAAGGACAGAACCCACATGGTTAGAATTGCTGGAGCCATGTCAGACTCCAAACCAGTTACAAGTGGCATCCCACAAGGCTCAGTCCTGGGACCTCTCTTGTTCGGTATATATTTCTCAAAGGTACAGGCCAACACGGAAGGACTGTGGCTGACCAAGTTCGCAGATGACTGCAAACTGGGCGCCATAATTGACTCTCCAGCCGACACAAGCATCCTCCAAAAGGGCCTCATAGAAACAGACAACTGGTGCCAAATCTATGGCCTCAAGCTAAATGCCAAAAAGTGTATAGTCATCCCCTTTGGCAAAAACAAAGTGCCCACAAATTACCACATAGGTGGTAATCCATTAAGCACGGAAGAAGTAATTAGGGACCTGGGGACCCAAGTTGATAGCAATCTCTCATTTGACAACCACGTGGCCAAAGTGGTTAGAAAAACATTTTATATAGCCCACCTAATCATGAAGGGATTCACATCTAGATCAGGGGAGGTCATTGTGCCTCTTTACTCATCCCTCATCAGGCTCATAATTGAGTACAATGCCCCTTTTGGGATGTACCTTACCAGACACCTGCAGCAACTGGAAAGACCCCAAAAGTACCTCACCAAGAGGATCAAAGGGCTCAAACAGATGCCATATGCTGCCCGGTTAAAGAAACTCCAGCTCTACTCAGTGGCATACCGCCTGCTCAGAGGCGATCTGTGCCTGACGTATAAAGCCATGACCAACCCGGAATTAATGGACATGCTGCACCTCAGAAAATCCAAATCACATCGAGCTACGCGCTTGAGAGACTTGAACCTCAGCACTGAAATAAATAGGACATGCTGGAGGGACAGATTCATAACCCAGAGGCTCCCTTCACTCTGGAATAAAATCCCAGTCCAGATTAGGTAGAGTCCCTCATTGACTCTCTTCAAGAGGAATCTTGATGAGTGGATGGGAGATCATAGATTTACCCCAGGTATCACTTCTGTGTCACTGTTAGACAGAGGCACAGTATACTAACCTTGAAAAAGGGCATAGCAAAATTAATTTAAAATGGTTGGCGAAAGCCAAACACACTCTGGCTAGGCTTATAAATGCCCTAGGGCAGATAGCCTAGTATGAACCTATGAACTTGTGTGAAGTTGGCTTTGGAGAAGTTTTTTACGATGGTTTCCCTAATTGGGGGTGGGATGTGGATGTCTAGGCTGATCAGCTTGTGGTCGGATCTGACCAATGAGTAATTGACCTCTGGTGTGGAACACCGGTTTCCCATGTTGGTAATGACCAGGTCTAGGATATTGCTGCCCCTGGTGGGGATGTGAATAAGTTGATCCAAGGCACTGGAATTTATGAATTCTAGAAAATGTTGAGCAAAAGAGTTGGTACATGAGTAGTTTTCCCAGTTAATGGTGGGGTAGTTGAAATCGCCCATTATTAGGGTGTTGGGTTGTACCCTAATACTTTCCAGTGTATCAAGAAATGAGAAGTGGGAATCCTGGGGCATGGTGGGGGGTCTGTAGCAAGCTACAATTTGGATTGCGGTCTTGCCCAGAGTTAGTTGCACTTGGATAATCTCGGATGCATTATGCTGTGCAACTAGCCTGGAGGTGTGGATATCGTTAATGAATATGGACACGCCTTTGCCTTTAGTGCTTCGTTCTGGGTTAGGTGGCCGAAAGGTGTGTTATGAATTGTAGCCTGGTAATGCAGGGGTGCTCTCTGGAGCTTTGAACCAGGTCTCTGTCACTGCACAGATGTCAATGTTCTCCATTTTAAGGAGTGCCTCGAGTGAGTGCATTTTGAGGTTTAGACTTCTAGCATTGAGTAGCATTACCCTCAGATTTTGCTTGCTTGTACCTGTTACGGTGGTGAATTTGTCATTTGAACCTTGCCTAAAAAAGGCACTATAGGGGTGGCAAGAGCCTCTACTTCCTAAGACTAAGCCTGAGCAATAAACAGTTCCCAACCAGTGCAAAAAAATTTAGCAGAAAATTCTAGTTTGACCTGGTGCAGAACTCTGAATTTCCCACAGACAGCAAAGAGTCACCCTTTGTACAAGAAATGTATTTGAGTGGTCAGCCTCAGAAGTGGCAGGTGTATCTCCCTTATGCTGGGTTGCTGAATTTGCCTTTTAAGTTGAAAATAACGTTGTGATCATATCTGTTAGGGTTACTTTGGAGCCAATCAGCTAATATAACCACGCATATGAGAATAGTATGGGGCAGGAGCATCAAAGTCATCAATAAAGAAAATGGGAGCCATATAGTACTCCTAACGTGAAGCATACCCAATTGTTATGTTTTGGAGCAAACAGGAATGGACAGAGTTATAACAAGAGAAGCTGTCACTTCAAGTAACACACCCATGTTGCGCTTCACTAAAATTGTTACACATTATAATTAGCTGTGCAATTACCCTATACAAGCAGGCAGCTAGGGACAGAGCCCTGACAGACATACCCTCCATGCAGCTCCGGGAATGTCAGACAAATTGGTTGTTGAGAAATTTGTTGTGTCCTGCCTTACTTTGCTAGCAAACCCATAAAAATATGTAATATTATACTAAGGATGTAACAAGGGGAGTGAGAGCAAGCCCCCCCCCCTCCTCTCTTATATCATGTTTGTTTTTGTGATTTGCTTCATTTAGGTTTCAAACAGTTCTACTGTCAAGGAAGTAGATTAATTACTGAATCTACTCATGTTCACCGAATTAGGCTTCCAATAACTGCCATGCACTTTAACAAGTTCTACGGCTCCTATAAATAAAACTAAACTTATCTCAACAAAATCGATAATTTATTTTTACAGTTACTTCACTTGACTCCCCGGCATACCTTAAGGTACTACATTAAATATCGTAATGGTAATTGCAGAAAAAAAAGAAATCTTGGCTTGGGATACGGTACCCGTTTCACGGTCAGTAAGACATGTTTGTGTAATGAAATCTCTTTCCTTGGTATAATAAAGATACTGACGAGGGAGGTGACATGTAATTTGCATGTCCGTGTCACAAATTGGTAGCAGACGGTTGGTTGTAGAAAAGTTCAGTCAATTAGGTAAAAAAAAACTACCTGCGTTGTAACACGGTCACAGTGGTTACGACGTATTGATTATAACATTTAAAAGCAGAAACCAAAACATGTTTTAACCCATTGTTGCTCGACACTGAAATACTGTACAATGGCAACCAGGAAACAAGGCAACCCCTAAGCACCAAGACAGAAGGGACTAAAATGAGACAGAGTCGCGTAATGCCGTGTCAAGCTGTATACAACGTGACACAAGGAAAAGTCAGTACTAAACGAGGTACTTGAACTTCTTATGGGCTAGGGCTGGACACTTTCGTATCTAAAAAAAAAGTCTAGTTCCTCTTCCTGACTTTGTAACGATTTTAAACATTCTATTCAGTTGGTAAGAGAGAGAGAACGACCACTTTTAAGAATCTTTGTTATTTTTTTCATAAAGAGTCGTGCAAGAGCGTCCCACCCTCGCGTTCACTTCGCCGCGAGGACATCGAAGGGATTCAATTTCTTCTCTGTGCTTGAAGTGACAGCTTCGAAACATTTGTCTTTTGAGGGGGCAAAGAGGTTACCGTTCCTCTTTCTGAGGATGGATAGTTTAACTGCTGTTTTAAGACATGTGGTGCTTACTTAGTGTTTCAAGGAAGCAAATCTATATGGTTGATAATATACGATAATCGGGAAAATGACTTCTGTTTGGAAAAGGTTACAAAGAGTTGGCAAAAGAGCCTCAAAGTTTCAGTTCGTGGCTTCGTACCAAGAATTGATGGTTGAATGTACCAAGAAATGGTAAAGGCTCAACTTTATACTTCAACCCTAAACTGTACTGTTCAACAGTTGTTTGATTTGTGGGTGTGTTCGTTTGTGTGGTTCATCTGACTAAAAGAGAGGATGAACTATTGCTTAAGGAAGTCAACACGCTTGACGTTTAGTAAACACTACATGTAGTTTACATATTTGTTGCACATGCCTTGTCATTCTGCCTTAAAATTCCGTTTATGTGTTGTTTACATTGCTGAACTTTACAGTGTGAATAATAACACTAGAAAACCATTTATGTATGTATTTGAATGGGAGACAGCTTTCACAATGTGTCCGATGCGTACCAACATTGTTGCACAGGAGTGGAGTTAGGCTTAGTACTGGTCGGTGTACTAAAAATAGAATAAACGTTGCAACGGTTATCAACACTGTTGGTCTTAACTAGCATTTCGGTAAGCTGGCTGATGAGTTTCTTTTTTGCAACCCTGTGACATTAGTTAGCCAAAAAGTTGCACAGGGTGGTACAAAAACAATATCTGTAATAAATATGAGTTAAGCAGGATCCTGGATGTGGAGTATTGTGCGTTTTTGTAGTTGTACGAACCCCATGCTATACTTGCCTTTGATGAATATCCTTTTTCACAACTTTCTTCTTTCCCTGGCTATACAGCTGCTGTGTTTTTGTTTTCAATGAATTAATTATTGTTAACCAGGTAAGCGTTCTGGCCCATGAACCTTTCACAGCTATGGTGCACGACTTTACCTCTCAACCTCTTAGCACAAAAAAATCGTGACAAAGGCAAAAATAATGGGGCAAAACAGGGGCAATTTTTAAATATTACTCTTACACTTAGTCGTTAGAATAATATGACTTCTGTTAGCAGTCATTTTCTGAAGGATATGAAGTCTAAAACGCAAATGTATGTCATTATTTATTGACTTCAACCTTCACTGATTTGCCAGAAAACTACAAACTTTATGAGGAACACACCAAAAATATGAGGCAAAAATCTGGACATTTTGCAAAATCTGGACAGTTGAGAGGTATACAAGGGCTATGTTAATTCTTCGCAGCTTAGGTAGGTAATCAGCTAGCATGTTTTTGGAAGTGCCAGGAAGCCAGAGTACTGAACCCAGTCCAACAGGGAGGGTTATAGGAAGCTAGGCTTGAGCTCTGGACTCATAAGGCAGAGTTCATAACACAGAGCTGCTCTGCATATTAGATGATCTCCATATCTCTATTCCCTTTTTAATACATCCCCTTTTCCTGGAACTCATCAGTATTTATGATTTTTAGAAGTTGCTATTATCATTTTAATTTTTCACTTGGTATGGCATTTGGTGTTGAGGATTATTATGCACTGGTCCACAGGCTGGGAAGATGAAGTTCGGTCTGATCTAGGTTTGCTGCATGGCTGACTAGTGTGTTAAAGACTGAATGCCATTGTTTGCTGTCCTTCCCAGTGGGAAGTTTGGAAGAACTGCCACATTGAGAGTGGTCTCTTCCTCCCTCGAATGTTGAAATAAATTACAGTCTGATGACCCCATGTAAGGATGGGGGACATAGACCTACTGCTGAACTGAAAACTTATCTTTATAAATTAGGTGTCATTTTGCCATCATAGTTTGGTAAAACACCAGTAGTACTGTAGTTGTTGCACCTATTCACTAGTTGATTTATTGGTCTCCATCTATCCTTGCATGCAAGACTCCAAAGTCTTCAACTCTTTAATTTCATCTCTGCTGCAGAAAGTCTACTTTTATCAAGGAAGACCATTACTTCCAATGTAGAGGTGCTGCTCGACATCCCATCTTTGTTCACACTTAACAGCAAACCACTGTAGTGCAGACTAAGTATTACAAACAGTGAATGCCAAGAAGACAATATTACCTGAAATCTGTAAACTTGCAGACTTCAGGTATCTAAACTAGAAGCTGATCAATCCATGCCTGCCATTTGATATCCTTTCCATGAAAATCATGAACAGGAAGATAGACAAGGTACATCCTTGGCAGGAATATTGCACCCACCATAAATGTAGTTGATTTAACTTTAGGAATGCAAGCCCAGGTCTAACTGTTAAAATACAGGGACCAAATGGCACACAGTCATGACCCTGGGTCCCATTATGTTGTAGCATCTCCTACATGCCATTTCAGGTTCACCCTTATATGCTTTCTCCAGTTCTATAGACTGTATACTGTACTAGTACACCATAGTCCCTCCAGTATCCATGCAAATACAGGTTCATCTTCGGTCAGGAAAGAATCTAAATTTCTGTTTGTAAATCAGAGGCTCAGCTGACAGATGGTGTTTCAGTATTGATGTAGGCTGTCTCAGTGAGACTGAGGAACATGATCTGTCTATAACTGGAGCACATGTGTTGTCTCCCCTTCCTTTTGAAAATGGAAGCTACCAGTTCTGGGTATCATACCAGAAGTACTGTTCCCATCTTCAATGATACATTGAAAAGGTTTGTTAAACATAATGTTGAGTCTTTCGGCTTTTCCCGGTTAGGGGTCGCCATAGCGGAACTCCGGTCCGCTAATGATTGGTAGTTGATTTTTACGTGCCGAGTTACCTGCCCTGATGCACAACCTTCAAGGAAGGTACGCCCATTCACGCATGTCTCCATGCAGAAGACGCTGTAGCTGAGAATCGAACCGGACAGCATCTTACTGTGAGGCGACAATGCTACCGCCAGGAATGGCCCTAGGTCTTCTGGTGGCCTAGGCAAAAGGGCTACATGGCGACCCGCCGCCACACTACCTGGTGCCCCCATCCTGGTCTACCTACACCAAATAAATACTGGAAAAGCGCCTCTGCTAGTCCAGCACCCTAGGCGGCCGCCTAGTTGGCCTATGCCTAAGGCCGGCTATGGCTACTGCAGCACCACCACCGCAGTTTTTAAACATGATACTCCAACAATATTCAGCAACTTCAGCATTTCTGGCCAAATCTCATCCAGTTCTGTAGCAGTGCCCCATCAGAACTGCTGAGATACCATAGTGACCTCCTCTGCAGAAGCATTTGTAGTCCCACCATCTGCTTCTAGCACTGGCTGCTCAAAGTGTGGGCATTTCCATGAGGTGTAGGAGGTCCTCAAGATGTTCTTTCTGTCCGTTGTCAGAGTCCCAGGTTGATGTCAGTGTTTCTGCACACTAGAAGAGAGCACCCAGGACAGTGTTCAATCCCTCCACCATAGAGTCACAATAACCTCTCAGAGGTCATGGTTATGGTTATGGTCAGTCCTTAACTAGAATGGAAGTCCAGTTACATTTCAGCATTCAGGTTCAGATCAGGAAAGTCATTCCTCCCAGTTACACCTGCTGTTGTAAATGTCAGTCTCTTAGCATAACTGCATAATTACTGTGGTAACCTGTCAAGCACCGCACCTATGATTCCCAAGAAAGCAGAATATTCTGAATAGCTGTTAGCTGCATATGCACAAATAATGAACAGTTTTATTTTGTGCTACTCACAGTCAATTTCAAGCAACCCTCTTGTCTACCACAGCACACTCCAAATGTAGGACATCATGTCAGGAGCTTGTGAATATTCCTGCACCTCTGTTCAGAGGCAACTCCAAGAGTGAAGAGGGAGAGAGCGAAAGAGAGAGACAGAGACCATCTCCTTTTGAGATATCTGGTTTCAGAGTGAATGCTTTATGTGGAAGTATGGGTATCTGTTATATAGCTGACAGTTTTCTGCCTCCTTACAAGCTGTGGATTCCCTCCCAGCAGTGAAGTGACATTTCATGCCACAGGAACAAGTTTCCTTTGCCAAAGTCTAGTCTGTCATAATCTGTCCCACCCCTAAGTATGTGCCAGAGTAGTCCAGAAACATAAGGCCTTCGGATAACTGGTAGCTTCCCATCTTGACGTAATACATATTTTGTTCATACTTAATCGTTCGTACTTTGGGAGGTTAATTCTTGGCATAGTTCAGTAAATGTTTCATAAATGTTAAGATTTTTCATTGTAAAGATGTAATTTTGCTTTAGGTACTGACATTTTTATTCAGTATTCAATTTTGAGCAGGAATTTTTCTTTTTTGGGGGGTTTCTAGAGGAAAACACTGTGAAATAAAGGTTGACTGATTCTGTAGTATTTATGTGTGGCAGAAATAATAAGCAAAAGGAAGTATTTTGTAGTAACCAGTTTGGTTGGTGACATTTTTATTTTGGAGAAGTTAAAGGGGGCTATGGAATGACAGGTGACAGAAGAGAAATGAAGGAAGAGGATTCAAGTTTCAAAGTGTGTAGAACAAATTGGTACTGTTATCTGCTTTGAGCTGTTTTAATTGATTTTTGTTAGGGTTTTTCACACTGCAGCAAGGACAATGAACATTTTACATAACTTCTTTATGCATTCACACTGATGTACATTTCTTGTGATTGCTTATGATCTATTCACATTTCTGTCCTTTAGCATGCTATGTAGCAAGTTCGTTTGCAGTGGAACTCACTCTGTTCCAATACAGCAAAAGGGAGATTCTTTGGGTTTTACATATTTATGTTGGTTTATAAAAAAAGATCACTTAGCAAATTTTGTTTTAACCCTGGTACTGTCTACATCACTGCATGATAGGTTGTTCTGTAAACTGTTTGCACAAATACCACTGTATACATTTCACATCTCAGGAACATTGGTGTCATTTAAGTAGCTTACCAGCTCACCAACAGTCTACTTCTGAGAGCATGTAATTGTGCTTGTTGTGTGTGAAAGCAATATATTCATTTCAAATACTTATGATTGTGTATATGTATATGTATCTTCCCCTAACAAAAAAGCTGTTTGCTGATGTCTTTAAATAGTTATCAGAAGGATTGTTTTGCTGAGGGATCAAGCAGAATCCTTGTCAGTGTGTCATGTGGCTTTCCCTCGTATTGTATGCAGTGTTCAATCCTTAACATAACACATTTATTGCTTTGCACCTTGTGCTTGTAACTGAATACTCAGAGGCAACTAATTTTGTGGTGGTATGTTGAAATAAATGGTAGAATGGAAGGTTTTCTGTCTGCCCAGTGTACATAACTCACAGTTCTCAAACCACTCGAGGTATTCTTAAATACATGTTGGGCATCATTTTCCCTATATATAAAGAAAAACATTCCTTTAACTGTCTTGTTCTGTGACATACTGTGACCACATCTGTGTGTGTGTAGCTGTGAATTCCCTTGTTTGGCAGTATCCTAAAATATGTGACAGAAACACATTTCCAGATTGTGGAAAAGGCAGAAGGCACTTATTGTTTTGTCATGTGGCCAGACTGTTGCTATGCTTTCGATGTCTAACTATACTGTCTTATATCCAGCATATCAACACTTGCATACATGGTTTTCTTTAGGTGTGACTGCAGGACATATTAAACATGCACTTAATGGTTTATAGGTACACAGATTCATAGGAGGTTACTAGGTTAGTGACCCTAGAGCCCTTACAAGCCAAGCCATGTTAATCCCAAATTGCGCCATCTGTCCTAGTCTATGTAACTCCCCCTGTCCATGAGGGACATAGCTGCCACCCCTGGGGTGAATTTTCAGTCTCCCATTCATTTGTCCAGGTTTCACTTGAATAGTCAGTGAGGAGCTCTGCTTCACGTGAATTAGAAGTTTGTTCCAGAGGAGTGGCAGTCTCTGGGAGACATATTTATCACTCCAGCATGTTCTGTTAATGTCACAGACTAGGTTAAGATCCATAGAGCGAGTGTCTCTTGTGCCATTAGATTTGTGTATGTGAAGCATATCCATCAGTGCAGGGTCAGAGTCTGCCCTGTAGGCCAGGCAAAAGTCTCCTGTCAGCAGCCTATCTGACAAAGAGTACAGTGGCAGGGCTTTTAGTCTATACACATACGTCATGGATTGGAGGCCTGTATTTTCTTGGTGAGGAACCCCTGTGGTCTCTCCAGCTGCTCCAGGTGTCTGTTGAGTTACATGGAAAAGGGATCATTGTACTCTATATTAGTGGTCTGATGAAGGTTGAGTACAGTTGGGCTATAACATACTTAGACCTGAATGCAGTGTCCTTACTTATGAGGTGCATAACTGTAGAATGCTTTCCATACTACAGAGGAAATTTGGTGGTCTAAGTTCAGATTGCTATCTACCTGTGTTTCTAGGTCTCGCACCAATAGGTTTGAGCTTGGGGGGGGGGGGTTTGCAACACTGTAGATAGCAGGAAATTCTACTTTCCCAAAGGGAATAATAATGCACATTTTTGCCTTTAGTTTTAGACCATGGCTTTGACACCAGTCATTTGTTTGTGATTGCCCTTCCTATAGTATGTTAACATTGTTGGGGGACTCAATCAATTGCACCCAGTTTTGCAATAATCAGCGAACTTGGTAAGCCAAAGGCCATCTAATTTAGCCTGGACTTCTGAGAAGTAGATTCTGAACAGTAAGGGACCCAGCACGGAACCTTGTGGTATGGACTGGTGACAGGTCTACTGGTAGAGGTGGAGCCACCAGCTTTGACAGTATGTGTTCTGTTGGTAAGCCAGTTCACTACCCTTCTAATGATGTAAGGGTTAAGCCCTAATTTTAATTTCTCATATTATTTTAGGTTTCTGATACAGTGATGAGAAAGGATCCCATTCCTAAGTCAAAGTATGATTAAAGTTCATGAACTTAGTATTATTTCATTCTCTGATGTTAGCCAGAAGTGCTCTTCACAGAACCCACAATGTACCCAGTAATGACTTTTTCCGCAATTCGTACAGAGTTGCATGTATTGGTAACTTATCTAGGTACGACTGTAAATTATTTTTTTATAAGACCTGTTGCACCTACTACTATTGGAACAGTCTGAGTATCCTTCTTCCACATTGCCTCATTTCTGCCTGCTAATCCTGGTATTTTATGACTTTGTGTCTCTCTGTACATAAGACACTGTAGTTACTAGGAGTAGCAAATTCATTGATCAATGCTGCTTTTATCTTCTTGTCATGGACTACTATGTCTGGTTTACTTGTATCTATTTTTTGAAGTGTTGGTAATGGGTGATCCCATGTGATATAAACTTCATCATTTTCTATACTGCATTGTGGCTTATGTTTCCAGTGTTTTTCATGTTTTCCAGCTACTTTAATATTATAATGTTTACATAATCCCCAATGCTAGTCTTGTCACATTATTATGCCATTCAGTATGCAGTCCTTTTGCCATTAGTATATCACAACCAGCAACAAGATGTTCAACTGTTTCCAGTTCTGTTTTTCAAAATCAACATTTATCTGTTTCTTCCACATGTTCAATGGACTTTGTAAACCAACATGTACATAGTCCACAAGCTTGGGCCGCCAATATTAATCTTTCATATTTTGGGTTAAATTCACTTGTTCTTAACCATTCCTGCTTTTGATCCTGATCAACACGAGGTTGTTCCAAAAGTCTTCTGTACTTGCAACTATATTTATGCATTTTTCACATTTCTTGCCTTCTTATCTAATCCTTCACCTTATATTCTGTCTTTTATTTTTTTGTCACATTCAGTTGCTGCCTGATTTTTGTTTTACTCATGGTTTGATTTCCATTCCTGCTTGACGCTAGTATGCTTCTGCTAAACTAAGCCGGGAAGTCATGTTAGACTTATTCTCCTCATGTTTCAAAACTTTCACTATGTTTGGGTGTTTTGAGTTCAGCAGATATGTATGCAGTCCCATGATTGCATATCTATACATGTAATCATTTATTTTTATTTATTTATTTTACATTTGTTGACCAGGCTAGTCTAACTGGATATATGTCCATTTTCAGTAGAGGCCCGGGGAGAAAAGTCCACATAAGCAAATATTTACAACTTCAGGTACAGATAAATAATTCTGTAACAACTTAAGGTACAGTACTATTTTGAGCTGAAGAATACTCATTTTATATAGACAAATATTATTATTAAAGGAGCAGAGGATAAGAAACAGTTAGAGCAACAAACTATTTTAAAGTGTCACACAAAAAGAAAGAGAGGTAAAGAAAAAAACACAAATAGATATAGCAGCTCAAGGAGCAGTATTTAGCAGAGTTATACCATTTATCCTATAATAGCATAGCAACTTAAAGGGAAGCAAGTGGTAGTAAGTAAAAAGAAAGTTTATATGGATGCTTTTATGTGTTGAATAGATTACTGCTACTTGCTAAGTAAGTACAGAATTAGAAAAAAGAGTATTAGAGTGCAACTGTAAAAATACTGAAATAAAGTAAAGGTGAGACTACTGTATGAGGCATGGAGAGAGTAGGAATCCAAATGCAAATGGTAATGTGGGAAGGCTACAGAGAAAGTGGTGGTAAGATTAGTCTGGGTTACTACATGGGCCCAGTGGTTACAAAGGTGTTGTTTGAGTTGTTTTTTGAACATTTTTACTGAGGAGAGGGATGAGAGTTCAAAGGGAAGGAGGTTCCAGGATTTTTACTGAGGAGAGAGATGAGAGTTCAAAGGGAAGGAGGTTCCAGGATTTGCCAACAGTGTTGGCGAACAGAGAGTCACCGGCTGTATTTTTGGATTTGACTGTGGACACCCGTACTTTATTGGCTGAGCGAAGGGTTGTCAAATTACTATAGGGGGTAAGAAGGCTAGTAAGTATGGGATAATTTTTTGGAAGATAGAGGATATTATGGGCGGTAATAAGTTGTTTAATTTGGAGTTGATTACGGAGTTCTAGCCATCCTAGTTGTTTTAGGTTTTGACAGTGGTGAGTTCTAAATGAGGAACCAGTAGCAAATCTGGCAATATTGTTGTAGGAGGTAGTTAGTTTGTTAAGGTTGCTTCTTGACAGGTTGTTATAGATGGGACAGGCATAGAGGAGGGTGGAAATTAGATGGGTGAGGGCAATAGTTGTTCTAGCTGTTGGAGTAAGGAAGGGTTTAATCCTATAGAGGGAGCCTAATTTTCTGTTCACTGTTTTTATTGTAGTGTTAATATGTATGTCAAAGCTAAGATTATGGTCTATAGTAATCCCTAAGAGCTTGGTAGTTGGGTCAGGAGATATAATGATACCATTATTGGATATAACTGTGAAGTGAATTGGGGGGGACCTTTGCATGGGAGTGAAGAGTAGTAGTTTTGTTTTTTTAGGATTCAGGAGGAGGCTATGCTGTAAGAACCATCTTTCTACGCTGTTGAGCACTGTTTGGGTGGTGGCCCGAAGTTGAGATTTAGAGGTAGCTGAGCATATTAGCGTGGCGTCATCAGCATATTGGATACATGTAGCTTGAGGAATGATCAAATTGAGATCATTTATGAAAATTGAGAATAGGAGAGGGCCTAGGATAGAACCTTGAGGGACTCCTAGGGTAATAGGAAGGTGAGAGGACAGATTATTTTCCCAGAACACAGCCTGTTGCCTGTTGTCAATGTAGGATTTAAACCATTTTAAAGCCTGTATATCTAGTGAGAGAGAACCAAGTATGTTCAAGAGAAGTTGATGGTTGACCATGTCAAAGGCTTTTGATAGGTCAATAAAGAGTGCTGAGGATAGAGTATTGTTGTTTTTGGTTATTGTTAATACAGTCAGAAAAGGATAAGAGGGCTGTGGTGGTACTATGGTGAGGCCTAAAGCCATGTTGGCAGTTAGCTAGTAACTTATTTTTAGTAGGTGGTCTAGTAGTTGGCGGTGGATACATTTTTCCATAATTTTAGAAAAAGGGGAGAGTAAAGCTATTGGACAGTAGTTAGAGAGTTCAGTTGAGTTGCCTCCTTTGTGGAGTGGGATAATATAGGAGACTTTCCAGATAGATGGAATTGTTCCTTCCATGATGGTTCTATTTATAAGGATGGAAATAGGAAAGGATATTGCTGCTGCAGCTATCTGTAGATATTCTGCTGGTAAATGGTCAGCTGAGGGGGTACAAGGTTTTAGTTTATGAAGAAGAGTGCAGATGATGGACGTTGGGACTGGTTGTAAATTAAATGATGGGGTTAAAGTTGACAAGGAGGATGATAGATATGTGTTAACAGGAGGTAGTGTGTTAGCGAGAATTTGGACTGCTTCAGTGAAGAAGGTATTGAAGACATTAGCAATATGCTTTGGATTTTCATAATTGGATCCTGTAGGGGTGGGAGTTTTGGACTGTCCTGGGTGGAGGAGTCTGTTAATGCCTGCCCAGAGCTTTTGTGGTTTATATTGATGGGTTTGCTGGTTGTTGTGATAGAAGTTCCTTTTATCTAGTAGTATAGACTTTTTGATGACATTTCTCAACTGTCTAAATGTTAGATGATCAGCAGGGTTTTTAGTTGCTCACCATTTGGCCCAGATTTTATTTCTCTGTATAATTTTGTGCCTTGTTTCTTTTGTTAGCCATGGAGCAATTTTTATCCTATTTCTCATTGAGCGAGATGGGGCATGATGGTCCAAGATTTCTAAGAATTTGGCATTAAAGTAGGATATAGCTTCATCTAATTGTAGGTATTTTAGGGGTGACCAGTCACATGCTTTCAGTTCAGTTTGGAAGTTAATAGGGTTAAAGTTTTTGTTGGACCGAATGGTTTTATATAAGGTTGGTTTATGAGTATTCATTTTTTGTCTCATTATGTAGGTCAGTGAGTGGTCACTGATATCATCAGGAAGGATTCCTGCATCATAAGAAAGGGGCTGACTATTTATTAGTATCCAGTCTAGAGTTGTTTCTTTGTTGTTGGGTTTATGGATCCTGGTGGGGGAGGTGATAGTTTGAGAAAAACCATAAAGGTTTATGTGGGTAGTCTGGTTGTCTGAGATGCAGGTATTCCAGTCAATATTAAAGTCACCCAGTATTATGGTTTCTTGTGGGTAGTTGGTTGACAGCCAGGAAAGAATATTTTCCAGGATGGTTATGTTGTTACCAGGAGTGAGGTAGGCACATATTATATGGATAGATCTGTGGGTGTTGATTTGGAGTTTAGAAATAAGGATTTCTGTTCTACTAGTAGAAGATGGTTGCACATTTATTGGTGTTAATTGCAATTCTGCTTTGTATAGTATTGCTACACCACCGCCCCTTTTGGTTATATGATCTAATCTCATTATATTGTATCCTGGCGGGGTGATTTCATTGTCAGGTGTTGCAGGTTTTAACCAGGTCTCTGTTAGGCAAAGGATGTCAGAGGAGTGGATATCTAAGAGGGCATGGAGGTGGGCAACTTTATTGTTTAGGCTCTGTATATTGAGGTGAGCTATGAGGAGGGAATTTGATACTTTTGTGATGGTTTGAGAAGTAGAGTGATTTTGACTGGGAGGGTTGGTGGTGGTTGTAGTGTTGGGGCCAGGGTTTGGATGGATGTCACCATCTAAAAGTTTAGCATTTTTAATCCTGTGTATGATATTTAGGAATTTACAGGGTGTATATTTTGATTTCTTGGGTTGGTTATAGTTGATGTGGACTAAACGATGAAACTTTGGTATTAGATAGGTGGGTGTTGAGGTAATATTAATGTAGTTATGGTAAGGTAGTTGGTCTGTCAAGGTTGCTTGTTTAAGGGACTGACTGTAGTAATTCAAGGTCAGATGTTCATATTTAGTTAGTGTATAGGTTATAGTTAGTAAAGGTAAGATGGCAATTAAGAGGAATAGTTGTTGGTATTTGAGTCTGGGTAAAGAGGCCATGGTGATAGGTTAGGTAATTAAATACATTGGGGTAAGGTATCTTTAAGAGGAAGAGAGTGGGGAGGTAGTGCAAGCTTTAGCAGTAAGTTAGGATATAGAGTTTGTAATTGATTAAGTACTGCTAGAAGTAATGAGTATCTTTAAGTGGTGAGTTTGGGTTGTTAGGATGTAATGAGTAGGAGGATGAGATTGGCTGTGTAGGAGTGGGGGTGTGGCCACAGGAGGTATAAGGTTAGGACCCCTGGGGTGGGTGGGAATTGGGGGTAGGGGAGCGGAGTGAACCCGCAGGGTGAACGGAGTGGGTTCAGACAGGTAAGCGAGTAAGTCAGCAAAAACCTAACAGTAAGCAGCTAACTACTGGGTACTGCAGTTGAGAAGGAGTAGGTCTAGGGAGATAGGTAATAGTGGTGGTGAAGGTAAGTGATAGCAGAGAGCAAAGCTAGCAGAAAGTAGCAAGTAGAGATAGGGCAGGAAGACAGTTCACAAGCCTGAGACAGAACTTTCAATTCTTTGTAGATCAGGGAAGGATGGAAGATTTAGGTGCTATCCTAGTTTAGAGTGCCATCTAGTGGTCAGATAGAGTTATAACAACAGAGGCAAGTGAGCAGAGAGAAATGTTTCAAGGTTTAGGAAGGCTCCTAAGGATAGTTTCAGGAGACAGCCCAGGAGGGATAAAACATCTAAATGCTAGGGGATAGAGAGGGGAGAATGGCTGCTGGGTATCCTGGCTAAGGTAACATATAATACATACACTAGATATTTATCAAGTGTATAAATATTACCACTTAGGTTCATAGGCTCATAGTTTAGTACTAAGCTAACTGCCCTTGCAAGCCATTTTAAGCCTAGCCAATTATCCCTTGTGAGACTCAAACCCTGCACCTTGTGTTTGTAAGGCAAACACCTTAGCCATTAAGCCACCCTCCCTTTATTTGATAACACATACTTTCTTGCCTCCTAGTGAATAGGGTTCATTAAGCAGGACGGCAAGTCTTTGTGCTATAGATAGATATATATAATATATGTATATATTAGATAGATAGATATATATAATCAGTTTTGAGGAGGCCCATACCTCCTTCAGAATGGGGAATATTCCCCTAACTGAGAGAGTTTTTCAATGATACCTCAGTGGGGTTGTGTCAAAAGTCTTGACCAGGTCAAGATAGGCAGTATGCACTGTCTTACCTTCATCCAGGGTTTTGTTGACTTTCTCAAAGAAGTCCACCAGGTTTAATAAGCATTATCTACCCTTAATGAAGCCAAATTAGGTTGGGTCTAGAGTTTGAAGGTCGCCTACATCCTTGTTAATAAGGTCCATGTCAATTCTTTCCATGGCCTTGCAGATGAGACTGGTTGGATTTATGGTTCTATAGTTCCCAGGGTCTGTTGATGACCCCCTTTTGTGCAGGAGATTACTGTTGCTGTTCTCCACTCTGCTGGAACAAAGCCAGTTCTCAGACTATGGTTAAATAGACTGCTAAGTGGGTCTACTAGGTACTTAAGCATCCTAGGATGTTATCTGGTCTCATTTAGGCCATGTTTTTGGCCTTGGAGAGTGCAGATAAGACCTGATCTCTAGAGATACTAGGCAGAGGACTGGTGTCGGGTATGCTTTGGGGTATGGCCAGTGGGGTCAGGTGGGGTGAAGTTTGCACCAAATCTGTCAACTAGCAGGTTGGCAATTTCCTGTGGTGCAGTATTATGAGTGGTACCATCCATTACCAGTTCTGCACCAAGCTGGGCATTCCCTTTTAGGTTTCAGAAGTAATGAAAGAATGCCTTATGATTATCCTTAGCTAGAGACTCTATTTGTACCTTCACACTTCGCTTTAGAAGATTTCACGAGATTTCTGATTTGTTTGTTCAAGATGAGGAGGGAATTCTTCCTCTGCTGAGTCAGTTTGCTCTTATTCTTTGACATCAGTTTCTTCCCATTGTTATAAAACCTGTTTATACTTGAGGTTCACCAGGGTGGCTAGTTTTTTTCGGGAAGACCTCATTTTGATCCGGTCAGGTACAGCCAAGTCTGTGCAGCTACTTAAGTGTTTCTACAGGGCATCTGAGTACACCTCTGTATAGGACTCGTCTGTGAGTGTGGGGGGTTTAAAACTTTTTATACCATCACTTAGTAGTCTGAAGTTAGCTTTGGAAACATTTTTCAGTTTTTTTGCTTCTGTGGGGATGTCAAGTCCAATAGTCACTTTGAACGAGACAGTTTTATGGTCTGTGTCCTTCATATTAGAGTAAAGTGAGTAATGTGATGTCTCATAACATTTGACGATAGACTTCTGTAGTACCCAGACAGCGTGTCTAAAACTCACAATGTTCAGAAAATACCATCTGATGTTGTAAATCTTTATTCATTCCTTACTAATAGGACTTCTGTACCGTCCTCGGTACCGACATGGCCGTTTCCAAGCTCGCACCAGCCAAAAACTGTCAGCTAAGACTTACCCATAATGTCCCTCTCATAGTCTCTTCAGATCTCATTTGCCGCGTTCCTCATCAGACGTGCCAAGCCTTCTCTCTCAAAGCTAAGTGTACAACTTGTGCAGTTTTGTGTAATTTCTTTTTTTGTCAGTTCTCACTAATTTCTCCTCTCATCTATCGACTTGTTCTACTTCCTACCCTCTACCTTTGGTAGTTACCCTTACACCATCATTGGTACTGTCCCTCTCGCCTACCTTTGGTAGGTCCTGTTTTTACCACTTGTGGTATTTCTAGGTATCATTGTTGGTACTCTTCTCTTTTTCTTTATGTATATATATATATATATATATCTATATATATATATATATATATATAGATATATATATATATATATATATGTGTGTGTGTGCATATATATATATATATATATATATATATATATATATATATGTGTGTGTGTGTATATATATATATATATATATATGTATATATATATATATATATGTATATATATATATATATATATATGTGTATATATATATATATATATATATATATATATATATATATATATATATATATATATATATATATATGCACACACACATATATATATATATATATATATATATATATATATGGATCTACTTCCGATTGACCGACCCCATTTGACCGGAATTTCATTTGACCGACACTTCATTTGACCGACAAGTATTGCAAATGGGATATGCCCCGTTCCCCACTGTAGTGTGACCCTTGAATTAGAATATATAGTTGGGGGGGTGTGTGGGGGCAAAGCCCCCCAATTACTTTTGTTTTATTAAGCAATATTAAAGCAAAACTAAACAATATAATATGAACTTAAGTGGGGGGCTTTGCCCCCCAGACCCCCCAACTGTATATTCTAACTCCAGGGTCACACTACAGTGGGGAAGGGGCATATCCCATTTACTTGCCAATAATACTTGTTGGTCAAATGAAGTGTCAGTCAAATTAAATTTCGGTCATTTGGTGTCGGGCAAATGGGTGTCGGTCAATTGGAAGTTAGGGCAAATGAAGTAGATTCATATATATATATATATATATATATATATATATATATATATATATATATATATAGATTAAAAAAAAGAAAACCTTTTCTCTTTCATTCTGCTGTTGTTGTTTCCTTTCTTGACTGTTTATGTCAGTGTAGATTAGTGTCATTATGTCAGAAAAAGCTAAATTCGGGTTTAAGCAGTATGATAAGTGTGGGCGTAAGATGCCCAACTCAGACGGTCACGCTCAGTGCTTTTATTGTTTGGGCATTGAGCATATAAATGCCTCATGTGATATCTGCTCCAGTTTCAGTAATTGCGCTCTAGCTGAGCGCAAAAACAAATTGATTTTGAAAGGTTTAATGAAAACGCCTTTTTCAGAGGCTGTCTCTGGGATGGAGGTCTCACCACCTCTTAAGACTAAAAAACACAAAGATTAACAGAGTCACTCATTTCCTACATCTCCATCCATTTTGGAACTGAGTCGACACCGAGCTTCCCTCGGCACCTTCGGCACAGACAACCTCTGCACCAGGCTCTTTGTCTTCTCCCTCAGTGCCGCCTCTAATTTTGACTTCTATTATGGCACCAGCTTCGGCACCATCGTCTTCGGTACTGTCCTGGGTTCTGACACTAGCTTTTACTACCATACCCAGTTCTGCACCATCCCAGGCCATGGTGCCGATAGCTTATATGGCTCCACAGACAATGACCCCGTCAGTTCCAAAGGTTGAACACCTTCCCAGAACCAGATATACTCCAACTTACAATTCTTTTTTGGGGCACCAATTTAGCCCCTTTCTTAAAAGACCTGACTCTCCTTCATCAGCCTCCTATAGATCCACCAGGAGCCTTTCAGAACAAGATGTAGTGCGGGGTTGTGGACCAGCTTCTGGCAGCTAGAGGATTACCCACCCCTGCTAGATCTTCTGTCCCCTTTGGAACGGAACCTTTCATGGCATACTCAACAGTATATCCTCCTCCAGCCTTATACTCACCAGTATATCCTCCTCCATCCTCTTCCCAGGCTCCGGAGACTTCGGTACCAATGACCACCTGGTGCATACAGTCTCAGCTCCGACTGCGGAGTTTCCCCTGTCAGCACTGATTACCCGTGGTGCATCGGCTCCATTGGAACTGGTCCACTCTCAGACCAGTGTTTGGTCTGTCGGCACCATGGTTCCTAGTTCAGCACTTATTTTTTCGCTGGCACTATCTATGTCCACGGCTCCATCGAACGCTACCAGTCAGGCTCCTCAGGGCAGGGTGTGACCCCGGTTCTGAGGTTGTCTTTCTTGGTTCCAGGCTCCCATCCCTCCTCAGGCAGGCCTGCTTTCCAGGTGATGGAGAGGATCCTTGCTTCAACAGGCTCAAAGTCAGCACCAGTGGCATCGACACCAGAACCCCCTTCCAGCATGCAGCTGTCCCAACACCCTACTCTAGGATCCTGGGCAGGGGAGCCGCAAGACCTTCCCTTGAAAGGAACTCTTTCTCCAGAGTCCTCCTCAGAAGATCCAACTGGGGAGCCACTCTACAAGAAATGGTGCAAGAGGAAGCACCTTGATTCCCCTGAGGAATCTATCACAGAGGACACCGATTGCAATGAGGGAGTAGGGTGCCCATGGCTTCCCCCAGAAAACATCTCATTTAGAGACATTCTCCAAATCCTCAAGCAGAGGGGAGACTGGAAGTCATCTAACCCATCTTTGGAGGAATCAGTGTTCTTGTAGGCCTTCTGTACTCGGCCATCTACTTCCTGGGTGACCCCATCTGCGAATGAACTGGTAAAGCTGGTCATGCAGCGTGCCCGGAAGGCCCCAGACAATGTAGAACCTGTCCCCCAGAGGCCGGACAAAATTGTATCCAGCCATGAAGACCAGCCCAATTGGTACAAGCAGTTGGTAGTTGATTCCATGGTCATGGCGACAGCCACCAAAAGAGAACTGGCAGGGAATAGTTCCACTGTTCATCCCCCAAACAGGGAGTCTTGGGCCATGGACAGACTGGGAAGCGGACCTGTGCTTCAGAGACCTTTGCCATTCAATCGGTGAACTATCTGGCACACTTCACTCACCTCCAAAGAGACCTAATTTCTGAAATGTCTACCTCTTTGGCGGGAGTACTGCCTGATGATGTGCGTGACACTGTCAGCTCGCAGTTAGCTTCCCTGGAATCTATCTCAAACTACTTGATGCGATTGATATCTCACACCAACGAGGGGGCAGCTTGAGCAGCCACATGAGGCATCGTCATGAGATGGCATGCTTGGATGCATTTGTGTGATTTCGGAGACCCCTTTAAGTCTTCCTTCGTCAATGTGCCTGTCGACGAATCTTCACTGTTTGGTCCCAAAGTACGAGACAAACTATCATGAAGTGAGAAAGATGGAAATACCTTGTCTGCTGTGGGCATACGTTTTTCCACCCCCCAGAGATCCTATTCCAGGATCCAGAGGGGAGGGAAATTGTGGTTCAAAAAGTCCTAAAGATCTTTTCGTGACACTCGTGGTAAGCAACCCCCCCCCCAGGGCAGAGGGAGCAACTCATCCAGAAGCTGTCCCTTTTGGAGCAGAGGGAGTTTTCATAACCAGGGAGCTAGAGATTTCTTCTCCGGCCAACCCTACCAGCGGTCCTGAGCAGTGGCCCGATTGTTTTCCTCTGGAAGCAGTCGGGGGTCATTTTTCTCTGCACCTACCAGCCTGGCAACTTATTACTACCGATGCATGGGTGCAGAAAATAATATCCAGAGGCTGCCATATCCCGTTCGATCTTACTCCCAGACCTGTCAAACGAATCCCCGATGTTCCACCCAACCAGAGGGAGGTATCAGCCTTAGCAATTGAAAAGCTGCTAAGAAAAAGAGTCATCCAGCCAGTCCCCCCAGACCAGAGAGGATCCGGCTTTTACTCGAGGTTCTTTTTAGTGCCAAAAAAGGCAGGGGACTGGAGACCAATCCTGGATCTCAGCCTACTGAACAAATTTATAAGACCTCAAAAATTCCGGATGATCATGGTACAGTCCATCCTCCCCTTTCTAGGGAAGGAAAACTGGATGTACTCTATAGATCTCCAGGACATGTACTACCACATAAAGATGGACCAGCACTCCCGGAGATTTCTCCTCTTTTGGCTGGGAGCCAATCACTACCAGTTCAAGGTACTGCCATTCGGTCTCTCGACAGCCCTCCGAGTGTTCACCAAATGTATGGCAGTTGTAGTAGCTCATCTTCGACTACAAGGATTCCAGGTGTTTCCGTATCTAGATGATTGGCTCCTTACCGCCACGACCAGGAATCTTCTCATCCACAGCCTCTCTTACACTCAAGGCCTCACTCTTCGCTTAGGGATTATGATCAGCAAGGAAAAATCTCAAATATCCCCAACAAAAACACTGGAATTTATTGGAGTGATCTTTGACACAACATCCTGTCAAGCCTCCCTTCCTCCTCACAGGCTCTCAAAAATAAGAAGCCAGGTTCAAGTACTCCTTCAACAAAGCTTTGTACCAGCATGCCTTGTACTTCAACTTCTGGGCTCTATGGCAGCAACCATTACCTTAGTTCCACTGGCGAGGTTGCAAACAAGAGTAGTACAGTGGCTCCTTTCATCACAATGGTTGATCTTAACCCATACTGTCGACCACTTGGTGCGACCAACCCAGGGCCACAATGACCACGGATACTTCCCTGCTAGGGTGGGGAGGGCATTTCCAGGGAAAGACCATCCAAGGCACCTGGTCCCCCATGGAGGCCAATTTGCACATAAATGTCCTGGAATTGAGGGCAGTTCTCTTAGAGTTACAAGCATTCCATACATCCCTCCCTTCCAGGACCATTGCAATTCAATCAGACAATATGTCAGTCGTCTGGTATGTAAACAAACAAGGCAGAACCAGGTCTTACCCCCTGTGTTGGGAAGCCATTTGAATTTGGCACTGGGCGATAGCTTCCAACCCCTTTCTTATAGCAATACACATTCCCGGGAGTTCGAGCCTTATTGCGGAAAATCTAAGCAGGAACATCCTGATGCCTCATGAGTGGTCCCTTAGTCCTGTAATGGCAGATCGGATCTTCTGCCATTGGGGCAGGCCTTGCTGTGACCTTTTTGTTTCCCCTCTAAACAACAAATGCAGAAGCTACTTTGCCCTGATTCCCCCCTCAGGGGGAGTCACTGAGGGATGCTCTGATGCACGATTGGCCCCTGGGTCTGCTGTATGCCTTTCCCCCATTTCCTCTCATCCTGAAATTCTTCCAGAAAGCTCAAAGGTTGAGAAGCAAAGTGATCCTCATTGCCCTTTATTGGCCCCGTCAAGTCTGGTTTCCTTTCCTATGGCCTCTTCTTATTCACAGCCCATGGATCCTGGATCAATCCCAACATCTGCTATTTCACCATCAGGGACTGATTCACCCCAATCTCCACAGCCTCAAGCTCACAGCTTGGTTTCTCCACTTCCAATGATTGTCAGGCTACCTGATATTTCATCTCCTGTCCGTGAGATTCTTCTGGCTTCACACAAACATTCCACCAGGAAAATTTATTCTAGTAAGTGGGCTAGGTTCTCTACATGGGCCAAAGATCAGGACATAGATCCTTTCTCTATGCCTATTCAGAAGATCATACAGTACCTGATTACTCTTCTACATACAGGAGCTTCTGCATTGCACTTACTGTACATTTAGCAGCTATCACAAATTTTCACAATAGATTCGATAATTCTTCTGTTATGTCACACCGTCTGTGCAAAACTTTCTTGAAAGGAGTATTACATTAAACCTTTTGTCAAGCCCCCCATACAGCCTTGGGACTTGACTTTGATGCTTCAGTTGTTAACAAGCCTTCCTTTTGAACATTCTAATTCATGTGATGTAAAATTTTTGTCTTGGAAGACTCTACTTCTAGTAGCCCTTACCTCAGCAAGAAGAGTATCTGAGTTGCACGCCTTGAGTGTCAAGAGACCTTACTTGAATTTCAACAGGGACAGAGTGTCCCTACATACTGACCCATCCTTCTTGCCCACGATCATTTCTGGATTTTCAATTAACCAATCTACTGACCTTTCAGTTTTCTTCCCTCAACATTCAAATAGAGGGGAGTATCTTTTGCATACCCTTGATGTTCATAGGCAACTTCGTTTTTACTTGGACAGACTAAATCTTTCAGAAAAATGGATCAATTGTTTGTGGCCTTTGCGGGACCCAGATTGAGTAAACCTGTCTCCAAAGTGACTCTATCCTCCTGGCTTAGAAATGTCATTACCTTTATCTACCATCAGAGTAAACTGCCTTTACCTTCCAGAGTAAAGGCTCATTCCACTAGATTTATGGCTACTTCTGTGGCTTTTCATTCCAGAGCCTCTATGGATGATTTCTGGACAGCAGCCACTTGGGCAAAACCTCATACCTTTATCACTCATTACAAATTGGATTTGGCCTCCAGGGGACGAGCATCCTTTGGTTCTATAGTGCTCAGGAATATCCTTCCTTAGGGCCACCCAGGACTCAAGTAGCTGGGGACACGGTCCTGTCAGTAAGGAATAAATCAAGATTTACAACATCAGATAAAGAAGTTATGTCTTACCATAATGTTCCATCTGTGTTGTAAATCTTTATTCATTCATTACTTCCTGCCCTCCTTCCCCCTGCCTGGACTCCTGGTGGACTTTAGGATCTCTTGGTTAAGGTATTTGCTCAGACAGAACCTCCTACTGTCTCTTTTATTATCTCTATAATATAAGGGCAGGTAAACTTAATCTGAAGAGACTATGTGAGGGGCATTATGGGTAGGTCTTAGCAGAGAGTTTTAGGTTGGCACGAGCTTGGAAACGGCCATGTCAGTTCTGAGGACGGAACCGAAATCCTATTAGTAATGAATGAATAAAGATCTACAACACAGATGGAACGCTATGGTAAGACATAACTTCTTTTTTTCATTTCAGTGTTTGCAGACATTTTATAATTTTGTTTGATGTTTATAGTGTTCCTTGATACTGCAGTTTATTATACTGCCTTGAGCTGAGTATGTCCATCTACATGATGGCTGGTATCCATTTGTGTATGTTATTCTTGAATATATGCAGTAAATATTCTCCCTTCACTGCATCCAAAACACAGTTCGTATATTCTAGTCAATCGCTTGCTTCCATACTTGTATTTAAAAATTCTGTGTTTGCCTGAGATATACAACAGATGTTTTTCTGTAAAAGTATTATGCACTCTTTGACATGTGTGACAGATTTCAGTATTTAATTTGCAAATGTATTAACATCTTCTTCCCCCGGTTAGGGATCGCCACAGTGGATCACCTATCTGCTATTGATTGGCAGTGGAGTTTTATGGTGTCAAGTTGCCAGTCTGGTTCCCAACCTTCCACAGAAGGCACACACACGCACACACTCACACCTAAGGCCAATTTAGAGTGTCCAATCCACCTACAGCAAGTCTTTGGGATGTGGGAGGAAACCAGAGCACCTGGAAGAAACCCACGCGACCACAGGGAGGACATGCAGACTCTGCACAGAAGGCACCCCAGCCGAGGATTGAACCGGAGAACCCCTTACTGTGAGGTGGCAATGCTAACCACTGCACCACTGTGGCCGCCCTTAATGTTACAAAAGCCACTGCATGTTCTGAGCAGTTCTTAAGGGGGGAAGGCTGTACTGCTGTTGTATTCCAAGGTCCATATGTAAATAATCTTATCAACTAATCTCGTGATCATTATTGTATAATACATCAGTTGTCTTTAGCCTGAAGCCCTAGCTACATAGAATTTTTCTCTGTGTCTGAATTTTAAAAGAAGCTGAGGAGATAGTGAAATTATTTAACAGAGGTTACCCAGTAGATCTGATTTATTATGTTTTGGTTTGCTTGTAATGGCAAAAGACATAGTTCAGGTATAGCATCAAAAGTAAAATACTTATTTTGTTACTGAATACAATGTGTTATGGATATTGATTTATTTATTTGTTTGACATTTGTTGACTGGGTTAGTCTGACTGGACAGGTGCCCTTTTTCAGAGGAGACCCAAGGGAAAAAGCTCCAAATTACAAAGAATAACAATTATTAACAGAGACGATGTGCAAGATAATAACAGACAAGATAAAATATACATATATAGTTTTCTGCATAACAAAGTATATACATGAGATAACACAAGTACAAGAGTTTTACAATCAGGATAACAGTATTCATGGTATTCAATTTTACAGGCTAACTGATGAATGAAAGTATAGTATGAAATATAACAGAGGTGACAATACACTTTCTCCAGACTCATTAGTCACAGTAAATGTCACATGAAGAATACAGGCAGAGGGAGGTAGTTTAGTAGAAAGGAAAGGAGAAATAAGTAGGAGGAAGGCATATTAAGTAAGGTCAGTGCAGGTGGAAGTCCCAGAGTGTAGTAGATTGTCTTTTAATGTTTTTTAAAGTAATTAGTATTATGGATTGCTGTTAAATATCGGGGGAGTTTTTTCCAGGCAGAGTAATTACAGAGGTTTGCCAATGTTTTTATTGGGTTTGTAGACCTGAAGGAGGTGTTGTTCTGAGCGGCAGATTATACAGTTGGGAATGTAAAGTGAGATGATAGTATAGAGAGCAGGGAAAGAGAGGGGTTTGTGTAAGATAGAGTGAGTTAAGGTTAGTTGAGGCAGTAGGAAATGGTGGTGAAGTCCTAGCCACTGTAAATTTTTTAGTGATAGACAGTGATGAGAGTTGACAGGTTGGTTAGCAGCAAATCTGTCTGTAGATGGTGCAGTGGTCCATCGGTAGCATTGCCGCCTCACAGCAAGAGGTTATCAGGTTCGATTCTCGGCTGGGGTGCCTTCTGTGCAGAGTCTGCATGTCCTCCCTGCGTTTCTGTGGGTTTCCTCCAGGTGCTCTGGTTTCCTCTCACAACCTCAAAGACATGTGTCTAGAGCGTTTCTGTCTGGGTCTCTGCTAAAAACTGGCTTCGTTCCAAGTCAGACTTTTCAAGTAAACAAATGTAAATTAAATATTTTATTGTAGATGAGTTCAAGTTTTGTCAGGAGATTTCTTTGGAGGCTAGTAAAGATTGGGGCAGCATATAATAGTGTGGGTAGTAGATAGGTTTCAGCTAGGCTGAGTTTGGATTCATCAATTAGGAATGTTTTGTTTCTATAGAGAAGGCCTAGTTTCTGATGGGTTTTTGATGCAGTTTTGGATATGAAGATCGAATTTTAGTTGGTCATCAATAATGACCCAAAGAAGTTTAGTGTGCGGTTCAACCTTGATGGTTGTGTTGTTGAGGGAGAAAACAGTAAAGGTAGATTTGATATAATGGAGAGGTTTTGGGAGGAACAGAAGGAGCTTGGTTTTATTTGGGTTAAGAAGGAGGTGATTAGATGTTAACCAGTTTTCAACAGAGTGAAGAGATTCTTGGGTAAGAGTAAGTAGATGGGAGAGATTAAGTAAATACCAAGCAGAGGACCGTTACTAAAACACTGCAGTCAGGAAAAACGGTCCAGGCAAAAACAAGGATGGCATTCAAATAAATTTATTCAAATGTCACAAGCGCTTTCACCCTGACTCAAACGCAGGGCTTTTTCAAGTGAAAAAACTAAGTACATTGTAATAGACCCTATTTAAATAAAATCCATTCATAAAAGGCACCAAAACATTTAAAGTGCTACACTCACATGAAATATAATAAAAATGACAAGTTGAACACTTTTAAAAGTATAGTACAAAATTACAGAATGAAATCTAAAAAACTTTAAGCAATATTTATATAATGTTTGAACACAATTCAAACAAAGTTCAAATGATTTTTAACCAATGTTTTAGCAGGAAAATAAAGGAAATGTGAATTAAAAATAAATGCATTAAGAGTGAATAATGTAAACACTCCACCCCATCTGTGAAAGTTTATAGCTTCTCAGCTCTATTCACTAAACGCGGTTTAATTGACACATATTCATTCAACCCTATTGGCAGGGGTGGTTAAATAAAAAGGTGAATGGTAGTAACCAGTGAAAAGTAAGGGAGTGCCAGCTTAAAAACAGGTGTAAAGGGGTGATTAGGCATTCTGCTAATGTGCAGCAGGTACTATGATATGAAACACAAGTTTCTGAAATAGTCTAAATAGTTAACCAAATTGTAACATACAAATACTGAGTTGCCGAGGATTCCGTAATAGCCAGTAGGTTGGAACTCGCTCTCAAAAGCAATTAGTTCCATTTGTGGGAGTTAGACTTCCATTATGGTTGGGGAGCACTGCAGGATTTTTTTTTATATTTGCCACTTTAGTGAGAGAAAAAAATTACTCTGCTATGTGAGGACCCATTATTTAACAATGGCAAATTAAGATTACTCATTTTGTATAAAAGAAGAAAAAGTTTGATTTATACAGTGGGTTATAATTGTAAACCTAGTGCAGCACCTACTTAACATGCATTAGTACCATGTTCTCTGTGGCTCATGTACTGTCTGTAGGTATGTAACAGAGGAGGTCCAGTGTATTGATAATAATGGACAACATATGTGTAAACTAAAAGCAGTATTTATGTAACTAACTATTTATGTGGGTTATGTTATACAGGATGGAATAAAAGGAAGTTAATGCACAAATGATATAAAACATAAACTACCTCATCATCTGATGTATATGGCTTCTTAACACCTATACAATTATCCACATCCATTTGCTTGTGTGGCACTAAATGCAGTTCTGTACAACTATGTTCTTCTTAGGTCATTACGATCCAGTGACCAAAAATTCCTCTGTCCAAACCTATCATATCTGCTGAACATGGTCTCTACTCATACCATGTTGCTAAGGCCTGGAACTCTTTACCTGTATCCCTGAGGTCAGTGCCCTCCCTCCAGTCCTTTAAAACCATTCTAAAAGACTTCCTGGCCAAAATCTGGCTCTGTTCCTGCTCAGCCCCAAGATAAATTATATCCCTAAATATGAAGAAGTACTTTCACATACCATACACCATTGTACTGTCCCTTTTTCACTCACATTCTTACTTCAGTCAATTTCTCTCCCCTTATTCTCTTCTAAATATGTCATAACCCTGTTTCTCTCTCACTTCATATTGCAATTCCTGTTTGTATTATGCAAGCTTACCTTGAATTTCTCTATAAACTGTCTAAAATTTCTCAAAATAATAAATCATTATCATGTAAGTTGCATTTATTTGTAAATGGACTGCACAGTGGTGCAGTGGTAGTGTTGTCGCTTCACAGCAAGAGGTTCTTTGGTTCGATTCTTGGCTTGAGTGCCTTTTGTGTGGAGTATGCATGACCTCCCTGCAGTCATGTGGGTTTCCTCCAAGTACTCCAGTTTCTTCCTACATTCAAAAATATGCATCCAGAGCATTTCTGCCTAGGCCTCTACTGAAAATTGGCTTCATTCCAAGTCGGACTTTCCCAGTTAACAAATGTTAAATAAATAAATGTTTTTAGTTTTTTTGTGTTATAATTATTTAAACTGTAGGCATTTTTTGTATTACTTTTGAAAGTTGTAGAATTATTGTTCTTATAATGTCTTTGTAATACCTTGGAGCTTTACTTCCCAGACGTCAGCTGAAAATGGGCATCTACCCAGTCGGACTTTCCCCAGTCATCAATTGTCAATACAAATTGTAAATAAATAATAAATAAAACATAAAACTAAAATCGTGCAATAGAATTTCACATACTCTCTCTCTCCTGTGGCATGCATTTCACTTTGTAAAAATGTACTTCTTGCAAAACTAAAGTATGGGTTACCATTAATACTCCTTCATGCTGCCTACAGTACTCACAGGCTCTGGACTATGGAAAACAAAATTTACAGATTTGCATTCCTTGCGCACTCTCTTACCCACCATTGCAACCTTCTAAATTGGCTACCCATCTCAGAAAGATCAAACTATCTTGTAGGTATGCTGATATAGAAGGTTATGATCACGTCTCTAATCATAACCATGTTAGTATGTGTTCGAGACATGGATGCCAAGAAATTCACCTCATGTTGAAAATACATAGTAAATGGTTATGATCAATAAGACCTAATCATAACTATTTGTAGTGCATGAAGTTTTGTCTACTCTGTGTAGTACCTGCTGCTACAAAAAAAAGTGATTTACCAGCTTTGAAATTCAGTAAAGCACTTAATGAGTGTTGTCGCATATACAGCCAGTAAGGAAAAAGTCAGGGTCGGTTCTTAAATACTGTCCTAATTTAAATAAGTGACTTACAGACTGACACTATGACATAAGTGAAAATATATTCTGGGACCTTTAAGAGTGAAGGAATGTCCCTTCACTTAATCTTGATTGCAACAGAGCTTAAGGGTGAAAGTGCTATTATAGTATGATATTGTGCTACAGAAGTGTGCAATAGGTTTATGTTTTTTTATTATTTTTGAGCGAATCATGTACCACCCATAAAGTTATAAATGAAGGCAAATGTCCTCCAATGAAGGGAAGACTCCCTCTCAGACAACAGGCATACTAATAATCAAGAAATGGTTATTTCCTTGAGTAGCATCAAACTGCACATACTGTCAACATATGTGCGGAATAGAGTTTAATGTTGTAATTCAAAGTATATATCAGACTTCTAACATATAAGATGAATGGTGTGTAATCAATATTGTAATCTAAGGTTTGTGTCATATAAAGGTATATTGTACATATAGGTCATGCAGGCATTAAGTCATGCATCAGTTACTGTGCACAACTTTGTGTTAATATGATTTCTTTGAGTTTCCTTGCTCTAATGTCACTGTATGTTAATGTGATTTTAATTTCCTTGTTCTTATGTCAATGTGATTACCTCAACCATATTAAGAGGCTTAGGTTAATAGATGATATGTCATTGATTCTACATTTCTAAGCTTATTAAACTCAAATTTTACAATCATATTTATTCATAATGTACAATTTAAACAGGTATGCATCTGTATAACTGTTACTGTCAATTTGAAATGTTTGTGGTCTTGCCATATGGGTCACTTTTGTGACTGAAAAGGGGTTTCGGGGCAGTTCACTCACCCAGTTAAAAAGCAAAGAAAAGTAAAATAAGTAAACTAAAAATAAGAAAAAAATATGTAAGATATGGGCAGCACTATATATGGAAAGTAAACACAAAGGAAACTTTAATGTTATAAAGGTTTGTGTTTTACATCAAGTCATTATGAGTGAGAGAAGTGAAGAGACTATTGAAAGAGCTTTGCTTTGAAAGGAATGTGAATTCATTTTGAAGTTTCACACTATGAGCCCTACAGTTCTGAATGAGTTAAACTGCAGAATATTGATTGGTTAATTGATTAATTGATTTTAATGAATGTGTTAATGAATTTGCATTGCTGTGTATATAAACTTACTTTGTCTTTCCCATGCTTAATTCTTGAAGGCATGGTATTAGAAAAGCTGTTGACCTTAATATGGTATAGCTGCCCAGTTTGCCGCTTGATAGTTTTATTTTTTTTCTGCATTTATTTTTATCTTAAGTAGTGAAGTGTACAAAAATTCTCTTATGTCTACTACAAAAAATACATGCTGTAAATATATACCAGAAGCTTTAATGAACTTCAGAAATGGGTAGACTACTTCTACTCATTTAGCAAATGTAGGTATTTTGTTTTTTACTGTAAGCTCTTTACTATTAATTGTTAAGATTATTTTGTACAAGTTTTCCTGACAGCCTGCATTTGTTTTCAGATATTTTCATGTTTAATATTATTTTTTTGAGAATTTTGTCTTCAGAAGTATATTGCATTTTTATATGATGGTTTCACGTGCAAATTACAGGTGCATAAAGACAAACCAATGTGCTGGAAATGTAATGGTAGCATCTAAAATATAGCCAAGTGGTCAGTCTGAAGTCCTTCAGTAGTTTGAATGTTGCAGGCTGTCATCCACAAAAGTCTGTTTGTAGTCCTCAACATCTCAAGCTTGTATTGTCATACTTAAAATAAATAGCATGTAGGCCTCCAGCAGTCAGAGTAAGAGGAGTAGAAAAGTCTGGCATCTGACATTAATAAACACTGGCATATTGCCTGTGAATTAGGTATGCGTTAGTACCTAATGTCATAATCTTAGCTAGGATAGCTGGTGCCCTGTGCAGTTCCCCAAAATGGCATCTTTAAAGTTGAAAGAAAAAAGCAAGCCTTTCCATTGCTGAGGACCAAAAAAGCTTTTCTCCTTTGAAACTGCAGCAAATTGCTTGGTACAAATGCAACAAGCAGCTTTCCACTGTTAAATTAGCACACATTAAGTGTTTCAGCAAAGACTGCAAATGCAATATTGGCATTCAAGAATACTGATATTGCACTCCTGTGCCACCAGCATCTCTGCTGATCACTCCCCTAATGCTTTGAACCCAGGGCAGCAGTCCCCTTTGTCCTGTTGTAGTTAAACCACTGCAGAACTCTAAGGTCATCCAGGGATCTATAGCTATAGCTAGGTCAACTGGCACTCTGGGCAGTCTCCATTCTGGTGCTCCTTCACCGGCACTTGAGGAAAAAAGTAAAAGAACAGGCTTGGAACTGTAGCAAATAACTTATGCAAGCTTATTGTGACAGTTGCTAACACACTAAGCTATTAAATACCATAATTAAGAAGTTGCGATAACACCTGGTGCTTCTTAAATGAATTCTGATACTGCATTTGCACCCATTTGGCAGCTGTCAACCACTCCTACTAACAGCTTGCATTTAGGGAACCCCTTCTTTTGCCCTGCCCTAGTAAAGGCTGTGCAGGGAGCCTGCTTTGGATACCTGAATAGTCAGCATAATGTGTTTTGGGATTTTTTTTTTGTGCTAGCAATCACAGTAATTTACACACACACTGGAAGTATTGTGTTATGTAGGTCTGTTGCTCCTTTAAGAGAGCAGTCAGTCATGATTGCTAGCTAGCTCTGTCTGTGTTTGATCTGATATCACAGAGTTGCAGCTACAGTTGTTAATTGTTTGGTATATAAGAACTTGCCTAGGTTGCAGATTCTATCCTATACCATAATGTACCTCGTTATCCACCCTTTCTAGTTATTTCCTGCTGTAGAAGTTCTTCAGGTGTAACAAATATCCCTAGGCTGTTACAAGCTAATTTTGAAGTGCTTACTGGCAGAATTCATTTACTAGAGGGAAATGCCAATTATCCTGTCCTGTTTGCAGCTATGGCCTTTATATCAGACAGGATTTCTATTACTTTTAGTATTCTCTTCCTCCTGTTTTTCTGTCAGGGTTGTTACTGGCCTAGGACTCTTTCTTCTTAGTTAGAGCTTCAGTCATATCAGTGTATGTGTGCAGGAAGCAAATAAATATCTGATTGCTTAAGTGTCAAAACTTGACTGGTTTTGTTTGCCTAAAGCTCAACAATATTGCCAGTCACCAGAGGCAGGTGGTTTTAGACAGTTAATCCATTCCAGGTGGAGAAATGCCCCTGAGATTCTTCTTCTCCCAGAATGTTTTTTTTTCTCATGATCCAGACTTTGGTGAGGGTTTTTCCATCTCTACCTGTAAAAAGGTTAAATCTGATAAGCTCAAGCTTATGACCATAAACACTAGGTTAAATCTGATAAGCCCAAGCATAAGACAAAAAGCACTAAAATCTTTTAATATAACTGTCAAGAAATTCAGGGAAATTAGCATAGCTTCCCTATGTCCTTTAGAAAAAAAAAGTTAAAATCAAGAAAACAGTGGAACACAATGTAATGGTTGAGGTTCATCTCACAGTCATTGTTGTGGTGACACCCACTACCACTGTGGGTGAAACATTCCCAATCAGTGTAGTCCCTGCTTTTCCACAGACCCAGTACATTCTTCTCCTTCCTATTTAAAAGATTGATAGCTCTGATATCAACTGATTATGATCTCTTGGCTGCCGCCAATAAGAGGTTAGAAAGAAAGAACTCTTCAAGATGTCATATACCTGTTCCTGTCACTTCCAGGACTTCATCTGCAATGATTCCAATACCTGCTCATCAGCCAGTGGTTTCTCTGAGGCCAGCTCTTCACTTTGCAGTATCTCTGGCATCAGTGTACCTGCCAGTTGCCAGCACCTGATTGCTGATAAAGGTATTGCTATCTTTGGCATCAATTTATCAACTGTTTGCCTTGAAGCTGGCCCATAGAGCAAAAGTACATGTGGTGCTTGCTTGTCTAGTATTATTTTTCACCAGCATCTCTTTACTCAATTTTTTCCCTGTAGATATTGGGATTTCAAATCACTGATAACCAAAGGAACTCTTTCACGCCTTCACAAGAAAATGTGTTTTATTCCAAAAACAGTTTTATACTTTTCTCCCACAGCAACGCATAGACTTTATCAAAACAAAAGAGAAATTGGAAAAAATGGACTTCACATTGCAGTAAAGAGCTTATACAAGCTTTTTGCTACAGTTAACAACACCCTAAGCTGTTAAACACATCAACAAACAGAACAAGAAAAAAAAATAAAATTAACATTGCTTTTAAAATTCAGATCCACTGTTTTCCTTTTTCATCCCATATAACATGTGAGTTGTGGGATCCGGTTGGATCCGACCTCAGCTTCATATACCAAAGCTTTGGATTTGAGAGCTATGACTCCTTCCCTACCTAGAATTCCCCTCTCCTGCTTGAAATACCTCAGATCTTGTTTGTTGCCTGTCTAACCAGATTTGTTGATTGAAAGCTTTCGTCACAGAAACCATCCAGTCATTAGCTAACCAACTTTCTCCTCCCCACACTTCTATAAACACTATACCCGACTCACCACTCTCTTTTAACTTCCAGCCAGTGTCCACATCCTTTATCAGATCCCTTTTGAAAAAACTGAAGCCAACCACCCTTTCAGCCGATCTTCTGCCGGCTGAATACCTGCAAATTGCTGCAGATGTCGTAGCCTACCCTATCTCAATCCTAATTAACAGAACCATAACCGAGGCCTCAATCCCCTCAATTTGGAAAATATCCTATGTTATTCCACTCCACAAAGGAGGTTCATCCACAGAACTATCCAACTATAGACCTATAGCCATACTATCACCACTTGCCAAAATTATGGAAAAGTGCATGCACAACCAACTAATGCTCTATCTAACCCAAAATAAACTACTCACAGACTCTCAACATGGATTCAGACCCCATCATAGTACAACCACTGCCCTCCTCTCTTTTACTGAAAACATTAATCTTAACCGGAATAATAAAAAATATCCTCCGCTCTCTTCCTGGACCTATCGAAAGCCTTTGATATGGTAAACCATCAGTTACTTCTATATACTTTAAAAACCCTGTATCTAGATACTCCAGCCCTTGACTGGTTTCAAGCTTACCTCACTGGGAGACAACAAGCAGTAATGTGGCAAAACAAGCTCTCCTGCCTACTACCAAATACCATAGGAGTTCCTCAAGGTTCCATATTAGGACCTCTCCTCTTTTCAGTCTTCATAAACGACATCCAAACAGTCATCCCTGAAGCCACCTGCATTCAATATGCAGATGACTCGACTATAATATGTTCCAATGCCTCTCTTGCAAATCTACTAACTACCACCCAACATAGCTTCACCAAAGTCGAAAACTGGCTTGCCAACCATCTCTTGATCTTAAATCCAAACAAAACCAAGTTACTTCTCCATAATTTTGTTCTCCGACTGAAAACTTCACTATAAAATCCAATAATGGGACCATCATCTCCCCAGACACCTATACAAAGCTATTAGGAGTAAACATTGACAATAAACTCAGATTTGATATACATATCAACCAAGCCATTAAGTCAGTCAACAAGAAACTTGGGACCCTATATAGAATGAAAGCCTTCCTTACCCCGAATGCCAGGGCAGCCACAGCCCGCTCACACCTTCTCTCTACCCTACTATATGCCTCTCCTGTCCTCACTCACCTTAACAAATCTGATCTGGACAAGCTCTCATCCTGCTATAATCACATTGCCAGGTTCGTTACAGGCCTACCCTACAGAACACACCACTGTACTAACCTGAAAAAGCTTGGATGGATAGAATTCCCACACCTTCTTCACCAGTCCCAACTCACAGAGGCCTTCAAAATCCTTAAACAACCTGAGAATACCCCAGCACTAAAAAACTTAATGACTCCCTACTCCAATCTAAGCTGCCTTCGCTCAGCAAACAGACTCCTTGTCCAAACAACTAAATCTCTCAACCTAGGTGGTGACGTGCTATTTGCCAACACCACTGGTAAAATATGGAACTCTCTCCCAAATAATGTCACGCTTGCAACTTCTCTAAGTCAATTCAAAAATAGTCTAAAACTCCACTTCAAGTCACACTGGCTATGTCCTTGCTCAAACCCAGACTAGCTCTGTGCCATTAACTAAAACATAAACAACTAGCTAAGATGATAAGTACTTTGTATACTGTGATAAAGAAATATGTATCCTGTCTAACTCTATGTCATTATACTGCCTACCGTCCTTGCTAATATGTTATTAATGTTACATTTGTAGTAATCTCAGAAATAGTAATGGCAGTCTTGTACTTGTATGTAAATAGCCTATGTTTTTGTTAAGTTCTTTCAGCTCATTTACTGTACCTAATTATCAATGTAACTCTGTTGTAGCTTTTCTCCCCGGGCCTCCGCTGAAAAAGGACATGTATCCAGTCGGACCATCCTGGTTAACAAATGTAAAATAAATAATAATAAATAAATAAATAAAGCTCTATTAATTTCATGATAAATGAAGCTGTTTTCCTCCCTTTTTCAGATATTTACTGTAGTGATTAGATTTTAGTTGTGTTAGGTGTTTTGTATTAGTAAAATATTAGATTAGTGTGGTTTTCAAATTTTTTGCTCTGTGTGTGTGTGTGTGTGTGTGTGTGTGTGTGTGTGTGTGTGTGTCTGTGTGTAGGTACTTAAAATTCCTTAGATTAGCTTAGAATATTTAAGATAGTTATATAGTTTATATATCTTTAGATACCTTGTTGTTTGACTTTATATAGTACAGTTTTCAACTTCTAATGTCAGAAAAGTTTACAGGCTTCAAAGAAGTGTTCCTCTTGTGGGCATAAAATCCCATCTCAAGATCCACACTCACAGTGTGTTTACTGTTTGGGGCCTTCCCATTTGTAGGATTCTTACTCAGTTTGTGCTACATTTGACACCAGAGCCCACTAAGGAAAAATGAAGAAACTCATTTTGAAAGGGCTTCTTCCACCTCGGGCAGTGTCCAGAATGTCTTCGGACCCAAAGGCACCCTCTTCTTCCCTTTCCTCTGGCAGAAAGAGAGACAAGGGAAGAGAAAGATCAAAAGAGATGGAGAGAAAAAAAGACAGAGACAGATTCAAAGAGAAGTCTAAAGAAAAGAGACCAGAAGACCATTCAGACAAGTCTAAGAAAAGGTTCCTAGACCCCACAGCTATAGTAAGTGTTGTGCCCAAGGTTTTAAGTTAGTCAGATCGTACTGTCTCTATGAACTGGACTCCTTCCCTGAAAATTTAATTTTTCTCCAGGGCCAGTCAGCCCTAGTCTTCATTCATCTGTACTGCAGAAGATACCTTTGAGGCCTGCTTTGATAGCCTCAGCCTTGAGATCTGATCAATCCACTGGGATTCTCACCATGTTAGATGTCGACTGAATACTGAGGAAGTTTTTGAGGACTCAGATTCAGCTGGGAGTCCTCCTGGCACTGTCCCCTAGGAAAGGACCAAGATCAGCCTCTTCCACCCAGACTGTATTGCTTTTCTCAGACCGTCTCCATTTGGAGCAGATGCATATTGAATCCAGCCTTCCCATGGTACCAGCTTTGGAGCTAATAGCTCTGGAAACTTCAGCTTTGACATCTTCCCTCACTCACTTGATACAGATGCAATTGGGTCAACTAGAGTCCCAAACCCAGAGCGTCTGGGTAGCAGCACCAATAGGAGAGTGAAGTCAACCCCGAGATTTTCGTAGCCATCCTGCTGCTCAGAGCTTTGGCCATGGACAGTTCAGTTCTGAGGTCCTTCTCAGAGCTGTCAGCCCCTGGATTGAAGAGAACATCTGATCTGATATTGTTAATCCTCGTTCATTCCTTACGTGTGGGTATCGGTTCTGACCTCGGAACTGAGCCGGCCATATTCCAAGCTCGCGTCAGCTACAAATTCTTGAGCTAAAAATTCTTACCCAGAATTCCGCTCTCCCTGTTACCTCAGATTTTGTTTGCCACGTCGCCATTCGGTCATGTCAAGCTACTTCTCTTGTGCTAAGTACAATATTTTCCTTCATATTAAATTCTAAAACAGACTTTTCTCACAGAAAAGTTATTAGATAGTTTTCTCTTACCTTATTGCATTTAGCAACTATCCTTTCTTGAATCTTTTCAATTCCTCATCTTTAACATCGTTGGTAAACCCCCTTTCCTTCTTACCTTCAAGTAATTCTTGTACCATTGTTGGTATTTTTTTCTAGGTTTCCTTCTTTCTTTCTAACATGGCAGATAAAAAAGGTAGTCCAGGATTTAAAAGATGTTTAGATTGTGGCCATAAATTACCTATTTCAGATGCACATTCCTTGTGTGTCTATTGCTTGGGTGTGCCTCATTTAACAGTTGACCCGGCCTGCAGGATTTGTAAGAATTTCTCTACCAGGATGTTGATTGAGAGAAACAATAAATTAATATTGAAGGGGCAACTTAAATCTCCTTTTTCAGAGGCTATTTCTGGGTTGGAGGCTTCAACCCCTCCAAGAACCCATAAGAAAAAGAATGATGAACATATAAAGGCCAAGACTCTTCCTTTGTCCCCTGCTGGGGACTCCCAGGAACCAAGACCCAAGAAAGCTAAGCTTTCCAGTTCGGATTTGACTTCTTCGGCTCCAGTGCTTTCGGTACCTAGACCTTTGGCACCGAGGCCATTGGCGCCATCTGTGACTTCGGCACCGACTAGCGTGCCCTTTACCATATAGGTACAGAGGGGCTCCTCGGTTCAGACTTTTTTACCGGCACTGACTGTCCAGTCGATGCAGACTGTTATGACGTCGATGGATGTTTCGATGCCTATTGCCTTTTCGGCTCCGACAACTTACCTGGCACCGACTACCCTCTCAGCACCGACCATTCAGTTATCTGCACCGATTTTTTTCGGTTCCAGCCTTAGCGCTGACAACCATTTTGGTACCAACCTTATCCTCGATGCAGACCATGCCTTCAGCACTGATGAATTCCTCGGTGCAGACACCTGTAGTTCAGTCCTTTACAGCCCCATTGTCTTCAGTGCAGACCTCTGAGGTGGGCACCTAGCTTGCTCCGTCTTTGGATAGACCTGACTCCCCCTCAGCTGTGTCCATGAAATCCACTAGAAGCCTCTCCGAACATGATGTGTTGCATCTTGTGGATCAAGTGCTTTTAGCCAGAGGTATCCTGTCCCCCAGGACCTATCCTTCCTCGGGAGGTGATCACCCTTTACCAAAGACCCCTACTTATCATCCTCCTCCTTCATTGCCTTTGAAGCCCCTTGATATAGCACAGTTTTCCCCCTCTACGGTTCCCTTTATGGACCTCACTAAGGAGCTGCAGTTGCCTTTATGGTAGGAGAGTTCTGCTACGACCCAGGATGTCAGCTGTGGCATACGTAATTTGGTGATGTCCTTCAAGGATGCATCTGCAGTCCTAACAAATGGGTTGTCCTGGCCTCAGGCAGCCCTTCAGTCAGCCAGATTCCAAAGTCTGGGTCTGGCCTCGGCTGATGTTGCACTTCACCCGACGTCATAGCTGCAGTTCAGCGGGTATAAAGGCATCAGCCGACGCCATTTTCCTCAGTCTTTCTTGCCGTGGCGCCGAAGCAGAAGCTGTTCGCAAGTGCCGGTCGGTCAGAACCAGAGATTGCTACTACCGAAGACTTCTAAAAAGCTAAGTACCCCATTGGGGACTCTTTCTTGCCTCAGCCGATGTCAGAAAAAGTGAATAACTGTTTAACTTGTGGGAAACAAATATCTCATAAAGATTTCCACTCTTACTGCCTACCTTGTTTAGGCCCAGACCACGACGTAGCAGCTTGTCTAGCCTGTGCTTCCTTCAACCGACGAACACTTAGACATTGGTCGGAGTTTGCAGAGGAGTTTTTCGGCTCCGCTTTTGCTTATATCATGCCGTCGGAGACTCCGACTTCACATTTAGCTAAAAAGCGTAAGGAAAAGGACCGACACTCGCGGTCTGCAGTTTCGGCCGAAACCGAGGTTAAGGCAACCGCGAGTGTCTCGGTTTCGGCCGAAGCCGAGTCCGCGGTTCTTCCTTCGGCCGAAAGCATGCCTCCTTCTACCGAGACCTCTTCCAGCATGGCTGAATCTGCTACTGAAAATCCACCTGCTCTTACAGTTTCTCAGGATTTATCAGATACTATCCCCTTAGATGTATCTACTCCTGCACGTGGAGCTGCTAGGCCCCCTGCATCCATGTCAATTAAGGCTTTTGCCAGGGCTAAAGCAGCTAAATCTTCAAAGGCCGTGCCTGCTAAAGCCCCCTCTCACAGGCCTAGCTCTAGTACCCAAATGCTTAGTCTAGCAGAGGATCTCATTTCTTTGATCAGGGGAACCCAGTCTCACCCTGACAGGGCCTCTCACCCACCTCCAGAGAAGAGGCTTAGAGCAGAGCCCCCTGAGCCAGTTTCTTCAGATTATTCCTCTGATGATTCAGAAAACACAAATCCTCCAGAGGGTCCTTACTCTCCATATGAGGACTCTGATGCAGAGGATTCCTTACCTTCTGCCTCTCCTCCTGAGGAATTTTCTTTTGGGGAAACCTTGCATGCTATGAGGGAACAATTTCAATGGCAGGGCCAGGATTTTTCAGATTCTAGGAAAAGGCTTAGGACCTTTTTACATTTACCACAGCATAGGCCTTTAGCTATTCCTCCAGTACTTACAGTTGTGGATGATGCATTTAATGATGCTTGTACTGCCCCTGACTCACTGCCTCCAGCCCCTGCTAAGCCCGACAGATACTACAGGGTTCTGGACACACATTATCATTTATACAAGGCTCCTATTGCAGACCCTGAAACTATTTCACAGGGCCCCAAAGCTGTAGCAGCTGCCTCTGCCAAAAAAACCCTCCCCTCTGAAAGAGAATCTAGGGCATTGGAGAGATGGGGTAAAAAAGTTTATACTTCTGCTACTCTTTCGGCTAGGGCCTTAAACTGTCAATTCCACATGATTCAGTATCAGGAATTTCTTTTAGATCAGCTCACTAAAAAACTGTCCTCGCCTGAACCTTTAGACCGTAAGTCCCTTCAGGATTTGGTGCATAACACTCAGCAGGTCAGTAATCATTCCTTAAAATGCAGCTGTGATGCACTGGGGGCTTCCTTTAGATCAGCTATGACTGGTACAGTGATCAGAAGGCATGCATGGTTAAAAGAGCAATCCTTACCAGACCATGTAAAGTCAAAGCTTCTAGATGCTCCCATGGAAAAGCACAGTTTGTTTGGTTCCCTGCACAGCAAGTGTTGAAGAAGGTGGAAGAAAAAGCTAAATCTGTCCCGACAGTCAAGGATTTCTTACAGGTCCAGCCTCCGAGGTTTAGTAGGAACTGGCCTTCCAAGAATTGGTCCTTTCCAGACACCACCAGAGCACAGAGAAGCAGAAATAGACGCCCTAGAGGCAGAGGTCAATCCAGAGGTGCCTACAGGGGACGTCAGTGGCAGCCTAACAGCCAGAGAACTACTGCCACTGATCCAGCCACTACCACTTCTACAGGACAATCACAGTGACTTGGCTCTGAAACCGCCTACCAGGGAACAACTGGCAGCACCCTTAGGCAGAAAATTAGCCTTATTTTCAGTAAATTGGCATTACATTACAGGAGACAAATGGATTTTACAGACAATAGACAAAGGTTACAGGTTTCACTTCCATACTCTACCAAGGAAGAGAGGAATGCCAAACCAACCTCCAAACCAAAGGACAAACGCTCTACAGCAAATAGACCACTTACTAAGGATGAGAGCTATAGAAAAGGTACCGGCTATGCAACAAGGACAAGGATTTTATTCAAGGCTTTTCCTAGTACCAAGAAAGGAAAACCAATGGAGACCTATCCTCGACCTGTCCGCTCTAAACACATATCTCATTGTTCCAAAATTCAAAATGCTGACCCTACAGCAACTTCTTCCCATGCTGGGCAAGGAGTCTTGGCTGGTGACTCTGGATCTCAAGGAGGCATACCTGCACGTCCCCATATGACCAAATTGCAGAAGATACCTCAGATTTCTTGCAGGATCAGAGCATTATCAATTCTCAGCATTGCCTTTTGGCTTATCTACTGCCCAGAGTATTCACAAAATGCCTGGCATCAGTAATTGCTCATTGCAGGCTTCAGGGAATTCAAATTTATCCATACCTGGACGACTGCCTGTTAAAGCGGACAGCAAAGACAAATTAACAAAAGATTTGAAAAAGGTTATTCACCTACTGCAAGCCCTGGGATACACAGTCAACACAAAAAAGTCAAGGCTGATACCATCCCAAAGGATAACCTTCCTTGGTGCAGAACTGGACACATCAAACCAGATGGCATTCCTCACAGCAGAAAAACAGAAGCAGCTACCACTCTATTTCATGGCATTAACAACGCAGAACCAGCTTACAGCAAGGAAAATCCTGCAAGCCCTGGGTTACATGGCATCCTGCATAATATTAATCCCACATGCCAGGCTACATATGAGGAAGTTGCAATGGTACCTGAGGAATTTATGGTCTCAGCACAAGCACAGCCTAGAAACCCAAATTCCAATAATTCCATGCCTGAAGCAAGAATTCCAGTGGTGGGCCCAGGCCTGTCAATTGAACAAAGGACTGCCCTTCCACAGGCCTCACCCAAGCCAGACTATCACCACGGACGCCTCAGACCTCAGTTGGGGGCCACACATGGTGGACAAGTGCATACAAGGCTTATGGACTCAAGACCAGATGAACCTACACATAAATCAAAAAGAGATGCTGGCAGTAAAACAGGCAATTCAGACATTCAGACCATTTCTTCAACAGGGTCATTTGCTGATAAGGACGGACAACACCACAGTCATGTGGTATATCAACAAACAGGGAGGCACACATTCATATCCTCTATGCCGGATGGCAATGGACCTCTGGAATGTGGCCCTGAGCCTCAACATTCAGCTCCAAGCCATATTTGTGCCAGGAAAAGAAAATATACTAGCGGACATCTTAAGCAGAACCACCACGGATGCCCACGAATGGATGCTGCATCCAGACATCTTCAAAACCATCACAAGGAAATGGGGACTGCCAGAAATAGACCTGTTCGCATCCCCACACAACCACCAATTGAAAAAATTCTGCACAAGGACATACCACCCACTTGCTTGGAAGGTGGACTCCCTATCCTTTAGTTGGGAAAACCTGACAGCATATGCATTCCCACCTCTCCCTTTGATGCACAAAGTGCTACTGAAGATCAAAGAAGATGACCCGAGGATCATCTTGATAGCTCCAGATTGGCCAAGGCAACATTGGTACCCGCTACTGAGGAGTATGTCCCGGGAACACGCATGGCCTCTACCCTTACTACCTCTACTGCTAACACAGAACAACTTCAAAATCCTGCATCCAAACTTGAAAACACTGCAGCTAACTGCTTGGAACATTACATAAGGAAAAATAACCCAGATTTATCTCAAAGGGTTAAAGACATTATCTTGGAGGCTCGCAGACCCTCAACAAGGAAAACTTATACAGCAAAATGGAAAAGATATCTCATTTGGAGTGCAACAAAAGGAGTGGATGCATCATTGGCAAACATAGCTAACATCCTGGAATACTTAGCAGAGCTTTTCCACAATGGTCTCTCTTACTCCTCCATTAAGATTCATGCATCAGCAATTTCAGCAGAATACAACATGGATCTTCCAGTCTTTTCTCAACCTCTACTCAGGCAGTTTCTCAGAGGAATTAAAAATGTAAAGCCACCAAGGAAACCTCCATTGCCTACATGGGACTTGAACTTTGTGTTAGAAAAGTTGACACTTCCCTTTTGAACCAGCAGCAACAGCAGAATTACAGTACTTATCTTGGAAGACTGCATTCCTGCTTGCAATCACTTCAGCTAGAAGGGTTTCTGAATTACAGGCATTAATGGCAGTACAGCCCTTCCTTATCTTCCATCAGGATAGAGTGTCCATGAGAACTAATCCTACCTTTATGCCAAAGGTGGTCTCCAGGGTATCATTAAACCAAGCAATACACCTACCAACTTTCTTCCCCAACCCACAGAACAGGGGGGAAAGATTGCTGCATACCTTGGATGTACACAGACAATTGCTACTACCTGGACAGAACCAAGAACAATAGAAAAACTGACCAGCTTCTGGTAGCATATGCAACAGGAATGGAAGGAAAAGCAATTTCAAAACAAACAATCTCAAAATGGATAGGAAATTGCATTAGATTTTGTTACTCTTTTCATGGAAAGGCAACTCCAGAAAACATCAGACCTCACTCCACAAGGGCTACAGCCACTACTACAGCTTTCTTACGAGGAGTGGCTACCAAAGATATTTTAGAGGCTGCTACTTGGAGCTCCGTGCATACATTTGCCAAGCATTATAATCTACCTTTATACTCCAGATCCCGAGCAGGTTTTGCCACTGCTGTTTTGCAAGGGATCTTAACTACACCATAAACTCTTAGTGCCTCCTTAGTGCCTCCTCCCCAGTTTGGCTATGGTATTCTACCCATTTGTTAGGACTGCAGATGCATCCTTGAAGGACATAGTACAGTTTTGTACCTACCATAAATGTAGATGTCCGAGAGGTATGCATCTGCAGTCAGGATTACCCACCCTCCTTCCCCTCTGTGGTACTCCTAGGGTATTTGCCCATCTTGTAGCTAGCTGGGGGAATCTATTATGGTGTATTTGTTTGTATATATGTATATACATGTTTATTTCTATTTGCTCTCTATTGTTTGGAAACATTTGCATTTATCCAAATTTAGCCTTCCTAGAGGGCACCTGGCATCTGGGGCAAGAAACACTGAGGAAAATGGCGTCAGCTGATGCCTTTATACCCGCTGAACTGCAGCTATGATCTCGGGTGAAGTGCGACATCAGCCGAGGCCAGACCCAGACTTTGGAATCCGGCCGACCGAAGGGCTGCCTGAGGCCAGGACAACCCATTTGTTAGGACTGCAGATGCATACCTCTCGGACATCTACCTTTATGGTAGGTACAAAACTGTACTTTTCACAGTCATCCAGGGACTCCAAGTCAGCAGGCTGAGCCACTTAGGGAGGGGTGACCCCTGTCCTGGGCACTCACCCCTCTTCAGGTGGACTGGCCTTCCAGCTAATGGAGAAGGCTCTGGCGTCAGTTGGCGATCCTGTGTTATCACTCTCCCCACCCTCCTCTGGATCACAGTGTACACAAGTCGCTCCTTGTGGGCACCAGGCACAAGTCCTCAGGATATTATTCCACAGGAGACCCCTTTTGCGCTGTCTTCCCCAGCTTCTCCCTCTGAGGAAGTTCATCAAAAGAGCTTGTGCAAGAGGAAGCACATGAACTCCACAGAGGAGTCCCTTACTGAAGACACAGACTTTGATGATGGGGAAGGGTCCCCTTTCTCACCCTCTTAGGTATCCTTTGGGGTTATTCTTGAAATTCTTAAACAGAGAGGTGACTGGCAGCCCTCGAACCCGACCTCTGAAGAGTCTGTGTTCTTGCAGGCCTTTCGCGCCCGGCCCCCTACCTCCTGGATTACTCCACCGGCTGACGAACTGGTCCGGCTCATCTTGCAGTGTACTAGGAAGGCTCCTGAAACCGTTGAGGCCATTCCCCAGAGGCCAGATAAATTTTGTCCCCTCCTGCAACTGATCCTCATTGGTCCAAAGGTCTTCCCGTAGATGCTTTGGTGGTGGCAGCCGCAACTAAAAAGGACCTGGTGGAAGAAGAAAGCCAGACTGTCCATCCACACAACAAAGAGTCCCTGGCTGTGGACAGAATAGGGAAGTGTACTTTTGCATCAGCAACCTTTGCAATCAGGTCCCTGAACTATATAGCACACTTTACCAGGCTTCAAAGAGATTTAATTTCTGAGCTCTTTGAAACTTTGGCTGGAGCTGTGTTTGATGAGGTCCGTGACAAAGTGGCCTCTCAGCTAGCCACCACTGAATCGATGTCTAATTCCTCCATGCACCTGATATCTCAACCATCAGAAGGAGCAGCTAGAGCGGCGAGTTTAGGCATTGTTCTGAGACAACATGCCTGGATGCGCTTGTGTAATTTTGCGGAACCCTTCAAGGCTTCCTTTCTCAATGCTCCCATCAAAGCCTCTTCATTGTTTGGACCCAAGGTTAAAAGCACACTGGCCAGATGTTCACAAGACAGTAAGACCCTTTCTGCCATGGTTGTCCGTTATTCTTCCCCTCAATGGGCTATCTCCAGAAACCAGAAGAGTGGGATGATATAGTACAAAAAGTCTCAGGGTTCTTTTTTGTGACACACAGGCCGAGTTCTCCCCTAGAGGCAGAGGGGGGAAACTCACAGGGAAGACGCTCTTTTTGGGGCAGGGGGAGGTCTGTGTAACCAAGGTTCCAGGGACTCTTTCCCTGGCCAATCCTACCAGCGCTCCTGAAGAGTGGCCCAACTGCTTTCCTCTGGAAGTGGTTGGGGGTCATAGGTTCATAGGTAGGAACTAGGCTATTGGCTCTAGGGCCTATATAAGTCTAGCCAAACGGTACCCTGGCTTTTGCCACCCAAGAAAATTATTTTCCTGTGCCCCTGTCAAGCAGAGCCACAGAAGTGATCCCCGGGGTGAATTTCCTATCTCCCATCCAATCATCTTTTTCTTGAAGAGTGCTAATGAGGAGCTTTGTTTGATATAGATAGGTAGTTTGTTCCAGAGTATGGGAAGTGTCTGAGATAGGAATCTATCCCTCCAGCATGTTCTGTTTATTGTGGTGACAAGGTTTAGGTCCCTAGAGCGTGTAGCTCGGAGGGATTGGGATTTCTTTACGTGGAGCATGTCCAACAGCTCTGGGTTTGACATAGCATTATATGTTAGGCAGAGATCGCCTCTGAGTAGGCAATATGCGACAGAGTAAAGCTGGAGTTTTTTTTAGACGGTCTGTGTAGGGCATCTGTTTGAGGCCGGTAATCCTCTTTGTGAGGTATTTCTCTGGCCTTTCCAGTTGTTGATGTCTTGTGAGGTACATACCAAAAGGGGCATTGTACTCTGTAATGGGTCTAATGAATGATGAGTAGAGGGGAACAATGACCTCTTTTTTTCTGGATGAGAAACCTTTTGTGATGTGGTGTGCCACATAGAAGGATTTCCTGACTACTGTGGTGATGTGATTATCAAAGGAGAGACTACTGTCCACCTGTGTCCCAAGGTCTCTTATCACATTTTCGGTGTTAAGTAGACTACCGCCTATGTGGTAGTTCATGGGTACACAGTTTTTACCAAAAGGGATGACAATGCACTTTTTGACATTGAGCTTGAGGCCATGGCTTTGACACCAGGCGTTTGTCTCAGTGAGACCCTTTCGTAGGATGTTCACATCATTAGGAGATTTGATTATGGCTCCTAGTTTGCAGTCATCTGCGAACTTTGTTAGCCAAAGACCTTCTGTGTTAGCCTGTACTTCAGAGAAGTAGATACCAAAAAGGAGAGGACCTAGGACTGAACCCTGTGGTACTCCACTTGTGACTGGTCTGAAGTTGGATTTAGAGTCTGCTACTTTCACAGTGTGGGTTCTGTCAGTGAGCCAATTGGCAACCCATCTTGTGACATAGGGATTTATACCTAGTTTATCGAGTTTGTCTATAATTCCAGAGTGGGGGATGGTGTTGAAAGCCTTGGCGAGATCTAGATAGGCTGCGTGTACCACCTTACCCTCATCTACAACTTTGGTGACCACTTCAAAAAAGTCTATCAGGTTTAGGAGACATGATCTGCCTTTTACAGACCCGAACTGGGTAGGGTCCAGAGTTTGCAGATTACCAATTTCATTGTTTATAAGTTCCATGATGATACGCTCCGTAGCCTTGCAGACCAGGCTTGTCAGGCTAATGGGGCGGTAGTTCCTGGGGTCCATGGTGGCTCCCCCTTTGTTGAGTGGAATAACTGTTGCTGTGTACCATTCAGTGGGCACAAAGCCTGAGGTGAGGCTATGATTGAACATGGTACTTAGGTGGGGTGCCAGTTCATTCTGTAGTTCATCTAGAACGCAGCCTGGGATGTTGTCAGGTCCCATGGATGCTGTGTTCTTGGTTTTGGAGTGTGTGTTTTTTACCTGTGTAGCCATGATTACAGGTACTTTGCATTCTTCTGGTATAGAGATGGGCCCTTTAGGGGATGAGAGAGGGGTAAAGTTAGCACTGAACGTATCTGCCAGGATGTTGACAATATCAGTTGGTTCTGCATATTTAGTGCCATTGTGCTGTGACTCAGAGCAGATCTGAGTATTGCCACTGAGATTCTTGACATAGCTACAGAATGCTTTGTGGTTGTCTTTAGAATCAGTGGCAATTTTGTTTTTGTAACTAGCTTTGGAGGATTTTATGAGGGATCTCAGCTTCTTACTGAGGCTGACCACTTCCTCCAATCATGGGATTTTACTCTTTTTTGCAACAGTTTCTTTCTTCTGATGTAGAGTTTGTTTATAGCAGGGGACCACCAGATTGACTTCCTTTTTTTGGAGGATAGCATTTTGGTTCTGTTAGGGATTGCACGATCCACACACTCGTGTAAGTGCTTATAAAGTGCAATTGTATAGGAATCAGCAGTCGTATCTCTATTGTCCATCAGCATGGGTGTCGTGAAGTTTGCCACTTCTGTCTTAAGAAGCGTGAAGTTGTCTTTGGAGGAATTTTTTACGGTGGTTTCCCTAATGAGGGGGTGGGGCTGGGACATGGATGTCTAGGGTGATTTGCTTGTGGTCGGATCTGACCAAGAAGGAATTGACCTCTGTTGTGGAACACCGGTTTCCCATGTTGGTAATGACCAGGTCTAGGATATTGCTGCCCCTGGTGGAAGTGTGGATAAGTTGATCCAAGGCATTGGAATTTATGTTGTTGTGACTTTCGGCTTTTCCCAGTTAGGGGTTGCCACAGCGGAACTCCGGTCCGCTAATGATTGGCAGTTGATTTTTACATACCGAGTTGCCAGCCCTGATGCACAACCTTCAACGAAGGTATGCCCATTCACACATGTCTCCACGCAGAAGACGCTCTAACTGAGAGTCGAACTGGACAGCGTCTTACTGTGAGGCGACAACGCTACCACAGCAACACGTTGAGCACAAGAGTTGGTACATGAGCAGTTTTCCCAATTAATGGTGGGGTAGTTGAAATCGCCCATTATTAGGGTGTTAGGTTGCACCATAATATTTTTCAGTGTATCATGAAATGAGGAGTGAGAATCCTGGGGCATGGTGGGGCATCTGTAGCAAGCTACAATTTGCATTGCGGTCTTGCCCATAGTTAGTTGCACTTGGATAATCTCAGATGCATTATGCTGAGCAACTAGCCTGGAGGTGTGGATATCCTTAATAAATATGGACACGCCTCTGCCTTTAGTGCTTCGGTCCAAGTTAGGTGGCCGAAAGGTGTGGTATGAATTATAGCCTGGTAATGCAGGGGTGCTCTCTGGAGCCTTGAACCAGATGTCGATGTTCTCCATTTTAAGGAGTGCCTCGAGTGAGTGCATTTTGAGGTTTAGACTTCTGTCATTGAGTAGCATTACTCTCAGATTTTGCTTGCTTGTACCTGTTACGGTGATGAATTTGTCATTTGAATCTTGCCTAAAAAAGGCACTATAGGGGTGGGAAGAGCCTTAGCCAGTGTCTGGAATCCCAAGGGCGACAGGTGCAGGCCATCTCTGGCAAAGCATCATGGCTTGTCAGTCATGTCATCCCAGGCAGATGGATACTGGATCCCCTTAGAATGACACCAGAAGCTTAGCCAATTGTTGAAGTCAATCATTTTGTCCTTGTACTGTGGTATCATTCTGGGTGATGGCAGGATGCTACTCAGGGCTAGGGTCATACCTGCCTGGGCTACAAGATCAGAAAGCTCCTCCATGTCTCTTTTCATGTAGTCCAGGGAGGTACGTCTCAGGTCATTCACACCAACATGAACAATGACAGAGTCATATTTGTACTTGCTGTGGAGTGACCCGAGTGCATGCATTATGTGGCGGATCCTGGCACCTAACAGGCAGCTGACAGTGACTTTCTCCTTGTTTAGCCTGGTGAGTGGAACATCAGTGTGCCTGACTATAGAGTCACCTATGACTAGAGTGTTAGGTACGTTGTTATGCCTTATGGGCTGTGGTTGAGTGGCACACTGAGTTTGTGGGTTATGTGTCATTTGGGTTGTGTTGGTGGGTGGAGGTTGCTTGCGTTTCTGCTTTGGAGGTCCCTGTTGCTTGGGTAGATTTTTTTAATGTACGTGTGTTTTTTGTGTTTCTATGTGTGTGTTTTGTGGTGTAGCTTTTGAGGGACTGTGTGATGAGTGTGGTGTGGTGCAAGTGTTTACCTTCTCCTCTTGACTGTCTAGTCCAGTCTTGGGTGAAGAGAGCTTTGCTTCCAGTTTGGTTATATAAGTGCACCTCTCACAGGTTGTAGTGTTTGGTGGTAGGAGGAGAGGGTTGTCTGTGTACATGAGGCAATTGCTGCATTGCCCCAAGATGCCCAGATTCATCAGGTAGACAGGCGAAAACACCAGGAGCTGACCCTTAGACATACCTGGATAGGTGCTTATTCATTAAGTACTAAAAACTGTTTTTCTCTAGACAAGTGAGGAAAGTCGAGTGCTGTAGTAATTTGTAGCTTATTTAGTGCTTACAATGAGTTTTGAACAAGTGCGGAGCTCAAAGAAACAGATTTGAGTACTGAAACTAGAAAACTGGCTAGTTCTAAGAAACAAAATTAAGCTAGAAGGCTTCCCTCTAACACAGAAAGGCTTGGGGGCTCAGAAGCTTACAAACAGTCCTGGATACAGCAAATCTGTATCTGGACTAGACAACTTATAAGAAAGGCAGGAAACAAGCTTAGAAATTTTTTTTTCTTTGTACCCTTCTGCCAGGCTAACCATCACCACAGATTCTTGGGTACAAAGGATAATAACCAGAGGTTATCATATTCCCTTCGACCTTTGTCCCACTCCCCTAACAAACTTACCCGACGTTCCACCCAGTCAAAGGGAAGAAGCAGCTTTAGAGATTTCAAAACTGCTAAGAAAAAGAGTCATCCAAATAGTCCCCCCAGACCAGATAGGATCTGGATTCTACTCAAGACTATTTTTGGTGCCAGAGAAAACCGGGGACTGGAGATCAATTTTGGATCTCAGTGTATTGAACAAGTTTGTAAAAGTACAAAAATTCCGGATGGTCACAATACAGTCTATCCTTCCGCTTTTGGAAAAAAGACGATTAGATGTGCTCAATAGATCTTCAGGATGCGTACTACCACATAAAAGTGGACAGACCATCAAGAAGATTCCTTCACTTCCATGCGGGAGCCAGTCACTACCAGTTCAGAGTACTGCCCTTCGGATTTTCTACAGCCCCCAGAGTGTTCACAAAGTGCATGGCAGTCGTCATAGCTCACTTGCAACTACAAGGATTCCATGTGTTTCCATACCTAGACGACTGGCTCATCTCCACCCCCCACCAGACATCTATTGGAAGAAGCCCTGGCATACTCTCTCCTCTCTGCAGTAAGGCTAGACATAACCATAAACTGGCAAAAATCTAATCTCATCCCATCTCAGTCCACAGAATTCACAGGAGTCATCTTGAATACAAAGAATTGCAGAGCATCCATTCCAGAGTACAGAATTCTAAGGATAAAGCAACAACTGATCCCAATCCTTTCAAGGGAGAAATCCACAGCTCACTCTGTTCTATATTTGTTAGGTTCCATGGCAGCCTCCATCACCATTTTCCCCTTGGCCAAGTTTCACATGAGGCTTCTACAATGGCTACTGCTCAACCAATGGTATCCCTTTCAGTATCCTCTTTCAGCCAAGATTCGGGTAACTCATAGGTGCAAACAGGATTTAAATTGGTGGATGGCCCACAACCCATCATAATGGTCTCACCCCTTCTCCCCCCAACAGCCCAAGGCTGCAGTCACCACGGACGCCTCCCTGATGGGGTGGGGGGGTTATTATAGGGACAGACAGTCTAAGGTATTTGGGCCAAAATGGAGTCCCATCTGCATATAAATGTTCTAGAGCCGAGGGCAGTGCTTCTGGCGTTGCAAGCATTCCATCCCCTGCTGCTGTCTGGGAGTATTGCGATACAGTCAGACAACATGGTGGTGGTCTGGTACATCAACAAAAAGGTGGAACCAAATCATACCCACTCTGTCGAGAGGCCATGAGGATGTGGCAGTGGGCGGCTACCAACTGCTTTTTTCTAGCAATGCACATTCCAAGGAGTTCCAACGTGATAGCAGACAGACTCAGCAGGTGTATACTACAACCTCACGAGTGGTCCCTGAATCCCTTGATAGCGGAGATTTTCAACCGCTGGGGTCTTCCTTGCTGCGACCTCTTTGCATCCCCAACCAACTACAAATGCAGCAACTATTTTGTCCTGATTCCTACTCAGGGACAGTCATCCAGGGACGCTCTAGTCCACGATTGGCCCTCGGGTCTACTTTATGCATTTCCACCTCTCCCCCTCATTCCCCAGTTTCTGAAGAAACCCACCAGTTGAAGAGCAGAGTAATCCTCATAGCACCATATTGGCCTCATCAGATTTAGTTCCCCTTCCTTTGGCCTCACCTGCTAGATCAACCATGGATTCTCCATCCAACCCCGGGGTTGATCTCCCATCCGCAGAATCTGATTCACCCCAACTTGAACAGCCTGAAGCTCACAACTTGGCTCCCCCAGTTCCCTTGATTGCCAGGCAGAATGATCTTTCTTTGCCAGTACGTGACTTTCTTATTGCATCTCATAAGTCTTCCACCAGAATTACATATCTGAGCAAGTGGAAAAGATTTACTTTTTGGCTGAAAGAAAAACAGGTAGATCCTTTTATAGCACCAGTGTCGATAGTACTGGAGTATCTAGCCACCCTTTTTCAATCCGGTCTGTCTGCCTCTACCATTAGAGTTCATTTGGCTGCAATATCTAATTTCCATGATGGTGTCCAAGACTCCTCTCTTATGTCACACAAATTATGCAAGACTTTCATAAAAGGTGTGAATCATCTAAAACCCCCTTTTAGAGAAGCTACTCAACCATGTGACCTGTCGTTAGTCCTACAAGCTTTGATAATGCCACCTTTCAAACCAGCTTCTTCTTGCGACCTCAAATATTTGTCATGGAAAACCTTGTTTTTGGTAACCATTACTTCTTCAAGAAGTATCTCTGAGCTTCAAGCCTTATGCATCAAGAGTCCATATTTGATTTTTCATAGAGATAGAGTGTCATTGAGAACTAATCCTTCCTTTCTGCCAAAAGTGATGTCTGAAATGTCCAGTAATCAAACCATTGAATTGCCAGTTTTCTTACCCAATCCTTCAAACAAAAGAGAGTATTGTCTACATACCCTAGATATTCACAGGCAAATTCGCTTCTACTTGAACAGGATTAAGGCCTCTCGTAAATTAGACCAGTTATTTTTGGCCTATTCTAGACCTCGATTAGGATGTGCTGTTGCTAAGGTCACATTGGCTAAATGGTTGAAAGACTGTGTGACCTTCATTTATAGACAAAGTAATATTCCATTACCTACTACCATAACGGCGCATTCTACAAGGTCGGTGGCAGCTTCTGCTGCCTTTCATGCCGGAGCTTCTTTACATGACATTTGTGCAGCTGCAACTTGGGCTACCCCTCATACCTTCGTCAATCATTGCAAATTGGATTTGGCCTCCAGGGGAAGAGCATCTTTTAGTTCTATGGTGCTCAGGAATGTCCTTCCATGAGAGCCTCCCAGGAATAAAGGTAGCTGGGGACTCTGTCCCACACGTAAGGAATGAACAAGGATTAACAATGTCAGATAAAGAAGTTATGTCTTACCATAATGTTCCATCTGTAGTGTTGATCCTCCTTCAGTCATTACGACCCTCACTCCTTCCCCCTCCTGTGACTTCTAGTGGATCTCACCATCCGGTTCTATTAGGTCATTTGACCAGAGGTAGCCTGTACCTTCTTTTGACTTGCAAACTCAATCTGAGGTAACAGAGAGAGGGGAATTCTGGGTAAGAGTTTTTAGCTCGAGCGTTTGTAGCTGACGCAAGCTTAGAATATGGCCGGCTCGCTTCCGAGGTCGGAACCGATACCCACTCGTAATGACTGAACGAGAATCAACAATACAGATGGAACATTATGGTAAGACAAAACTTCTTTATTCAGCCCTTTAGGTGACTTTTCCTGAATTCCATTAGCTGAGTCAGCTTTCAGGGCCGTGGATAGGGCCTTGACTGGACCAAGATGACTGATACATGCTCAGAGTTCAGATCCACCCAGACTCCCTCTGAAGACTAATACTACGTGCTCTTATTCTGGTGGACAGGGACAGACAGATCCTATTATCTCTGACACCACTTGACGTCCTAGCTCCACGTCCGACTCCATTGTGTCTCCCTTGTCGCTTTCGTGTTGGTACACAAATAAACGAGTCTTCATGGGTTCTGCTTAAGCAGTTTTATTCTATATAAACACATCACTGTAAATGTTTATTTGACTATGACTAAGTTATATACAAACTAACTACTGCGCTCATACATGCTCATTCACTGGCTGCTTCTACAAAGTGGCAGTAGGGATTGCATGTGTCTGGAATTTATACTTGCACGCACAACCTTGCATGCTTCTTAAAGACAAAGCACGCACATGCTACACTCTGATCTACATTCTATTTGAGAAATAGATCATGCAATTTGTCATGAGATTATTTAGCATGCAGAAATCACAGATAATCTAAAAACATGCATTATGCAATACTAAGTACATATGTATATACAATCAAGTCCACGTTGGTGTGTATTTCACACTAAGCTCAGAAACTCGTCCATATCGTGTGACATAAAATTGAGAATTGGATTTAGCAACTGGAACAGTCTCTGCAAAATGGTTGACCTGTGGAATGTTCGAATTACTCTCTGGAACAGAATCAGGCTTTTCAGCACATACTGATCTGGAAACAATGTCTGACTCAGTCTTTGATTTAGAGTCTGCATCACAGATACAATGTGATTGCAATAGTGATTTTGGCACAGGAAGAAGATGTCTGCGATTCCTACTATACTCTACAACCTTGGAGCTTACTCAATAAGATCTCGGCTCGGCACAGATGCCTGTTATCTGTCCTATTCAATCAAAACTTTCGTTGGCTGGACTTGTACCATTTCTGCTTCCCTCAATGAACGAAGTAATCTGCTCGATCTGTCATAACTAGATTTCTGGATATTACACTTCTTCAACAATTGAGCCTTGATGGTTTTATTGTGCTTAGAATTAGGCTTTAACAAACTTGATGAAATATGTAGTGTAGTTCTAGTTTGTCTGGAAAGTAGTCTTTGAGCAGGTGAGCCAAGAATATCATCATGAGGCATGCCACGGAGATTAAGTAAATTCACGAATACATCGATATTGTCACTCTTTGACTTTTCATGTAATTGTTTAGCACTCTGTACTGCTTGTTCAGCTAGACCATTGGATTGAGTATATTCAGGACTACTAGTGACATGTAGTAAGTCTCAGTCTCTCACAAATTTCTGAAACAACTGGCTAGTAAATTGAGTACCATTGTCAGAATAAAGTTTGTGAGGACTACCATGAACTGAAAAGTGACGTTTACGTTTAGTGATAACAGCTGTTGAGGTTAAGTTTGGTAGCAGATCAATTTCAAACCAGTTTGAGTAAAAGTCTATCAAAACCAAATAGTGTTTATTATTCCATTCAAAGATATCAGTTGCAACAGCAGACCAAAGTAGTTCAGGCATTGGATTTAGCTGAAGCGGTTCTTTTTGCAAATGTTCTCTGGTATTGTTACATACTGAATAAGGAGAAGGAACTCTCTCAATGTCTTTTGATAATGAAGGCCAAACTACTAGTTCTCTTGCCCTTCTCTTGGTTGATAATAAACCTGGGTGACCACAGTGCAAAATTTGAATATATTCATGCTGTAAGGAAGCAGGAACAACAATTTTAGGACCTTTGAATATAATACCATCCTCCATCAACAATTCATCTCTGTAAGGAAAATACAGTTGCACCTCAGGTGATACACTAGATTGCTTTGATGGCCATCCAACGTTGATGTAGTGATGAAGCTTTTGTAAAATTTGATCAGTCATAGTGTGATCTCTCAACTCATCAAGTCTAGTGGTGGAAAAATTACACACTGACATTATATCAAAGTCAAAAGTTTAGCATCAAGCTGTTGTGTTGTACTTCTAGGCGATCTGGATAAAGTATCAGCCAGATAGAGCAATTTACCTTTAGTGTAGACCATTTTGAAATTGTACTTTTGCAATTTGAGCATCATTTTTTGTAATCTCACCAGAGTAGAATGCATAGGTTTCTTTAGAATAGTAACTAGAGGCTGATGATCAGTTTCAGTTTGAATAGCTTGACCATAAATATAATTGTGAAACTTAGAACATGCGAAAACTATTGCTAAAAACTCTTTTAATTTGAGCATAATGCATCTCAGTTTCAGTAAGTGTCCTAAATGCATAGGCTACTGGTTTGCCCTCTTGAAGAGTAGACCAAAATTAGAAGCATCACAGGATAGGATAACTGGTTTATTCACATCATAGTATCTTAACGTGGGGTGGTGGTGGTGGCAATTTTCTGCTTAAAGTCATCAAATGTCTTTTGAGGATGTTAACCATGACCATACAACATTGCATGTTAGTTCTCTTAACGGTGCTGTCAATTCACTGAAATCTGGTATAAACTTGACCATGCCTAGAAACCGCTGTAAACCTTGCACATCATCTGGTGCTGACATCTCTAAAATAGCTGTTTGTTTGGTTGTGTCAGGTCTTAATCCTATACTTGTAAACAAATGTCCTATATCGGTTATTTCTGGAAGTCTCAATTTGCACTTCAGAGGATTGAGCTTCAGATTTACTTCACATGCTCTGTCTAGAACTTTCTTGAGGTTTCTGTCATGCTCTGCTTCGCCATTACCTCCAGCTAATAGACTGTCTACTATTATGGCACAAGGATAACCTGAAAATATTTGTTCCATTGCACACTGAAAGACTTCAGTTGCAGAATTTATTCCAAATGGCATCCTTAGAAATCTGTACCTGCCAAACTGGGTACCGAAAGTACTTAGAAATGAGGATCTGCAATCAAGCATCACTTGCCAAAATGAACTCTTTGCATCCAAAACAGAAATACAGTGGCATTTGGAATTAGAGCTGCAACTTCCTCAGTTGTGCACATTAGATGATATGGTTTCTTTAATGCTTTGTTCAGATCTCTAGGGCCAATGCATATTCTGATTTTGTCTGAGCATTTTTTTGTGAGTGACTACCATGGATGACACCCATTCAGTTGGTTCTGTGACTGGACAAATCACACCTTGCTGCAGCACCATCTTATCCAGCTGAGTTTTGACTTTATCTTGCATTGCTATTGGAACTTTTCTTGCTGGTCTGACCACTGGAGTGACCTTGGGGTCTAATTTCATAGAATGCACAACTGGAAGTTTGTCCAGGTTATCGTTAAAAACATCAGCATACTCTGAGAAAATGAGTTCTGAAAAACTTGAACTTGGAATTGCACTCACATGATTAACTTCTCTAGCAAAAGAAAGATTAATTCACAAACTATCTTTGAGACCTAGTACAGACTGCACTGGTCGTCGGACTATGTAGAATAATAAGTTGCAAGAGTTCTCAGCCAAATAACATGAAAGTATTACTAAACCTTTGGTTTGAATTTCTTCACCTCCATATGTAACAAGTCTCACACTGCTGGTTACGTTGACTTGTTCATTGGTTCGCACTTTTGCAAATGTATCCGCTGTAATAACATTGCACTTTGATCCAAAGTCTACCTTGAGCTCTGTGGATTTCCCATTGATCCGAACTGTGCAAAACACTTCACTCATTTTCAATAAGTTTACCGCATCATCTCTTTCTCCCAGTACTAATACACCATCCACATAGAAAGCTGATTGTTTTGACTCTACTTGATCAACTTGTTTTCTTGTATGACCTTTCTTCATAACTGTCTGAGGCTTACTTGATTTGGAAAATTTTTGAAAGTGGTTACATTTCTTGCACTTATGGCACTGCTGACCATACGCTAAACATTCCTCTTTTAGACTCATGGTTTGCACCAGAATTTCGACAATTAACAATAAAGTTAGACTTGGGTTTTGCTGACTCACGTTTGTATGGCACTGAGCTGGCAGTGGAGCTTGAACTTTTCATAGAACTCTTTGGAAAACTCAGTACCTTCTTTGGAATCCCTGTGGCTGCCCTTTGCTTTGGCCTAATTTTGCTTGCCACTTGTTGCATACTGTCTATGTTTGCACTGGAGCTTACTGAAACCATGCTTTTGTCACTTGTAAGCATGCTTGTGTTCCTTTCTGTCACCTAATGGCTCTGACAAATCTCTAGTGCTTTACTTAATGTTAAGTCACTGTCACAAAGCAAAATATTTCTCACTTCAGCACTATTACTACCACATACAAGTCTATCCTTTATCAGCTCATCCTTCAAGTCATCAAACTGACACGTTTTAGCCTTGTTCCTCAAGTCAGTTATGTAAGCTGCAAATATTCCCCCTGGTTTCTGATCCCTTGTGTAAAACAAATGCCTGTCTAATGTAGTGGTCGTCTGGAGGTTGCACATTTCTCCGAACTTACACTTTAAACACTCTGGGTCTTCTCCAGATTCAGCTTGCACAACAATATGGCGGTATTCACCCTCACCTTCATATACTGCTGGTGCATATACAAATGATTGCTCTCTTTCTATAGCCTCAGATCCTGCTAGATTTAGCAAAATAAATGCCCTTGTGCATGCTTCTCTATCTTCATAAGCTGCTTGTATAAATATATTGTATCCCTGTTCCGATGTTCTCCAGTTCTCTGCAATATTCTGGTCAAACACAAGTGGTTGTGGTTTACAAAATCCGTCTGCCATATTAACACATACCAGCGAAGGGTCTTGCAAATATGTACAAATATGCACACACATGTGCATAAGTTTGTTTGTGTCTTTTGGCTTTTCCTGGTTAGGGGTCACCACAGCGGAACTCCGGTCTGCTAATGATTGGCAGTTGATGTTTACTTACCGGCTTGCCAGGCCTGACGCACAACCTTCAACGAAGGTACGCCCATTCACGCATGTCTCCACGCAGAAGACGCTCTAGCTGAGAATCGAACCGGACAGCGTCTTACTGTGAGGTGACAACGCTACTGCAGCACCACCATTGCGGTATTCACACACATGTGCATAAGTAATTGGCATAAATACAATTTGGTCAATGCTTTTGTGCTCTATACCTGTACTTTCTTTCTTTGTGCTTATCAGAATTGTATGAATGAATAACCAATTAGTGCTTTCAACTAACTGGACTTTGCAAAATAAACCTCTCGGGCTTCTCAATGCTTTATTGCACTTTGCGAATTAACTTTTGAGCTTTCTCAATGCTTTAGTGTGCCTTGCAAAATAATTTTTTAGACTTTTTATTGCTTTACGAAAGCCTGCGGAATAGCTTTTCAACTTCTCTACTGCTTTATGGAGCTTAACGGAATACTTTCCCAGACTTTGCGATGCTTTATGAAATTTTTGATAGGTGAAGGCAGAAATGCTAAAATCATTGGCTTTCAGAGTTGGGAAAGGCAAAAATGCTAAAGTAATTGCTTGAAATTTTATCGATAAAGGCATCATGCTACAGTCGTGCACCACTGCTCATTAAAGCCGTCACTTTAAGAAACATTCAAAAACTTTGCAATGCAACTGAGAATTTCTACGAGCACTGTGATACTCTTGTAATCTTTTGTAAAAACACCTTTATTTAATACAAGAAACTTAAGCAATTGCACAGCGCTAATAATCAGATTTTTGTTGCCCAAATTCAGTGTCTTTTGAGGAATCTGCACTTTATAAATGACTAGATGCAATACACTGAAATGTCCCCAAAATGGCAGCACCTTGCTAGGCAACTCCTTACAGTATGAGAAGCACTCTGTAATGGCAGCACTTTGTAAACAGACACACTCCCTGCAAGAACTATTCTTCAAATAACCATGCTTCGACTGAACTACACAATTGATAGTTGCATTTCACACACAGTGAACTCTTTGAAATACTTGCACAGTAATGAGCACACACTGTATACTTTTACACAATCTGAGATACTTCAAATAACTTTCATTGCTCTTTTGAATACCATACAAGGTCGTATTTATGCCCAAACACAGCACTTTGCCCAACATAGCAGTCGCCTTGTTTTATTTTTACTTACTGTGCCCTTTTTTCCCCTTATTATATTCTTTGTGCTCGTTTAAACCCTTTTCCTTTTTTATGCCCAGCATACTCTCTTTGTGCTCATTTTACTCTAACATGCCCAATTCCATGTTAAACATACTAATTTTGCCTTAAACATGCCCGTTTTATCTTCAGTATACTTGTTTTGTACTTTAAACACATTCATTTTGTCAAACACTGATATCTTAAACATTTTCTTTAGTTAACAACCTTTTGTGCTTTCTGCTTGCCTGACAATGCGGTTTATGCCCTTGTAATACCTTTCCTTGCCTCTTTGTAGAAAGTAAATAATTCATATTGCTTTTCATTACCTTTAATTCTTTCTGGTTATGTTTGCACTGTTATTTCTCAGTTTTACCTTCGCTGTAGTCTCTGCATCTCATGGCTCCAAATGCTTTGTTCTTTTCCATCCTGATTCTGACACCATGTCGCTTTTGTGTTGATACGAATAAACAAGTCTTCATGGGTTCTGTTTAAGCAGCTTTATTCTATATAAACACATCACTGTAAAGGTTTATTTGACTATGGCTAAATAACATATATGCAAACTAAGTGCTGCGAACATACATGCTCACTCACTGGCTGCTTCTACAAAATGGCACTAGGGATTGCATGTGCTGGAATTTATATGCGCACGTACATCCTTGCATGCTTCTTAAAGACATAACAAACACATGCTACACTCTGATCTACATCCCTCAAGCCCCAAGGCATATTCCCCAGAACAGTACTTGCAAGAGTAAGCAGATTGACTTCTCCCCTGAGTCAGTCACCAAAGACACCAACTTAGATGAGGGAGAAGGATCCCTAAGATCCCCCATGAAGATATCTCCTTTGGAAACATCCTTGAATTAATGAAACAGAGGGGGAATGGTCCACTGAAACCACTTCTGATGAGTCGTTTCTTGAAGCTTTTGGGTCCAGCCCTTCAACCTTCTAGATGGTCCCTCCTCCCAGTGCCATAGTCGACCTCATCACCCAAAAAGCCTGGAAGGAACCTGATGTAGCAGAACTCCTCTTGAAAAAAAAACAGACAAAATTCTAGCTGTCTGCTAAGAAAGAAGACATTGGGCTGAGGGTCCTCCAGCTACAAAACAGGAACTGTCTGAGGAAAGTTCTGTTTATCCCCCTAACAGGGAGTCAAAGGCATTGGACAGACTGGAGAAACAGACTTACGCTTCAGCCATGTTTTTCTCTTTGTGCACTAAACTATATGGCCCACTTGACACATTTCTAGAGGGATTTTATAAAAGAGCTCTCAAATTCCCTGGCATGTAACTTACTGTCAGATATCCAGAAATCTGTGAATACCCAGTTGTCTGCCCTACAGTCATCCTCAAATGATGTCAAGAGACTGCTGTCTAATGCAGCCTGAGCAGCAAGCACTGATATTACCATGCAACATCATGTCTGCATACACATCTGTGACTTTGCAGAAAGCTTTAAGACGGCCTTCATAAATGCCCCCTACAATGGTTCCATTTTATTTGGACCAAAAAGTCAAGGAAATGCTGAGCAAGACTGAACAGAATGGTAAGACCTTGTCTGCCATTGGAATCTGTTTTTCAGCTCCTCAGAGATCTTTCTCCAGGAATCAAAGAGGAGGACAAAAAATGGGTTCCTATTAGAACCACAAATGCTTGAAATTTCGAATGGCATATGGTCGACACCATATGATCGAAATTTCAAGCGTTCGAAGGTTAAACGTAATGGCGCCGTTCAGTGCAGAATGGGAGAATTTCCCTTTTCTGCACTGAAGTGCAATCTCGGAGTTGATATATTTAAGTAGGGGGGTTGTGGGGGGTGCAGGGGGCTTGCCCCCCTGCCTGCACCATTAAGGTAAGTTTTTTTTGTTTGTTTTTTTTGTTTTATTATATATTTGAACTTTTAAACTTCGATCATATGTTGTCGAACATATGAGATTCGAAGTTTAGAAAGTTCAAATATATAATATAGACCCCGAAAAAACATATGGTTCAAAAATTCTCCAGGTTTTCACCAGGACACTCCAGGGAATAGGCCTCCCAGAGACAGAGGTATATGCAACTACATGGGACGTCACCCTCGGGGCAGAGGAGGTCTGCAAAACCAAGGTTTCCATGGAACTTTCACAGAGAAACCTTATCAGAATTCCTGAACGTTTGATGACTGATGCACTGTGGGGCAGTAGGGGGATGCTTCTTCTTATACCCTTTATCCTGACAAGATACAACTACTGATACTTGGGTGCTAAGGATCATTATCATAAGTTATACAATACCCTTTTCAGTACCCCCAAAGATAGCTCAAAAGATTCCCAATACTCAAGCAAATTGTTTGGAATCTGTAGCAACAGAACTTCTAAAGTTGTTGGGCAAAAGAGACATTCTCCCGATCTGCCAAGACCAACAAGGATCCAGAGTCCATTCAAAGTTCTTTTTAGTTCCAAAAAAGACAGAGGACCTCAGACCAATATTGGATTTCATTAATCTAAATTAATATGTAAAACAGACAAAATTCTAGATGGTCTGGATGGTTACAATACAGTCCATTTTACCTCTGCTTAGGAAGGACATTTGGATGTGCTCTGTTGATCAGGATGCATGTTGTCATACACAGATCTAGTAGAATTCCAGCAGATTCCTCCATTTCTGTCTGGAAGCCAGTCTCTATCAGTTCAAAGGGCTGCCATTCACTCTCACCACAGTCCCCTGGTGTTTGCCAAGATAATGACAGCCGTGACAGTCTAGTTCAGGCTACAAGGGTACAGGTATTTCCATATTTAGACAATTGGCTTCTAACTGTTACCTCCAGGGATCTACTTCTGAGGCATCAGACATTCCTGTCAACAAGAGCAGCCTCTCTCCTACCCAATCCATAGAATTCATAAGTTGCTGCAGAGACACCGTACATCACATAGCAAAACTTCCCATAACACAGGTCAGATCAATAACATCAGTTGTTCTCCAGGTGATAAACATCCCAGACCCCAAGCTTGACTCATTTGTGTCTCCTAGGTCTAATGGCTTCATCTGTAGTGTTGATTCCTTTAGCCTGATATAACATGAGAGTTCTACAGTGGGCAGTAGCTGTACAGAGGTCACAAAAACTGCATCCCCTCCAGTACAGAGTACACCTGACTCAGGTCTGTAGAGTCCACATTCACTGGTGCATTTCATCCGATTCAGTAACTCAAGGCAGATGCTTCCTTCCTCTGACACTCAAAGCCATAGTGACTGTGGATGCTTTCCTTCTCATGTGGGGGTGGTATTTCATAGGGAAGATTGTCCAGGGAACATGGCCATTGATAGATGTCAATCTCCACATTATTGTCTTGGAGATAAGTGCGGTCCTCCTTAAGTTGCAGGCATTCCAGGACCTTCTACCCAATGATGTGATTGCCATACACTTGGACAACATGCCAGTGGTTTGGTACATCAACAAACAGGGTGGAACCTGCTTATACCCTCTTTGCTGAAAAGCTAAGAGAGTTTGCCAGTGGCCAATGATTTCAAACTGATTTTTAGTTATAATGCACATACCTGAGATGGCCAACATCTTAGCGTACAAACTGAGCAGAACTGTACTACTGCCTCATGAGTGGCCTCTCAACAAAACAGTGGCAGTGGTGATTTTCGGCCACTGAGGGCAACCTTGCTGCAACCATTTTGTTTCATACCTAAACAACAAGTGTAGAAGTTACTTCGCCCTCATCCCTTCTCAGGGACAGTCACTGAGAGATGCTCTAGTCCATACTTGGCCTCCAGGTCTCATTTATGCCTTTCCATCAATTCCCCTTATCACCAAGTTCATTCAGAAAGCTACAGAGTGCAAGACCAGGGTAATACTCATTGCTCACTTCTGGCCTTGGCAGATGTGATTCCTCTTTTTTTGGCCTCAAATATTTCACCCATCATGGGTTCCGGATCCATTTCCAGATCTCCTCACTCACACATATGGGCTACCTGTACCAGACCACAAGACCCTAAAGCTGACTGCATGGTTTCTCCATTTCTAATAATTACCAGAGATGACAGACATTCGTCCCTGGTAATAGATATCATATCTTCCAAGTATTTTTCCATCTGGGCCTCTTCTAAAGGACTGGACCATTTTTCAGCTACTCTGCCAGAAAATTTGGAGTTTCTTTTGGAACTATTCATAGCTGGGTCAAGTTACCCTACAATTAGCAGTCATTTCAAACTTTTACACAGGGCTTATCAATACTTTTATTGCTTCCCTCAAAGTGACCAAAGCCTTCCTTAGAGGAACCTTTTCATTGAGACCCCCAGTTTACGGTTGATCCCTGGGATTTTGCCATCTTACTCCAGTCTGTAACCCAAAATACTTAAACCAGCAGCATCTGTAGATGTAAAGTTTCTTTCATGGAAAACTATTTTTCTAGCTGCCATGCCATTGCATTTGAAAAACGTGTTTCAGAACTGCAGGCACTCTCTCCCTTCCTTATCTTTCATAAAGGCAACGGTTTCATCGAGAGTAAACCCTTTGTTTCTTCCTAAAGTAGCTTCAAAATTTACATTGAATCAACAAATTGATTTATCAGTTTTCTTTCCAAATTTTACCAGTAAAGGAGAATATACTTTACATACCTTAGATGTACATAGACAGCTCAGGTTCTATCTTCATCTTACTAAGAATTTCATAAAGTCAGATCAACTGTTTATATGTTTCTCCAAGAAAAGCTGGGACAATCAGTATCTAAGGTAACCCATTCTAAATGGTTAACAGACTATATTTCTTTTGTCTGTGATTCATGAGGTATACCTTACAGTCAAAGCTTAAGGCACATTCTACCAGAGCAATGGCAATTTCAGTGTCATTTGTAAAATGAGTGCCTAGCAGTGTCATATGTTCTGTAGCAACTTAGTCTTCAACTCTTACCTTTTTATCTCACTACAGGTTAGATGTGCATTCCAGAATTTGCACATCTTTCGGCTCTTCTGCTCTTCCATACTTAGGAGTATTCTTCCATGAGACCACCCCGGTCTCTGTTAGTAGCTTGAGAATCTGTCTCACATGTTGAATCAGATGAAAAAAGACTACATTGGATATGAACGTTATGTACTTACCATAACGATAGATCTGTGTTGTCTTCTTTTCATCTGGTTCAAATCCCCTCTCTCCTTCACCCTGCCAGATTGTCATTGATTCCTTCTAGGCATTAGCCAGACTTCCTTTGGACCCTTTCTGACCCCTTTGCAACTCTTAGACTATTTAGTGTTTAATGTGTCTTCCTCCTTGTCCTTTCCTACATAGTATGTTACCATTTTTGGTCAGTAGGTAAACTCAGTCTGCAGTAATTCAGACAGGAGAGGGGAGTTGTGGGTAGGGGATGAGTCTGAGCTCTTGGATCCAATGATTTGGTATAAGGTGCCCAGGTCAGATCCAACCAGATCCGACAACCCACATGTTGAACCAGACAAAAAGAAGACAGCATGGATCTGTCATTATAGAAAATACATAACATTCATTTCACATAACACATTACTTACTTCAGGCATTAATTAATTATTAGGACAGTACTTCACTATCTTTTATTTCAAAGTTAGAAATAACATTTCATATGGATAATGCTTCAACATGTTCTAGAACACTTCCTACACTTCCAATTCCCCATCCCCTACCTTAGACATACTACTTACCTCACCAAAAACAGAGGAGCCCGGGGCAAAAATTGTCTGCCAGCAAACTGCATTTATCCCAAATAGAAAAAGATTTGCACTGCTAAGTGACTAGCCATAAACATGGCATGCAGTCTGTGGGTCAGTGATCTCCTGTCTAGAGGCTACTGTACAGCACAGCTAACACCTTAAACTGTTGGCCCACATGACTCTTCCTCTGGTAGACACTGCCTAGAGTCTGCGCTGCTGCTTACAACTTCATTTATTTTTGGGTGCACTCGGCATAACTCTCAGGTTCAACTTGAAGGATTGAGTTTGCAACCAGTACCTTCCATCTCCCTCCCCCTTCCCCCAAATCCCACGATAAAGAGCACCAAACTAAATTGGGTCGTGGACAAATTTATTATAACAAGACCAGCACATCACTAGTAATATCAACCTTTAAGATGTTACAATAACAGGAATCACTAAGCCATCTTTAGTAATTTTCATTGTGGTTAGCATTTTACCACATTGTTAAATAGTGTGCCGAACCACAAGAAATATCCATCCTCCTTAACAGATAAGCAAGTCCAGGCAATGTGGTTGAATATTCACTCCAGAACCTCTAAACAAGACCCAGAGCAGTGTTTGACTGCTTGTCCTGGCAAGTCCCCTTCAGACAGAATCACACCCCTTGGTGAAGCATTCCCAGCATGTCACCATGCGATACAAAGTAGTCCCCTCCACAGTCCAGGAATGGAAGCAAGGAAGTACAAATGAGGAAGAGAATGCGTAAGCATGTACCCATCAATGCTATGCTGCAGAAGAGACCAGAAGACACAGACGAACCAGGGATTCTACTATTAAGTACCCATCTAGTACCCCCTTTTTAGTTATGTCACTTCATCCCCCCCATATCCAAACTCAGCTCCCTCTCTACATTCCCATTTCACCTTCCATACCTTTGGCATATGACCTGCCTCATTAAAAAATATGGGATGAAATTGTTTGCCAGCAAACTGAATTTTTTATATGGTTAGTACTTTGCCATAAGCAAGTAAAAACATATTACTGGCTTTCTCATATGACTAATACTTTTCCATGTTATGTAGTATTCAATAACATTAAAGATATTTGTCATATTGCTCACTGTTGCAGTAGCTTTCAGTATATGGGTTATATCCTGCCAAGGATATAACAGCCTTCCAGTTTCCAAAGCTTAAGAGCACCTTCCACATGCCCAAACTGTCAGGCAGCTCAAGCTGAGCTGACTAAAAGACAAGTTTGGGTGCAAAGCCATTCAGTGCTTTACTGCCACGAAGAGTAGCTCTTCTGTGGCTTTTGAGGATTGACGATTGCCTTGAACTTCTTTGTTTGGCAGATAATTTCCCTTTGGAAAAAAAACATATATTTTCTTAATTTTGTTGGTGTTTTATTACTTTCTTCTTCAGGAAAATTATTTTAAAGCAAAGAGTGCCTTGAGAGTGTAATTTAAACAGGGGGTTCTTTTTTTCTGTTGGTTTAAAAAAAGTGTAGTAACTGAAATCATTTTGCTATGGAGAAATTGTTCTACTTTTGTGGGGCTGGCATAGTGTTCTAAAGTGCATTTTTACTGTGTTTTTCTGTCAAAAAAGTAACTTTTGTGGACTGCAAATGTTTACCGGCAATTGATATCTATCTTCCCCAGGAAAGGGACAGCATTTTTGATTGACCGTGGAACAAGACTGCCGGTCCCATGGTCAGTCCTTCTTCCAGCTACAAAAAGAAGAAGTTAAGCAAACAGCTTTTGCAACCACAGCAGGCTAGCAATTTGCCTCAGCCGCAGGTGGGTGAGTCTGCTGTAGCCATTTGTTGTACCTCAGATCACTCATCTTTTACCCCTGATTTCTCTGGTGTAGAACCTACAGCCACTGTGGACTTGAGGTTAGCCACATCCTCTGCAGCTGTTGGGGTCCCTTCAGTTGGCAAGGGAGAGCCACTCTTGACAGTCCTGCGACAGGGAACAGGGACAATTTCCCTGTTATGTCATAATGCAGTGCCTGTCCCTGAAGAAGCTGCTGCTGACACTAGTAACATGGTTGTCCCCATTTTTCTTGTCAAAAAACAAACAGAAAACCAAGCCTGTATCTACTCCTTCTCAAATTTTCTGTGGCTCTTGGTTTAGTTCAGGCTGTTGATCATTGTTGTAAAGTAGTTTCTGGTAAAAGAAAGAGGGATTCCTCTTTTCCTGAAGCAATTGAAGATTCTGAATCTGAACAGGAAGGTGTATGAATGGCTATTGGGTTTCTCAAATTTCTGATTCAGACTCAGAGGAGAGCTCAGTTTCTGATTCTCCCTGTGTGTGCTTCTCTTTATCTGAGACTATTGCTGGAATGTGCCAGTGTTTTAAAGGGGTCTATATTAGATCAGCAAAACGGCATTACAGTGAATGTCGTTTTGCCGACACATATAGACCGAAATCCAAAAATAGCGAAGGCTCAGATCAGCGATTTTTTTTCCCAGGGAAAAAATTGCTTGGTCTGAGCTGTGACATTGCCCTTTACCCCACTGTAGTGCGATCTTGGAGTTGGTATATTTAGTTATGAGGGTGTGGGGGCATGGGGGTCGAAGCCTGCTACTTTATGTTTGAAATTGTTTGTATGTGTTTTTAGTGGTAGCAATTTCTTTCCCTGTTTTGAACATTTGTGGTTTAGTGAGGTCACTGATTATGTGTCAATGAAGAGGCATTCGATGGAACGCCTCTTCGAGCATTTAATATAGACCCCTATTAAAGTGGGAGAACACTGAGCTTTCTCAGTCCCTCAAAATATTATGAGTTGTTTAAGAAGGATTTTCTTGAGCCTATACCCATTCCTCCTGTTCTGTCTGCTGTAGAGGATGTGTGTGTGTTTTATAGCCTGCAGTTTTCCTGATAGTCAGAGAGCTGCCCCCTAAAAAGAACATTAGGATGTGTAAAGCTCCTCAGTCTTTTAAATTTTTGTACACTGTTCCCAAAACTGACAGAACAGCTGTAGCTTTAACTGATCCCATTGCTACTAAGCACTTACTTATTCCCAATTCTACCCTTTCTGAAAAGGACTGGAAAATTATTGATAATTACAGGAAAAACTGTATGCTTCTAAACTTTGGTTTTCAAAATTTTTGATTTGTTAGGCTCATTTATACCAACTGTAAAAGTATGCAGAATATTTTTTTCCAGTTTCTTCTTGTCTGCTTTAAATAATTTAATTTCTTTTATTGCTCATGTCACTATGAATCTACTGATATTACTTTAAGGGCTATGGCCATTGGTACTGCTTTGAGGAGGTTTGTGTGGCTGCATTTCAGAACCACCCAGATGATATTAAAATGAGATTTTAAATTCTCATTTGGACAAATATTTAGTTTTTGTTCCCTCTGCTGTAGAGGTGATCAAAAAGTGTGATGAAAGGGGTAACTGATACATGGAATTGCAAAGATTTTTCAGCTCTATTTTCCAATTTTTCTAGGGGATTCTCTAACTCCTCATCCTAGTTTGTAAGGAAGAAAAATAAACAATCTCAACAAAATGCAGGTAAACAGATGTTTAAGTAGAAACGGCAAGGGAGTTCAGAGGAATAATTCTGGAAACTCCCAAAACAAATGACAGCCCAGTGAGTCAGAATGACTATTTAAGAGACTTTGATCCCCCTTTCCACCCTAGCAGCCCTTTTTATTTCTTTCAGATAGTCTGAATCTTCAGTTTCCTTTTTGGCAACAGATAGTTTCAAGAAAATGGGTTTTGAAGATTACTAATCAAGGTTACAGATGGCAATGGGGGGAAATCCTTTAAAGGTGGTAATTCCTCATACTCCAGACAATTCTCTTTGGTTTCCACCTGTCCTTCATCACATGCTGTTTTGGGGAGTCATAGAACCAGTCCTCCCTTCCCAGGTGGGAAAGAGGTTTTAGTCAAGGATGTTTTTAATGCCAAAGAAAATAAATGCTTGAAGACCAGATGTTCTTTGTGTTTCACTGTTGCAGTCATCACACTTGGGTTACCTGCCTGCAGGTAGCCCTCAGTCGGCCCGAATACCAGAGACTTAGTATTTCTGTGTCGGTTGCTGTCGCTTCAGGACTGACGTCAGGTCATCAGGGGTGTAAAAACAGGCAGCCAACATCATTACTTCAGTCTTTCCTGTCGAGGAGCCCAAAGCAGAAGCAGTTCGCATGAGTGCCGGTCGGCCGCTACCTGAGTTTTCCTTTCCGAATTGAATCATCCCGAAGTCTTCTAAAACTAAGTACCCCATTGGGGATCCTTTTTTCTTGCTCTAACCAATGTCAGAAAAAGTTAGCAATTGTCTCGCCTGTGGAAAGCAAATACCACACCAAGATTTCCATTCTTACTGCGTCACCTGTTTAGGCCCAGACCACAATGTACCTCGCTGTCAGTTTTGTGCTTTGTTCAGCACCCAAACTATTCATCGTCGGGCCCTTATTGTAACTAAATACTTTCGTTTTCGATCTCTGTATTCTGAAATGGCTTCGGTAAGCCACCTGTCTACTGATCTTCCAAAAAAAAGTAAGGATGAAGACAGAGACAGACTGCACAGGTCCAAAACTGCTGACGATGCTTCCATTAAGCTAGTCGCCAGTTCGTCGGTACTCAGTGAGGTGCTTTTGCAGCTCCTGATGCCTTCTTCGATGGATTCGCAGGCCGCTACTGAAACCCATTCGGAGTCCGGTATGCCGCGAGACTCTTCTTTGACTATGGAACCTTTGGATGTCTCTTCTTTGGATGGGTCCAGAGCCGCTGTGCAGGCACTGGCTTCTGAGGAAGTTCTTCGCATTACTGATATTAGACACAAACATACGACTTTTTTCACATCTTCAGTTCTTTCAAAAACTACCGAGTTTCTAAGGCCAAGAGTATGAACTACGCCTAAAAAACCGACAACCCAAACTTAAGCACCTGCTTCCTTGCCATGATCTCAAATGCTTAAAATGACAGAAGACCTGATCATGCTGATTGGGGGAAGCCAGCCTTCCCCTGCTAAGAGAAAAAGAGACATGTCCCCAGCAGCTTTAACTGACCAAGAGTCCTGACAACTCTGAGGTTTCTGAATATGAAGACATGTCTTTATCTGCTTATGAGGATTTTGATGCAGAGAAATCCATTCCTTCTGCTTCCCCTCCAGAGGAGTTTTCTTTTGGTGAAACCCTACAAACTTTGAGAAAGCATTTCCACTGGGAATGCCAGGATTATCCTCAGTCCAAAAAGAGACTCATAGAATTTTTAGATTTGCCTCAGCACAGACCCTTAGCTATCCCTCCTGTTCTGGATGCTGTGGATGATGTCTTTATGGAATCCAGTCTAACTCCTGATACTTTACCCCTGGAAACCAGACAGGTGCTACAGAGTCCCCGACTCTAACAAATTTCTTTTCAAAAATTCTACTGCTGACCCAGAGGTCATCTCCCAAGGGCCTAAAGGCATAAAAGCAACTACAGCTAAGAATCCCCCAAGAATCCCATGCCTTTGAACAGGGATTCCTGAACTTTAGACAGATGGAGTAAAAACGTGTACTCCTCTGCAACTCTTACCATTAGGGCATTGAATTGCCAGTTCCACATGCTGAAATACCAGCAACATAGTATGGAACTTATTAAGCAAAAATTATCTACCTTTCCTGACTGTGCAGAAAATAAAGAGCTACAGGAGCTTATACATTCTGCAAGCCACATCAGCAAGCATACCCTGCAATGTGGGTTTGATGCCCTAGAAGCATCTTGTAAGGCAGCAATCACAGGTTCTGTAATAAGACGGCATGCTTGGCTTAAGGAGCAGACCTTGCCAAACCATGTCAAATCAAAATTACTGGACGCTCCTTTGAACAAGGACAATCTGTTTGGCACCAAAGCAGAAGAGGTTCTAAAAAAGATGGAAGCAAAGGCTAAGTGTATGCAGACAGTCAAAGATTTTTTGCAAGCGCAGCCTCCAAAATTCAGTAGGCACTGCCCCTTGAATCAGTGGTCCTTTCCAGCACCCTCAAGGCCATCTCAAACTAGACCCAGAGGAAACAGATCCACCAGATTACAGTCTCAGGGTATGCAGAGATCTAAGCAATGGAGTACCTCCACTGCTAAGCCACCCCCTTATGGAAAGAATTCACAATGACTTCTCAACTCCACTCCTCACCTCTGCCCAATCGCTCATGCCCCTAGGAGGAAAACTTTCCCACCATGCAAAAAACTAGACCTCCATCACCAACGACCAGTGGGTCCTCAACATAGTATCCCAGGGGTACAAATTTTATTTCCCCACGCTGCCAACCCCAAAAGGGTTCCCACACCTTCCTCCAAACCAGTGGGCAGAGGCACAAAACCAAGTTCAATCCCTGCTCTCTGTAAGGGCAATTCAGCCTGTTCCTGCAGAACAGATAGGCCAAGGGTTTTATTCCAGACGTTTCCTGGTACCCAGAAAAGAGGGCACCTGGCGCCCAATCTTAGATCTAGCCATTCTAAACACCTTCCTGGTGGTACCAAAATTCAAAATGCTCACCCTTCAGCAGCTTCTCCCCATGCTGTCCAAAGATGCCTGGTTAGCTAAAGGAAGCCTATCTTCACATCCCTATCAGGGACTCATGCAGTTTCAGGGCAGGTTCTATGCATTATCAGTTTTCTGCACTTCCCTTTGGCTTATCGGCTGCTCCCAGATTCTTCACAAAATGCCTGGCTCCAGTATATCCTTACTTGGATGATTGCCTGATTCAGGCACACAGTCAAGAAAAGCTGTTGCAGCACCTGACATTTGTAAAGGACCTTCTAACCTCCCTGGAGTACACTATCAACGAAAATAAATCAAAACTAGTCCCCAGTCAAAATATTGTATTCCTGGGAGCAAGCTTGGACACTGCATCCCAGATGGCATTCTTTACTCCAGAAAAACAAGCCTATCTAACAGGCTACTTCGCTCAAATGGCCACCAGAACCCAGCTATCCGCAAGGAAAATCCTGCAGGCTCTAGGGTTCATGGCCTCCTGCATTCTACTAATTCCATATGCTAGACTGCATATGAGGAAACTTCAGTGGTACTTAAAAAGTCTTTGGTGCCAACATTCTCAAGACTTGGAAACCATCATTCCTATCATACTTTATCTAAGGACAGAGTTTCTTTGGTGGGCAGCAGCATGCAGCCACAACAAGGGACTTCCCTTTACACAACCCCATGCTGCCCAGAACCTAACCACAGATGCATCAGACTATACCTGGGGGGCACATCTGGATGACGGATGCATTCAGGGCCACTGGAGCCCAAGCCAAATTCATCAGCACATCAAACAAAAAGAGATGCTAGCTGTTCAGCATGCTCTGACAGCTTTCAGATCCCTACTCTCACCAGGGCCCCTTCTAATAAAAATCGACAACACCACAGTGATGTGGTACATCAACAAGCAGGGGGGATCCCACTCTTACCCACTCTGCAGCCTAGCCATGACCCTGTGAAACACGGCTTTGTCTATGCATATTCACCTGCAAGCTCAATTTCTGCCAGGCAAACAAAACTCTCTGGCAGACGACTTAAGCATAAATCTCCTAGACCCACACGAGTGGCAGTTGTACTTCAACACCTTCAGCCTTCTAACCCAGATGGGGTACCCTGATGTTACACCTATTTACCTCCCCCTACAATCACCAGCTCAGCAAATTCTGCACAAGGACACCTCACAGCAAGGCTTGGAAAGTGGATGCCCTATCCTTCCAGTGGGTAAACCTCTCAATCTATGCATTTCCCCCTCTGCCTCTTCTTACAAGAGCATTACTCAAGATAAGACAGGAAAGACCAAGGGCAATCCTGATTGCCCCGGACTGGCCACATCAACACTGGTACCCACTACTATGCAGTCTGTCACCAGTGCCACCATGGCACCTACCCTAGATCCCAACCCTCCTCACTCAGCAGGATGGACAGATCTTGCATCCGCAACTGCAAACCCTGAACCTTGCAGCCTGGCTTTTTCCTTGAATTCTCCTCCAGTGGCCAGCCTAAGCAAGCAGGTACTGGATGTCATTCTTGAAGCCAGAAGACCCAGTACAAGGAAATCCTATGCTGATAAGTGGAAAAGGTATTGTTCCTGGATTCACTCTAAAGGAGCAGACAGAGCACTGCCCTCCTTACCTCTCATCCTGGATTACCTAGCAGACCTAATCCATAGAGGCCTATCCTTCTCTTCCATTAAGATCCATACCTCTGCCATCTCTGCTCATTACATCACTGAGCCACCTCTCTTCTCTCACCCTCTCATTAAATAGTTCCTGAGAGGGGCTAACAACTTAAGCCCACCAAGGAGAGCCCCCACCCCTGCTTGGAACCTTAACTTTGTGCTGGAAAAGCTCATGCCCCCCCCCCCCTTGAGCCTGCAGTGTCAGCAAAGTTAAAATTCCTCTCTTGGAAAACAGCCTTGCTTCTGGCCATCACTTCAACTAGAAGAGTGTCTGAGCTACAAGCAGTTATGGCTGTAGAACCCTTCATTATTTTTCATGCTGGCAGGGTCTCCCTCAGGACTAACCCTACTTTTATGCCTAAAGTGGTGTCCAGTGTGGCTCTCAACCAATCTAGCCATTTGACAACTTTTTTCCCTAATCCTCAAAATAAAGGGGAAAGGATCCTGCACTCTTTAGATGTGTACAGACAGCTCAGATTCTACTTTGACAGGACTAAGTCCTTCAGGAAATCTGACCCCTCTGGGGGTCAGAACACATTCCACGAGGGCAACTCCTACCTCTACAGCATTCTTCAGGGAAGTCCCTACAAGGGATGTTCTGGAAGGACTTGGAGTTCTGTTCACACCTTCACCAAGCATTACCACCTACCTATCTTTTCCAAATCCAGGGCAGGTTTTGCAACAGCAGTCCTGCAGAGCATACTAACCAGCCCCAACTCTTGTTGACTGCCTCCACCCATTCTTCATCTTTGGGAATCAACCCACGTGTGATGACTGCAACAGGGAAACACGAAGAACATAGTACAGTTGTGTACACTTACCATAAATGTAGATGTTCGAGTGTATTCACTGTTGCAGTCCTGGTTTCCCACCCTCCAACCCCCTTGTCTCTCTCTCTCATTCTCTATCTCTCTTACTCACCCCTTACAGGGCTTTTGGTATTTACTTTTTACTTTTTTCCACCATAACCTAGCTCCCTATTTGGGGGGCTGCTGACATTTGGGGTGAGAAAAACTGATGTAATGGCTTCGTTTGCCTGTTTTTATACCCCTGATGACCTGACATCAGTCCTTAAGCAACAGCAACCAACGCAGAAATACTAAGTCTCTGGTATTCGGGCTGGCTGACAGCTACCTGCAGGCAGATAACCCAAGTGTGATGACTGCAACAGTGAATACACTCGAACATCTACATTTATGGTAAGTGTACACAACTGTACTTTTTGGATCTTCCTTTCCTAATCCTGTTTGTGACAGTGCCCAAATTCAAAATGATGTCACTTTATAATCTTTTACCTCTTCTTCCTCATTGATGTGTCATGGTAACATTAGATTTAAAAGATGTTATCATCACATTTTTATTCATCTGGACCAGGCATTTCTTAAGGTTTTTGTGTCTGGATAACATTGCCAGTTTCTACTTCATCTTTTGGACCATCCACTGTGCCAGGTGTTCACAAAATGTCTAACTCCATTTGTAGCTCATTGCAGACTCCAGGGTATCCAGATGTCTCTATATTTAAATGATTTGCTTATCTTTGCAGAGTCTTTTTCAAAGTGTCAAGAATCTCTTGGGTGAGAGATCGCTTACACAAGCTGGGATTTCAGGAGAATATTCAAAAGTTTTTATTGACTTATTACAGGATTGTGTTTCTGGGATGTCAACTAGACAGCACAGTTCAAAGAGCTTTTCTTCTACAGAAATAACTGAATGTATATCTAGATATATTCCTAAGGTTTTCCACTTAGACTTTGGTCACTACAACGGAATACATGATGATACATTAGGTCTTATGGCTTCTATGATTCTCATAATAACCCTGGCAAGACTCCACATGAGAAAGGTACAGTGATATCCAAAGTCTCTTTGGTCCCAGCACCAATAGCCCATGTTTTTGCAGATCCCCGTGCAGGGGCTTGTCATTAGAAAAATCACTTAGTCAGGACCTTTCTAGAAGTCTTCCACTCAGACTTCATTCACTGCGAGGGAATACCTCAGAATTCTGGGTCTCATAGCATATATGATTCTCATGCTACACCTTGAAAAACTCCACAAGAGACATATTCAGTTGTATCTGAAGTCTCTTTGGTCCCAACATCATCACCCATTATCTTTTCAGATTCCAGTTCTGGGATTTTTGAAAAAGAGATCACTTTGTGGAGACAAAAAATATACTGATCAACTGGAGAGACAGTCACCATCCACCTTTACTGTGTTCCTAGTACTTCGGCATCAAGCCTTCCAGGGAATAATCATGGACAAGAATTGTGTACTTTATATACATTTCACTACATTCATTATTCAATTCAATTATACAATAATTGATCAATTAATCAGTGAGTCAATAAAGTTAAAATCTAAAGTGCATCCTGAACAGTAAAGTGCTTCAGAAACATTTAAAGTGCATCAAAACATAAAGTGCAACCCCTTACATTCCTATTGCATTTAACATTATAATTTAAAAAATTCTAACAGGAGCACTTATGAATCTCTAGATTAACAAATACTAAAACATTTTACCCTACAATGGTTGATCAATTAATCAGAGTCAAGAAAATTTAAAGTGCATCCTGAGCAATTAAAATGCTTCAGAAACATTTAAAATGCATCAGAAAACTTTTAAAATGCAAGTTCATACAAAAGCACTTATACATCTCTAGATTAACAAAAACTAAAACATTTAGCTCTGCAATGGTTGACCAATTAATCAATAAGTCAAGAAAATGTAAATCTAAAGTGCATCCTAAGCAATTAAAGTGCTTCAGAAACATTTAAAGTGCATCACAAAACTTTTAAAATGCAACCCCTTACATTCCTATTGCATTTAACTTAATAATTTAAGAAGTTTGTGCTAATGCACCTATACATCTTTAGATTGACAAATACTTAAATATTTTACCCTATACATATAAATCATTCATCCTATATGTCTATGCATTTATAAAATAATGCATTCTAAAACATTTCATCCTATATATATGTAAATCTAACTCCATATAAAGCCCATTGGGCCACAAAGTTCCAAAATTAATAATATATCTACTTTCCATCCTTAACAAAATGCGCCCATATTCCATGTGCATAACATTTATTTAAAACAGAAAAAAATAAACTGCTAGTGTTACCATTGTGAACAGAGTGGAAATGCTGGGCCACAGCATTATTAAGCCTAACATGCCTCACATCCCCCAAATGCTCCATAATTCTTCTTTTCACCATTCTTCTGGTTTGTCCTATATACCACTTTTCAGGTAGACAGTCACATCCAATGGCACAAACAACCCCACTGGTACTGCAATTGTAAGATGCCAGGGCACTGAACTTCATTCCATTGATCAAAGCACCTGACCTTGCACTTTCCACATCTAAAGGTGCCTACTGTATTAGAACCAGTTTCCATCCTACTTACCCTACTGTTCAATAATTCCTTCAGGGTGTGAAATCTACTATGAAAAAAAAATAACCCTGCCCTTGAAAATGTTGCCCACTTCCTCATCCTGCTGTTTATTAGGTCAAAACCTATGCACGAACGCCTTCAATGTAGCTGAAAAAGAGGAACATTTATTAACAAAAAAGATATCATCCTTGCCCACTTTTTGATAATCTCCACACCCATGATGTGTTGCATGACTCCATACTCTCCAGCCAGCAATTTGCTTTGTCACTTTTCCTCAGCCCTATTTAACACCTGGCTAGAATACCCTCTCTTCGCCAACTTGCATCTAACAATGTTAAATTCCCTATCCAGTATGGTTCTGTCATGAACACTGTCAATGATGCGCTTGAATTCTCCATAAGGGAGAGAATCAAGTAAATGTTCTGCATGCATGCTGTCTGCACTTAAAAAGTTATTAGCCGCTGTTTCTTTATAAAATGGTTTAAAAGACACAAGCTTGTCTTTATCCACAAAAAAATCCAAATCCAGAAACTGCATCTTATGTCTATGAGTTAGATAGGATACTGTGATGCCATACTGATTCTGATTTAGTTCCAACATGAACTGTTCAAAAAGGCTAATCTCCCCTCTACATATAAAAAACAAATAATCAATATAGCGTTTGAAAACTAACATTTTCCAAAAAATATGTATTACTATAAACACAGCTCTCATCAAAAAAACCCATAAAAACAATGGCATAAGATGGGGCAAATGATGACATCAGTGGTAACTGTTGATGTTAAGTCCTTGTTTACCAACATTTTGTCATCGGTGGGGTCTGGAAGCAGTAACCAGACTATTGGGGGAAGGTCCCAGAACAAGTTATATTTTACAGCTGTTGGAGTTTGCACTGACACACAATGTATTTAGTTTTGAGGACAATTTTTTTTCTACAGAGAACAGGAACTGCTATGGGGACATCCTTTGCCCCATCCTATGCCATCATTTTTATGTTTTTTTTGAGGAGAGCTGTGTTTATAGGAATACATATTTTTTGGAAAATGTTATAGTTTTCAAACACTATATTGATGATTTGTTTTTTATATGTAGAGGGGAGATTAGTCTTTTTGAACAGTTCATGTTGAAACTAAATCAGAATCCGTATGGCATCACAGTATCCTAGCTAACTCATAGACATAAGATACAGTTTCTAGATTTGGATTTTTTATGGATAAGGACAAGCTAGTGTCTTTTAAACCATTTTATAAGGAAACAGCGGCTAATAACTTTTTAAGTGCAGACATCATGCATCCAGAACATTTACTTGATTCTCTCACTTATGGAGAATTCAAGCGCATCAGTGACGATGTTCATGACAGAACCACACTGGATGGGGAATTTAACATTGTTAGATGCAAGTTGGCGAAGAGAGGGTATTCTAGCCAGGTGTTAAACAGGGCTGAGGAAAAAGTGAGAAAGCAAATTGCTGGTCGGAGAGTATGGAGTCATGCAACACATCATGGGCGTGCAGATTATCAAAAAGTGGGCAAGGATGATATCTTTTTTGTTAATAAATTTTCCTCTTTTTCAGCTACATTGAAGGCATTAGTGCACAGGTTTTGGCCTATTATACAGCAGGATGAGGAAGTTGACAACATTTTCAAGGGCAGGGTTATTTTTTCTCATAGCAGATTTCACAACCTGGAGGAATTATTGAACAGTAGGGTAAGTAGGATGGAAACTGTCAAGAACATTTCAGGTACTTTAATCAATGGAATGAAGTTCAGTGCCCTGGCATCTTACAATTGCAGTACCAGTGGGGTTGTTTGTGCCATTGGATGTGACTGTCTACCTGAAAAGTGGTATATAGGACAAACCAGAAGAATGGTGAAAAGAAGAATTATGGAGCATTTGGGGGATGTGCGGCATGTTAGGCTTAATAATCCTGTGGCCCAACATTTCCACACTGTTCACAATGGTAACACTAGCAGTTTTTTTTCTGTTTTAAATAAACATTATGCAGTACAAGACAAGGCATGGAATATGGGCACATTTTGTTAAGGATGGAAAGTAGATATATTATTCATTTTGGAACTTTGTGGCCCCATGGGCTTAATAAGTAGTTAGATTTACATGTATAGGATAAAATGTTTTAGTATGCATTATGTTATAAATGCATAGACATATAGGATGAATGACTTATATGTATAGGGTAAAATGTTTAAGTATTTGTCAATCTAAAGATGTATAGGTGCATTGGCATGAACTTCTTAAACTATTAAGTTAAATGCAATAGGAATGTAAGGGGATACATTTTAAAAGTTTTTTGATGCACTTTAAATGTTTCTGAAGCACTTTGCTTAGGATGCACTTTAGATTTAAATTTTCTTGACTTACTTATTATTTGATCAACCATTACAGAGCTAAATGTTTTAGTATTTGTTAATCTAGAGATGTAGAAGTGCTTTTGTATGAACTTGCATTTTAAAAGTTTTCTGATGCACTTTAAATGTTATTGAAGCATTTTAATTGCTCAGGATGCACTTTAAATTTTCTTGACTCACTGATTAATTGATCGACCATTGTAGGGTAAAATGTTTTAGTATTTGTTAATCTAGAGATGCATAAGTGCTTTTGTATTAATTTTTTAAATTATAATGTTAAATGCAACAGGAATGTAAGGGGTTGCACTTTATGTTTTGATGCACTTTAAATGTTTCTGAAGCACTTTACTGTTCAGGATGCACTTTAGATTTTAACTTTCTTAACTCACTGATTAATTGATCAATTATTGTATAATTTAATTGAATAATGAATGTAGTGATATGTATATAAAGTACATCATTCTTGTGCATGATTATTTCCTGGAAGCCTTGATGCCGAAGTACTAGGAACACAGTAAAGGTGGATAGTGAACGTCTCTCCAGTTGTTCAGTGTGGTTTTTCTGTCTTTGGTGAGTTGGTTCATGGAGTGGTGCTTTAGGAGACAAAAAATATCCCTGACTCTGGGTCTTCCATTCTCCCTTCCAAAACAGTCAGTCACCACAGACACTTTAGATTTTGCACGAGGAGCAGTATTAAGGGTGAAAGTACAAATTATTTTGGAAAACAAAGACAGATGCAAGCACATATACCTAAATGAGATGCTTGCTTTTATCAAGACACTCAACTCTCTGGATCACCTTTGGTCCCCAGGACATCTTCAGTTTATTACCAATAATACCTCAGTGATGCAATGCATAAACAAGCAAGGGAGGAATGAGGTCTTACCCCTGCACAGGCTAGCCATGTTAGAGTGGGATATAACTTCACATGATGTGTTAGGTAGGCAAAGACGTCTCATGCTTACACTTTGGATGTAGGTTGCGTCTGCAAGTTTGAATCTCATGTCCTCCAGTCTGTGCTGAAAGATGTTAACACCTGAATGTTACAAGGTCAATTCAGTATTGTGCTAAACTAATGTTCTTCAGAATAATAGTCTACATGGCATGTTGTTAAATGCTCATCTTTGTTATTTGAGGAGTAATTTTGGGTTGGGAGGTTGGCATAATGGTTAAGGTGTTTACTTTACAGACACAAGGTGCAGGGTTTGAGTGACGTGAAATAATTAGCTAGACTTAAAATGGCCCACAAGGGCAGTTAGCCTAGTACTAATCTATAGCTGACAAGTTAGTATAATGGTCAAGGTATTTACCTCACAGACACAAGCTACAGGATTTAATCCTCACCTTTGAGAAACATTAACTAGATTTAAAATGGCCTACAAGGGTAGCCAGCCTAGTACTTACCTATGAACCTATGAAGTAGTGGCTTAGTGCACTTAGGGAGGTTGGCATAATGGTTAAGGTGTTTACCTTACAGACACAAGGTGCAGGGTTTGATTCTCACATGGGGTAATTAGCTAGGCTTAAAATGTTCCACAAGGGCAGTTAGCTTAGTATTAATCTATGAACCTATGAATGCAGTCTTATTCTGCAGGCATCCTACATTCCGTTAGAACAAAACTGTGTGGCAGAGAAACTGAACAGGACAAAGGAAGATGCTCAGATATGGAAACTTGATCAGGAGGTCTCCCAAGATTTGCTTAATCTCTAGGGATTTCCTTAAGTAGACTTTTTTTTGCCTCCTCTCTGAACAATCAGCTAGCAAAATTCTGCTGCAGGACTCCATGCAAGAAGGCCGGGAATACAGATGCCTTTTCTTTTCCTTGGATAGGAATGTTGCTGCATGCCTTTTCACCTTTTCTGCTCATTGTGGTTACTCCTTTTTGGCCCAAGCATTAGTGGTTCCCTCTTCTCTTGGAATTGGCCAGGGGCAATTAACACAAAGTTCCTCACAGACTGGGCCTACTCATGCAAGAACAGTGAGTGTTTGATACATCCTAACCTTAATCAACTTCAGCTGACGTCCTGGATGATAGGGTCTTAATACTTTTTAGGTATCTGTTTACTGAGGATGTGCAGCAGGTATAAATGAAGGCAAGAAAGTCTGCTACTAGAAAATCATATAAAAACAAATGGAAATTGTTTTTCTTGTTGTTGTCAATAAAATAACAACCACTCATTCAGGGCTAGTGTTTTTCGGGTTTTGCAATAATTGTGTGAGTTACTTTTTTATAACCTGTCCTACTCCTCTGTCAAAGTTTATTCATCAGCCATTTCAGCACGTCTGCCCATGGATATCCTCATTCAATGCATTTTCATATCAGGATGTTTTGATATGAATATTACATAAATGAAATGCAAGAAAACAGATGTCTCTTCTGTTCCTTGGGATCTTAATTTTGTGTTAGTGAAGCTAATACTTGCTCCATTTGAACAAGCTGATTTGGACGAATTGAGGTTCTTAACATAGAAACAGTTTTACTGATTGCTTCAACCTTTGTAAGAAGAGTACTTGAGTTGCAAGTTCTTAAGAATCGACCTTATCTCATTTTCCACAAAAACAGGGATGTTCTTCATACCACATTGCTGCAGTCCTAACACTTGGGTAGTCCGCTGTCCCAGTCGGCCCGAATACCAAAGTATATGGCTGACGTCGGTCATGGCGCATTAATCTGACGTCAGGACGTCAGGGTACAAATGCGCATGACCGACGTCATATCCTCAGTCTTTTTTGCCGCATGGTCCGATGCAGAAGCAGTTTTGCAAGTGCAGGTTGGCGTTCTGAGATTTTCCGAAGTCGGAGTTTCAGACCGAATCCAAGTTGGCTAAGTACCCCGTTGGGGAATATTTTGGTTTTTTCTTGCCTCAGTATTTTACCGGATGTCAGAAAAAGTGAATAACTGTATTTCTTGTGGGAAACAGATACCTCATAGGGATTATCATACCTTGTGTATACCTTGCTTAGGGCCTGAGCACGGCGTGGTTGGCTGTCGCTCTTGTGCTAGATTTAACAAGCACTATAAAGAGAAGATTAGATTGTGCCAGGTTAGTTTTGGGAAGCGGTGTAATTATAAAATGCCGTAGGATGCTCCGGCGCGCTTCATCAAAAGCGCAAGGACAAAGCAGCAAAGCCTAGGCTGGAAGAACCGTCCGTGCGGATGTTGGTTCTTTAGAGGCTCGGTGGAGCCAGGGGTTCAGCCAGAAATTTCTTTGGAATCCCAGGGAGAGACTTTATTACTGCAAGATGTGACCTCTCAGGAGGTAGGCCAGGCGGAAGGGGCTTCTCAGGTAGCTGTTCTTCCCTCCCTTCCTAAGGTGGTTAGGCCCTCCCCTGCTGTTTCCAAGGCTTCTCCCAGGGGCAGGCCAGGTTTTGTTTCAGGTGTTACCCTACCTCCTCAGGGTCTGTACCTAGAAGCATATGCTTAAGATGGCAGAAGATTTGATTACTATGATTAGGGGTTCTATGCCCCCTCCTGATAAGGGGCCTAGGGTGGAACCTGAGCTTGGGAGTTTTGAGCAGTGTTGGATGCTTCTGAGTCTTGGCTGAAGACTTGCAGGAGTATTCCCCTTACTCTGATTCTGATGTAGATGATTCTACTCCTTCTGCTTCTCCTCCTGAGGATTTTTCATTTTCAGAGACTCTTCATTCTATGAGGGAGCATTTCAAATGGGAAGGTCAGGATTTCTCTGATTCCAGGAAAAGGCTTAGGGAATTTTTGTTTCTACCCCAGCATAGGCCTTTAGCTTTACCACCTGTTCTAGACGTGGTGGAGGATGTTTTTGCAGAGGCTTCTATGAACCCTGACTCTTTGCCTCCTGCTCCAGTTAAACCGGATAGATATTATAGGGTGCCTGAAGCTCATAAGTATCTTTTTAAGAGTCCTAGGGCAGACCCAGAAACTGTTTCACAGGGGCCTAAAGGTGTTAAGGCTTCTGTTGTTAAAAATCCTGTTCCTCCAGATAAAGAGGCAAGGGCTTTGGATAGATGGGGAAAGAAAGTGTATACTTCTTCCACTTTGGCCATGAGAGCTTTGAATTGCCAGTTTCACATGTTGAAATACCAAAATTATCTCATTTCACAATTAAAATCTAAGGTAGATGCTTTGGCGGAAGGTATTGAGTGTAAAGAGTTGCAGGATTTAGTTCATGTTTCTGAACAGGTAGGCAAGCATTCTTTGCAATGTGGTTTTGATGCTGTGCAGGCCTCTTCGAGGGTGGCTGCCACTGGTTGTTCTTCGCAGGCACGCCTGGTTGAGGGATCAGAATTTAGCTGAGCATGTGAAAACAAGGATTTTAGATGCTCCTTTACAATCTGATGTGTTGTTTGGTTAAGCCTGTGGAAGCAGTTCTAAAGAAAATGGAGGACAAGGCTAAGTCTATGCAGACTGTTAAAGATTTTTGCAGGTTCAGCCTCGAAGTTTAGTAGAAATTGGCCTACCAAGGGGTGGACATATCCTGTTTATGATTCCCAGTCTAGGGGTAGGTCTAGACGTGGTAGAGGCAGAGCTCAAGGTTCTTTTAGGCCTAGAACAGGGAGTTCACCTGCTCAGTCTTCTGGTGAGGGCAGGGGTCAGTCCTTTCGTAAACAGACCCAATGACCTGCCTTTTCAGCTGCCAGAATCCTCGTCTGGCAGCACCTTTGGGAGGAAGGTTGGCACTTTTCAGAGAAAACTGGAGTTTAATTACCCAAGACAGATGGGTATTGGATATCATTCACCACGGTTACAGGTTTTATTTCCATACCTTGCCTCCTTTCAAAGGCATGCCAGACATTCCTCATCAACAAAGGAAAGAGGCTCACAAGCAAATTTCTCTGTTGCTCCAAATAGGGGCCATTCACCCGGTTCCTGTGCCAGAAAGGGGCCTAGGATTTTATTCTCGCCTGTTCCTAGTACCAAAAAGGGGAACACGTGGAGACCAATTTTGGATCTGTCTATCCTCAACACTTATCTGGACATTCCCAAGTTCAAAATGTTGACGTTACAACAGCTTTTACCTCTGCTGGGCAAAGATCACTGGATGGTAACTTTGGATCTCAAGGAAGCTTACCTTCATGTTCCTATCAGGCTAATTTGCAGGAAGTATCTGCGTGAGCTGGGAATTCTCATTATCAGTTCTCTGCATTGCCCTTTGGCTTATCTACTGCCCAGAGTATTCACAAAGGTTCTGGCTCCAGTGATAGCTTTCTTCAGGCTACAAGGAATACAAATCTATCCCTATTTGGACGATTGCCTGATTCTGGCTCAAGGAAGGGGCGTGCTTCTTCAGCATTTGGAATATGTGATAGCAGTGCTAAGATGCCTAGGGTATTCTGTGAACGAAATAAAGTCCAGTCTAGTACCCTCTCAAGACATGTGCTTTCTGGGTGTGAGACTGAATACAGCAGCAGATGGCCTTTTGGACAAACAAAAGAGTCTATCCTTTACTTCCATCAACTATCTCATCAGTCCGTGCTGACTGCAAGGACAGTCCTTCAAGCATTAGGGTTCATGGCATCTTGTATTCTGGTGCTTCCCAATGCCAAACTGCATATGAGGAAGCTACAATGGTATCTCAAAAATGTATGGACACAGCACTGCCAAGATCTGGACACTGTCATTCAAATAATACCTTGCATTCAAAAGGAATTTTTGTGGTGGGCTCAGGAATGTCACCTAAACAAGGGACTCTCTGTGACCCGGCCAGAGGGGAGTCAGATTCTAACGACAGATGCCTCAGACATAGCTTGGGGAGCTCATCTGAATGGAAAGTGGATACAAGACAAGTGGCCTGCCAGACTACAGCATCTACATATCAACATGAAGGAGATGTTAGCAGTCCAGTTTGCATTGAAGGCTTTCAAGGAGTTACTTCTTCCAGGGCAGGTGTTGATTCTAACAGACAACACAACTGTCATGTGGTACATCAGCAAGCAAGGGGAACACATTCTTATCCTCTATGCAGGCAAGCAATGATTTTGTGGGAGACTGCTCAGCTTGCAGCTTACTCTTCAAGCAAGGTTTCTGCCAGGAGCACAGAACTCCTTAGCAGATGTGTTAAGCAGGCAAATCATGGATCCCAGTGGAAACTGGATCTTCATGTATTTCAAAATTGACAGTGTCATGGGGAACTCCAGACATAGATCTGTTCGCTTCTCCACTAAACCACCAGCTGCCAAAGTTTTGCACGAAAAGGTTTCATCACACAGCCTGGAAAGTGGATGCTCTTTCTTTCAGTTGGAAAAATCTTCATGTGTGTGCCTTTCCACCTCTGCCTCTCCTCCCAAAGGTACTCCTAAAGGTCAGACAGGACAAGCCAAGGATGATTTTGATAGCTCCAGATTGGCCTCGGCAGCACTGGTACCCATTGCTGAGGAGTCTAGTAAGGAAGCCTCCATGGCCCTTACCTTTGATTCCACACCTATTGTCTCAGAAGGACGGGCATCTGCTCAATGTCAAGCTTCACTCTCTTCATCTAACAGCCTGGCATATTCTGTTTTGAACCATAGCAGGTCTCAGCTTCCTCAACAAGTTTTGAATGTGATTATGGAAGCTAGAAGACCTAGTACAAGGAAAGTGTAGACAGGAAAATGGAAGAGATTTTTATTTTGGTGTACAGCAAAGGATTTGGATGTTTCTGAGCCAAATTTGAGTGTGGCTCTTCAATATCTTACTGAGTTATTGGACAAAGGTTTGTCTTTTTCTTCCATTAAGATTCATGCTGCAGCAATTTCAGCTCACTATGATTGTGACCCACCATTGTTTTCTCATCCTTTGTTCAAGCAATTTCTTAGAGGGGCAAAGAATATAAGACCCCGGCGTAGAGCTCCTACTCCTGCTTGGGACCTCAATTTTGTGTTGGAGAAACTCACTCTACAACCTTTTGAGCCTGCAGCTACTGCTGAATTGAAATATTTGTCATGGAAGACTGCTTTTTGTTAGCCATTACCTCTGCAAGAAGGGTGTCTGAATTGCAGGCCCTTATGGCGGTTGAGCCTTTCCTGATTTTCATAAGGATAGGGTATCTTTATGTACTAATCCTTCCTTTATGCCTAAAGTGGTTTCTAGTGTGGCTTTAAACCAAACTATTCATTTGCCTACTTTTTATGCAGATCCCCAAAATAAAGGGGAAAAGATTTTGCACACTTTAGATGTACACAGGCAGTTGCGTTATTATTTAAGCAGGACTAAGGATTTTAGGCAGTCTCAGCAGTTGTTTGTTTCTTTTGCTTTGAGTTCTCAGGGTAAGCCTGTGTCAAAACAAACTATTTCTAAGTGGATTGGGTTTTGCATTGCATTTTGTTATTCCCATCATGGCAAGGAGATTCCAGCTGGGATTAGGCCTCATTCCACTAGGGCTACTGCCACTTCAACAGCATTTCTAAGGGGTGGCAACTAAGGATATTTTGGAGGCAGCTACTTGGAGTTCAGTGCATACTTTCTCTAAGCATTACCACCTTCCTCTTTACTCTAAATCTAGGGCTGGTTTTGCCACGGCTATTTTGCAGGGCATGTTGTCTGCTCCTGCTTCCTTATGATTTGCCAGCCTCCCTTACCTCTGCTTTGGGATTCTACCCAAGTGTTAGGACTGCAGCAATGTGGTATGAAGAACATAGTACAGTTTTGTACCTACCATAAATGTAGATGTTCAAGATCCACATTGCTGCAGTCCACCTCCCTCCTTCCCCTCTGTGTTTAGGGGTGATTGTGTGGATGGGGTTGTGCTCTTGTAATTTTGTATATATTGTATATATATTTGGTGCAGGAGTGTGTGGTGTTTTTGGTTTTAGCCTTATCTTTTTAGGGTCTTCTGACATCTGGGGCAAGAAAAGACTGAGGATATGACGTCGGTCATGCGCATTTGTACCCTGACGTCCTGACGTCAGATTAATGCGCCATGACCGACGTCAGCCATATACTTTGGTATTCGGGCCGACTGGGACAGCGGACTACCCAAGTGTTAGGACTGCAGCAATGTGGATCTTCGAACATCTACATTTATGGTAGGTACAAAACTGTACTTTTCTTTGAAAACCAATCCTTATTTTAACATAAAGTGGTATCTGAGTTTACTTTTAGACAAACTATCCATTTGTGATGCTCTTCCATGAACGCAAAAATGAGAGAGAAAGGATACTTCATACCTTAGATGTCCACAAAGAACTCGGGTACTATCTTGACAGAACTAATTATTTCAGAACTTACGATCAGTTGTTCAGTTCTTGTGAAGGTAAGAAGAAGGGACAACCCTGTGTCAAAACAGACTATTTCCAAATGGTTGTCTAAGGTTAGTGCCTTTTGTTATATTCACCGTAACTAAACTATTCAAGACAGGGTTAAGGCCCACTCTACTAGGGTCTTGGGTTCTGCTATGGCTTTTTGGAAAGGGTTGGATTCTAGAGGTATTTTGTAAGCTACAACTTGGTCCCCTGTACAGACATTTTACAAAGCACTGTAAGCTTGATTCCTTCTCTAGGGTCATATCCAGCTTTGCTAGGACCATTCTCCAGGGGCTCCTGGTCTCTTCTCTTTACACCTCCCAGATGTAACTAGGTAAGGTTATCTACCCTTATAGCTAAGGACACTGCAGCAGTGATTAGTATGATGGACATAGTACAGTTGTATAAGTTGAAATTCATTGCTGCAGTATCCGCTTCCTCCCTCCACCCCTCTTGTTTTTTTGGTATTTTTTTCTGCTAGAGTGTTGACATTTATTTTTTTGCTGTTCCTTGCATTATCCTTTAAGGGCTCAGAATTTCTGTCTCTTCTGGCAGGAAAGGTCTGAATAGCTTTGCACCTAAACTTGTCTTTTACTCAGCTCAGCTTGAGCTGTTTGACAGTTGGTGCGAGGAAGGTGCCTTGAAGCTTTGGAAACTGTCCAGCTGTTAAATCCTTGGCAGGATATACTGCAATTAGCCAGGGGTACTGCATCCAGGTCTTCCCTTCTCCTTCCTGTTCCAAAGCAGTCAGTTACCACAGACTCTTCGACCTTCGATTAGGTAGCATTTTCAGGAGTGATAAAAGTTCAGGGGGTGTGGCACAACAAGGATAGATGCAAGCACATAAATATTAAGGGGATACTTGCCCTGATCAAGGCACTGATCTCTCTGAACCGTCTTTTCCACAAGACATCTTCAAGTGGTTACAAACAATACCACAGTCACATGGTATATCAACAAACAAAGGGAAAGGGGAACCAGACTGTACCCCCTTTACAGACTAGACATGTTAGTTTGGAATGTAGCTCCACAGCACAACCTCACTCTGCAGGCACCCTTCATTCTGTCAGAGCAAAACTGTATGACAGACAAGCTGAGCAGGATCAGGGCAGAGCCTCATGAATAGATACTAGACCAGGGGGTCTTCAAAGATCTGATCCAGCTGTGAAGAGTTTCTCAGGTAGACCTCTTTTCCTCATCTCTGAGCAATCAACTGACAAAATTCTGTTCCAGGACACAGAGCTGGATCCAGCACTAGACAACCTATGGAGTCACCTAGGGCCCACTGGCTTGGGGGGGGGGGGCACTAACTGGAGTGGGGGGGTCCACTGGATGAGGGGTGCCACAAAACTTACATTTCTTCTTTAATGACACATGCAGAGTGCATCCTTTGTAGCATCTGTACGTGCGTCTTTAGTACAGTGCAAACACATTTAAACTGGAATGGACCACAAGATATTTCAAGTGTGGATGTGGATTTTTTGTTATGTTGCTGGCAGGGGTAGGTTAGTGGAAAACAGTATGTGTATATGTGTGTGTGTGTGTGTGTGTGTGTGTGTGTGTGTGTGTGTGTGTGTGTGTGTGTGTGTGAAATGCCCCAGTTATGGATGGGAGGTTGTTAACTCACTCAGATTCAAACCCTGTGCCTTCAATACACGACCTTAGAGCCTGAATCTTCTACACCGACGTCCATACTGTCATCACCAAGTGCATTTCAAGGACTATTAAATTTCAGTGCATTTTCAATGAATGTTGAGTTTCTGGGCATTTTCAAGGACTGCGAAGTTTCTGTGCATTTTCAGGGAATGTTTTTAATTATCTGTTTGTCATATGTTAACCGGGTTAGGCCAACTGAACCAAGGGCCGATTTTCACTGGAGGCCCAAGGAGAAAAGCTCCAAAAAGTATACAAACTGTTATATAAAGACGAGAGTGTACAGAATAAAGAAATTGCTTAAAATCTGTAGTATACATAGATTCAATGGTGTATTGACTATTGATATAAATTCAAGATAGTACAGGTAGGAAAAGTAATAGTGATTTAAAGTATACAAAAATGTGTAAACAAACATAATTAAATGTCAGTTAAGTACATAAAATAAAAAAAACATGTAGGATAATGCCCTCAGTAACATTGCCATATTGGCATTAGATAGTTTTACTAAAAGCTCTCTAGATGGGTAGCATCAATTATATTACCAAAAAAAAATAGACAATATATACAGTAGAACAGTGGAGAGCATTACTGTGGTCTAGTCAGAAAGTTTTACCACTGACTGTTGACTTTCAAGAGAAGAGAAGTTTACTGTTGCTCATGCTAAGTTTGTTTTCAATGTGTAACTGTTTTGTTTAGCAGATGGCCACCATAAGTGTGTGTGCCACAGATTTTAAAAGCAGGTAATATACTTGCCTTTGGTGTAGAAGGCTGTGGGCTCTACTCTTACTCTACTCTCACACCAAATACATGGAGTGCTGATATTGCAGTGCCCCCTTTAAGGGGGAATGGGGGTGATGCACTTGAGTGTGCCCACCTTTGGATGAAATGCCTAGTAACTATGGAGCTGTTGCTGGCTTGACACCTATTCTCTAGTGCAGTATTACCAGCTTACCAATTTTGTTTTTAAATGTAACATAGGCAATTTATTCTTTAAGGGCAGCAGACACTGAATTTGTAAATGAAACACTGAAATGTAAAGTTGTTTTCCAGCAGTAACCTCTTCATTAGTAGTAGAGCTCTTTAATGTGGAATTATTCAGATGACTTTTACTTTTGCAGAAGTTGTATATATTGACTGGTATTGGATTGTAATGACAGAAGTTTTGAGTGGCCTTTTGGTTGAAATGTTTTGTAGTAGTTTTGTCATTAATAGTTCATATGTTTTGTTTCATTAATTACTGGAAAAATGTTCAAACCTACACATTTAAAACACACTCCAACAGCAGTACTGTATTATAAAAGAATATAATTTAATACAATCAGGATGGTGCATCAAAAAAAATGCACGTGTACATGGTCCAAAAAATGTGTGTAAGGTGCCTATGGTTTGAAAACATCTTAGAGATAAGCTTAATCTGCCACTGGCCAGATGCATTTCCTTTGAATGTGGGTTTCAATGCCATTTCCATGATTGTGAGTTTCAAGGGCAGAGATGTTACTGTTCATGCTACCGTTTATGCTGAGTCTGTTTTCATTGTGAGACTGTCTTGTTTTGTTTAACAAATGGCTGCCAGTGTTTGCATTATAAATGTGAAATAAAAGTTTTAAACATCTCTAATCTTTTTAGAAGAAAATAGTATGCACACTGACAGGTCTGAACAGTGTTTATGGCAACTGAGGAGAAATAGCCAAGTAATGGGACCCTGGAATGGCTGGGGGGTGGTGTGGGGGCGCCTGATCCATTACCTTGCTTAGGGCCCCATTTGACCAAGACTACATGCAAGAAGGCCTGGAAGACAGATGCCTTTTCTTTTCCTTTGTCAAGAAAGTTCCTGTATACCTTTCTTCCCTTCCACAAATATGCAGGGTACTTCTGAAAATTCAGAAGGAATCCCGCACAATCATTTTGGTGACTACCTTCTGGCCCAGGCAGCATTGGTTCTTTCTTTCTTTCTTTTGGAAATGGCCAGGGGCAATTACCACAATCTTCCTCATAGACTGGATATACTCATACAAGAGCAGAGGTGTTTGACACACCCCGACATCAAAGGTCTTAATTCCTTTTAGGCACCTGTTTACTGAGGACGTGCAGCGAATACTAATGGAGGCAAGAAAGCCTGCTACTAGAAAATCATATATTAGCAAATGCCTGCTACTAGTAAGTCATATATTAGCAAATGGTAAACGTTTTCTAGTTGGTGCCAACAACATAACCAGCACCCATTCATGGCTAGTTATTCTCTAGTTCTACAATATTTGAATTACAATCTTACTGCTTTTCTTTTTTTCTCTGTCAAGGTTCATTTGTTAGCCATTTCAGCATGTCTGTCCACGGATCTTACTCTTTCAATGCAGTCTTATATCAGAATGCTCTTGAAAGAGGATTTGCATAAGAGGTCTCCAAGAAAACTGGTGATCCCTCCTTGGGATCATAAGCTGGGTAATATCTCTGTCTGGCCAATAACCAATCGCAATAATAAAACATCTGAAGATGCACATGGTTCTACAACTTTGAAACATAACCTTGAGCAGCATGCCACTTCTGTTAATTTAGAGAATGCTAATGAATGATATGACATACCTATAATTAAGGAGAACACATCACAGAGGGCTCAGAATCCTATGATTTTTGATTTTGCTGAACCTAAAAGGCAGATGACAAATCCTTCCGACAATGGACTTGCACAGGTTAACAATCATATTGATAGTAGGGATGTGAATACATCTGATATTAATAATTTAGGGGCCAGATGTAAGACAAACAATACTATGAAAATGTATTTTCAAAGCTGCCAGTAGAAGTCAAGATATTGGACAAATGAATAGTTGAGCAGCAGGGGGAGGAAAAGAAGAAAAACCTCTGTTTGAGTGCCGATGAAGACATTTCACGATTTGAGTCATCTGATGCACAATATAGTGTACTCAGTAGAGGATTAACATTTGTGTCTGCTGCACCATTGTTTATGTGATGTTATTATTGATTTAAAATTATTTGGAAGAAGTATTCTGTTGAAAAATATGTTTGGCAGTACAACACTGACAGTGGATACTGCCTTAAAGAAGCCGAGCACATTTATGCCTCCTCCACAACCCATCGTGGAAACTTTTCTAAAGAACATGTGAAGATGATATTATAAATTTATTTACTCTAGACATAAACAAAACTTTTATAATCTCACTATGGAAAAAAGGAAAGCTCTTAAAGATTTGTTTGGAAATCAGGATCTAATAATAAGGCAAGCTGATAAAGGAGGAGCGGTGGTAGTAATGGATAGAAGCCATTACATAAAGATGATGAAGGATCTGCTAAAAAAGAAGATGCTACATATGTAATGATCAATATTTGTGATGTAAATGGAATTATTAGGAATGTCAAGAATAATTTGGATTACTTTTTTCAGAGCCGAATAATAACTGAAGATATGTATCTGTTTTTTTTATAACAGAGCATCCTATTGTTCCAATTTTTAATGGCTTGCCTAAAATTCACAAGAATGCTGAAGACCCTCCTCTGCATTCCATTGTCTCTGGTAATGGATGGGCAACTGAACCGTTATCTGTATGGGTTGAAAGGAAGTTGAAAGTTGCCTTAACTAAAGCACACATGGTACTGAGAGACACGTCTCATTTCTTACAATCACTTTCTGGGTTTTTAGATTCCTGTACTGGCAATAAATTTATATTTGCGACTCTGGATGTAAACTGTTTATTCACTGTTATTCCTAATGAATATGGCGTAAAGTTCATTAATGATTTTTTTTTTTTTGAAGGAACATTTGATATTTGGATATGTTTACTACATAGCAGATTTGTCTACTTTTGCAACTCATCTTAGGCAACAAATATTTTTATTTTCCAAGAGCAATCTTACCGGCAACACTTGGGCATCTCCATGGGTACATCATGTGTAAATTCTTATGCAAATTTAGTCTTGGCCCAATGAGAACATCATATAATATTTACAGAGGTTAATAGATGGAGGGATAATATTATATTTTTTCAAAAATTTGTGGATGATGTTTTTCTCCTTTAGATGAATGACATGGAAGAACTTAACCACTTTGTTCGATATCTTGAAAGGAGCACTCCTTTTCTAAGATTCAGTGTACATACATCATATACATGTATTGATTTTCTAGATGTTAAACTATGCAATCAGACCATCATACAGACACTTCACTGTTTAGGAAGCAACATTGGAAAAACATGTTGTTAGCCTATGACAATATGCACCCTAGATACATCTTTATTAACATTGTAAAGGGACAAGCATTAAGGATATCTAGACTTTGTACAAATGATGAATCTTACTTTAAAGAAACTGTTTCACTGACTTCACATTTTGTGAGACGTGGTTATCTTAAAGAAAAAGGTTGAATGTATTGTAGCAGAAAATAGGGAATTGAGAAAAACTTGTGGTGAACCGTGGTTCTTTAGAAGATTTGAACCAGAACAGCTTTGTGTAATGGAATGGAGAAGTAAAGATGACAGCCATAGACAACGTGTTAAGATATAGCAGTGATACTAAACATTATTAGCAACAATTGGAAGATTTTGTTACTTGATGAAGACATTAGAAAAATAGGGGAATCTCCATCTTTTACCTTTAAAAACAACATGAATTTGAAGAGACTATTGTGTAGAAACGTTTCTCCTGTGAACTTATGCTTACACTTAACAGCAAGAACTGATACTTTTCCCTGTAGACACTCCAAAGCTTGTACTTTAATAAGTTCTGATAATTAATTTAAACTTCCTGTATCTTTGAAAGTGTATTGCCCTCACTGATATGCAGACTTCCAGGCAAAAAATTTTATTTATTTAGCTAGATGCATCCAACAATTATGTTTTTTATGTTGGAAAAACTAATCATTGTCTGAAAGATTGGATTTTGCAGCACCTTAGTGATATCAGATTAAATGTGAAACATAATGCTCAATATGATCATTTAAAGGACAATCCTGAGAATCACTTTTCATTTTCAGTTAACTGGAACTCAAGCAACCAGCACTCTCAAGCAACCAGAAAAAAAAAAATCAAAGAAAATAGAGTACAATTTTCATGTGCTGTGCTTTCTGTTTTCCTCCCACAGAAACATGCCTTATGTTTTCAGAGTTTTAAAAAGGAAGCTAGGAATAAATTCCCTCTCTCTCCCCAACCTGAGAACAAGTCAAACCAAACAAATAGTATAGGGTACAGTATCAGTCAGGCCTGTTTTCAAATGTAATTCTCAAGCAACCAGAAACTACAGATCTGAAGTAGGAACTTCATTTGTCAGCAACCTTTGGGATATGGATCCGATCTCGGATCTGAGCCGGCAACTTTTACCACAGCATAGATCCGAGCTCCTAGCTCCTCCCCTTACCCATAATCCCCCTGCCAACCCTAACTGACCTCAGATCTAGTTTGCCGCGCTTCAAGCCAACAAGCTGGATTTTGAGCTCCTGGCATTTGGAAGATTTTTTGTGAAAAAAAAGCTAAGAAAATTAGTATTTTCTTGTGTGATTGAGTGAGTTTGTGTAGGTTCCCTCTTATATATCTATTTTTTGTTAAAATATTTTTCCTCCCTACCCTTGCTGTTCCGTAGTGTGTGTTTGTGGTGTGTTAGGGGCCTAGTGAGTGTGGTTTACGTTAGACATGTCGGAGGCCCCTAAAGCCATCTTTTCAAAATGTACCGAGTGTGGCCATAAGCTCTCACTGGCAGATGGCCACACTTGGTGCGTTAGGTGCCTTGGGGTTGAACATCTCTCTTCAGGATGCACGATTTGTGCAGCGTTCAACCCCAGGGCACTTAAGGACCAGAGATCGAAGCTGATTTTGGCGGGCCTTTTGCCCCCGGACTCGGCTCTGACCTCTGGTTCTTCGGTGGCCATTACCCAGTCCTTGGTAGCGACCACCCCTGCCTCCCTCCCTCCGGTCGGGACTCAACCTCCCGTTTTGGCTCCGGAGGATAGGGAGGCCGGAAAAACCAAAAAGAAAGAGAAGCACCATAAGCGGCGGGCCGAAGACTCTTCCTCGGCCCCGCCCACCAAGCGGGCTTCTCCTTCCAGGGTTTCTGGATTGCCTCCTCCTCGGCTCCGGTCCCCTTGTTTTTCACCGGGACCTGGGGAGGAGGCAACCCGGTCTCCGTCGAGGTCATCGAGGCGTCACTCTAGGTCTGCCTCGGTGGCCTCTTCGAGGTCTACTTTTAGCATGTCAGATGCGGACATGGACCGGATGATGAGGAGGTTCATCCAGGCCCAGCTGCAGATGGGAGTGCTCTTGCCTCCCCCCCCCCCTCTAGGGGGGGGGAGCTCGACCCCTTTTTTTGCCCCAATCGCTCCTTCTCTGTCCCGCTTCCCGGGTTCGGAGCACTTGGAGCCGAGCCACGTCGGATCCGGGGGTATGTCGGAGCTGACAGTACTAGTTACTTCGGCTCCAACTGGTCCCTCGAGTTTGTCGGATCCGACCTTTCAGAGCCGTGGGCGGAGCTTCGGATCCGAGGGACTTTGTGTGACTTCGGCTCCGTCCCGGTCGGAGCACACGGGTCCTTCAGATCCGAGGGTTTCAGCCCCGAATCCGGTCCCCGCTTTGGATCCGAGTGGGAGCCGACTCTCAGAGCCTATTGAGAGTAGCTCCCCCTCGGCTTTCGCGGTGGTGGAAAGGGCACTGTTGAGTGTATCCGGACCCCTGGTCCTGGCTTCGGCTCCTCCCTGCACTCCCTCTCAGCTAGTCTGGGCTCCCATCACCTGGCCTTCGGGGCAGCCTGCTTAGACATCTCTGGGTGTTCCTGCGGAACGTGATATTGCTGGTGAGTCTTCCTCAGACAGCCCCCCCCAAAGAGGTACCTCACAAAGCCAAGTGTAAGAAGAGGCACATGGACTCCCCTGAGTCCCTTACCGAAGATACGGACTTAGATGAAAGGGAAGGCTCCCCAAGGTCACCCCCCCGAGGATGTCTCCTTTGGAGACATCATGGAAATGCTCAGGATTAGGGGGGGTGGTCTGCCCCTAAGGTTTCCTCCGATGAGTCCGTATTCCTGGAGGTGTTCGAAGCAGGGCCATCTACCTCTTGGGTGTCCCCTCCCCCCGATCCCCTGGTGGACCTTATTGCCACCAGGGCTTGGAAGGAGCTGTTCACTGTGGAGCCTATCCCCAAGCACCCGGACAGGATCCTGAGTCCCCCTGCTGAGAGAACCCACTGGAGCAGAGGTCCCCCTGTGGATGCCATGTTGGTGGCGGCGGCCACCAAGAGAGAGCTGGCTCAGGAGAGCTCTGCGGTCCACCCTCCGAGTAAGGACTCTCGAGCGATGGACCGCCTGGGGAAGCAGGTCTTTAGTTCAGCAACCTTCTCCATGAGAGCGCTGAACTATATGGCACACGTCATCCGGATGCAGCGGGATCTAATAAAAGAATACGCTGCATCCCCCTCAGAGTCCATGTCGGAAGGAGACAAGCATCTGTACTCCTCCCGAATGTCTACTCTACGCTCAGTTTCTAATACCTCTATGCGGCTCTTGTCACACGCCACTGAAGGAGCTGCTAGAGCCGGCAGAGCCGGCCTGGTAATCAGGCGTCAGGCCTGGCTCCGACACTGTGACTTCTCGGAACCCTTTAATGCGTCATTCACGAATGCCGCCTTTGATGGTTCTGCACTTTTTGGCAAAACCGTTCGCGACACCTTAGTCCAGAGTGAGAAAGACGGGAAGACGTTGTCTGCTGTTGGAGTCCGCTTCTCTGCTCCCCAGAGGTCCTTTTCTAAGAACCAAAAGGGTCAGAAGAAGATGTGGTTCCGAAAATCGCATCAGTCCCAGTCTGCTCCTGACAACCAGTCCTCTCGTGGCAGAGGAGGACAGGGAGGACGCCGCCCAAGAGGCAGAGGGGGTCCCAGAAACTTTGGGTCCAGAGAACCCTTCTCTGAGAGGCCCACACAGAACCCCTGAGGGGTTGCCTGGCTGCTCCACTCTGGAGGCAGTCGGGGGGCGTTTTTCAAAGCACCTAGCAATGTGGGAGTCCATAACAACAGATCGCTGGGTGCTTCGCATCATATCCAGAGGTTACCAAATTCCCTTTATTGTAACCCCCAAAATCAGAAGCCTTCCCGACGTACCACCCAATCAGAGGGAGGCAGCTACTACAGAAATCCAGCAGCTTTTACAAAAAAGAGCCATCCAACCTGTCCCCCCAGATCAGTTTGGATCGGGGTTTTACTCCAGGTTCTTTCTGGTGCCAAAAAAGATGGGGGACTTGAGACCCATCCTCGATCTCTCTCTCCTGAACTTGGCAGTACCCAAAGAAAAGTTCCGAATGGTCACCTTACAATCTATTCTCCCCCTATTACGGGAAACCGATTGGATGTGCTCAATAGACCTCAAGGATGCGTACTACCACATTCTAGTGGACAGACGCTCCAGGAGGTTCCTCCGCTTCCGGCTGGGAGCCAGTCATTTTCAGTTCAGGGCCCTTCCTTTCAGTCTCACCTCAGCTCCCAGGGTGTTCACCAAAGTCTTAGTGGTCATAGCGGCCCACCTGAGGCTTCAGGGAATTCAGGTCTTTCCGTACCTGGACGACTGGCTCCTCATCGCCCCAACAAGGCATCTACACTGTTCAGGCAGGGATTACTTCCTCGACCTTGCTCCACGTCTAGGGTTAACTATCAACATGACCAAATCTTCTCTAGTCCCCTCACAGGTGATAGATTTCATAGGGGCCAGATTGGATTCCAGGGTAATGCTTGCCTTCTTAACCCCCGATCGTCTTCAGAACCTGAGGTTGCATGTCAAGGCCATTCTCATTCTTTCTGCTCCACCTGCGGAATTGATCCTGAGGGCTCTAGGGTCCATGGCGGCAGCTATTCCTCTACTACCCCTAGCCTGCCTAAATATGAGGGTTCTGCAATGGACCCTCCAAGTACAATGGTCCCTGTCTTGCAACTCCCTGTCTCATCCTATTCCCCTAAGCAGGGGTTGCAGAACGTCACTCATGTGGTGGCTCCGGTCCCCGAGTCTCCACATGGGATGACCATTTTCGATGCCTTCCCCCATCGCCACAGTGACCACGGATGCCTCTTGCCTGGGGTGGGGCACTATTCAGGCAGAACGGTCCAAGGCACGTGGAACGACACAGAGACCTCCTTGCATATCAATGTCCTAGAGATGAGGGCGGTGCTTTTGACGTTGCAGGCACTTCACAGCCTTCTACCGATTGGGACATTTGCAGTACAGACGGACAACATGTCAGTTGTCTGGTACATCAACAAACAGGGGGGAACCAGGTCTTATCCCCTTTGTCACGAGGCCATGAGAGTGTGGGAATCGGCGATTTCCACCAACCGCTTTCTTATTGCAACGCACATTCCGGGATGGTCCAACATTCTAGCAGACAGGCTCAGTCGTTCGATCCTGACTCCGTACGAATGGTCTCTCAATCCCCTAGTAGCGAAACAAATATTTGCCCTATGGGGGCAACCCTGTTGCGATCTTTTTGCCTCTCCTTCAAATACCAAATGCAACAGTTACTTCACTCTAATTCCCCCTCAGGGGGAGGCCCCGAGAGACTCTCTAGTACATGCTTGGCCTCCCGGTCTCCTTTACGCTTATCCCCCATTGCCCATGATGCTGAAGCTCCTACAGAAAGCCAGTCGGCTGGGGAGCAAAATGATCCTCATTGCCCCATTCTGGCCTCATCAAACATGGTTCCCGTACCTGTGGTCTCACCTAATTCATCCACCATGGATTCTAGATCCACTCCCAGATCTCATTACCCACTCTCTGGGTCTCCAGACCCCCAACCTGGTCAACCTCAAGCTGACGGCTTGGTTGCTCCAGTTCCACTCCTGATTAGGACTCCCGGAATCTCCTCACCAGTCAAAGCCATCCTAGTAGCAGCACATAAACCTTCCACCAGAAGAGTCTGTCGAAGCAAGTGAAAGCGTTTCTCCATCTGGGCGAAGCACCATCACTTGGACCCTTTCATGGCACCTCTCATGTCGGTTTTGGAGTTCTTAACTACCCTTTTTCATCAAGGGGCTAGCTGCTCTGCAGTCAAGGTACAACTGGCAGCGATTTCACATTATCATGTAGGGCATGAATCAGGCCCTCTGATGACTGCTAAGCTTTGTAAAGCATTCCTCAAGGGTACTTTATTTCTCAGACCTCCAGTTAGGGAGGTAGTACCCCCATGGGATTTGTCCTTGGTCCTCCAAGCCTTGACTAGCCCCCCTTTTGAACCGGCAGCCACGGTTGATCTTAAATATCTCTCTTGGAAAACAGCCTTCTTAGTGGCCATTACTTCAGCTAAAAGGGTTTCTGAATTTCAGGCTCTATGTGTTAAGCCGCCTTATGTGTCCTTCCACCCGGATAGAGTTTACCTCAGGATCAATCCGTCCTTTCTGCCTAAGGTGTCTTCAGAAGCTAATATTAATCAATCCATTAATCTTCCCATGTTTTTTCCCCATTACCAGAACAAAGGAGAATATAAACTGCATTCCTTGGATGTGCACAGACAATTATGTTTTTATACTCATCGAACTGCTGGTCATAGGCAATCTGACCAGTTGTTTGTCTCCTTTGCCAAAACAAGTTTAGGCAAGTCAATTTCTAAAGTTACTCTATCACGGTGGATAGCTAATTGTATCCTCTTAGCATACCAGAGTTCGGGAAGGCCTGCACCTCAAGGGGTTCGAGCCCATTCTACTAGCGCCGTCACTGCTTTGGCGGCTTTTAAATCTAGGGTTCCCTTAGATGATATTTGTTCCGCAGCCACTTGGGCCTCATCTCATACTTTTATATCAGCCATTACAAACTGGATGTCGTCTCCAGAGGTAGGGCGTCCTTTGGCTCTGCAGTGCTCCGGAATGTTCTTCCATAAAGGCCACCCAGGATTCAGGTAGCTGGGGACTCTGTCCCAAAGGTTGCTGACAAATGAAGTCCCTACTTCAGATTTAGAGGTTATGTACTCACCATAACGTTCCATCTGAGTCTGCAACCATCCCCCCTGACCTTTAGGATCTGTCTTGGATTAGCCCCTTCCGGGGCACCTTTACATTGCTTATATCGGGCAAACTTGATCTGAGGTCAGTTAGGGTTGGCAGGGGATTATGGGTAAGGGGAGGAGCTAGGAGCTCGGATCTATGCTGTGGTAAAAGTTGCCGGCTCAGATCCGAGATTGGATCCGTATCCCAAAGGTTGCAGATAAAATGAAGATACCTACTCAGATGGAACGTTATGGTGAGTACATAACTTCTAATTATCCGACATCTACCAGTCCTCATGGGTGCCGGGTAACAGAGTTTACTGTATACAGAAGGATAATTGTACAGGTGGTGATTTCATAAATTACACTGTGAGAACAGAAGTATACTGGATAGTGGAACTTCGAGCCGACAGGTTTCCAGGTCTGAATGGTCTTGTGCCTTTAAAACCAGTGTTGCAGGGGCATAGGCTCCCACACTGAATTTGATTGGTTATGGATGTGTTTATAAGGCAGGAAATACATACTGTGGTCGATCTGATGAAGGGAGAACTTCCCAAAAGCTCTTATCCACCTTTTATTTTTTAATGTTTTTATTGCTGTTTCTTAACATTGTTTATTAAACTGGTTTTATGAAATTCAGCGTGCTGATCCTTGTGGTTTTTGTTCTTGGATTTCACAATTTGTTTTACTACATCGTACCTCTGGTTCTCATCAGAATATTTTGTTATTAACATATATATGGGGGGAGGCATAGTTTCACAGAAAAATATGTTTTAGAAAGCCAGTGGAGGGTCTGTCTTGACAATTTCAGCAAGGAAATAAATAATTCCACAAATGAAGGTGCACATAACAGTTAGCACTACAGTAAAGAATACTGATATTGCAATACATGAAAACAAACCAGAACACTTAGAAAAGTGAGACAAATCACTTTAGGTATTAATTCACTGGCTAGTGTTCTTTGCTGAGTGCTCTAACCAAATAGAGTCTCACTTGTGTAGTAAGTCTATGTAATTCTGTAGTGCCATTATTTGTGGTATGAAAGGGTGATAACATTCTTGTGCAGTATGTAACTGTATGTTGAATCTAGGCAATATTGCAAACAATTCTTCAAAAGTCCTGTTTTTAGATGTATACTGAAACATTTGTCTTAGCCAGGTACAGAAATTACCACCTCTAAACATTTCATTCTGGGTGCCCATTGTTTCAAAGCCCCCAGCTATGTATAACAAGTTTGAGGTTCATAGAGTCATAGGTGTTTACTAGGCTAATGACCACAAGGGCCTTTTTAAGCCTAACCATGCATCCCAAATCTCTGACAACTTCTGATACCCTTGATGAGTGTAAGCATGGGTTTGGGAGATTAAACATTTACACACAGGGGCCTGGGAGATAAACTATTTGCAGGTTGCCTGTGTCCATTAGAAACATAGGTGCCAAACCAGGGATGTATTTCCTGGTCCCCATTCAGCTGTCAAAGTTGTACTTGAATTGGGTTAGGGAGGAACTCTGCTTCACATGGATGGGGAGCCTGTTCCATAGATGGGGTAGTCTCTGGGATACATACCTGTCTCTCCAGCCGGTCCTATTTATGTCACAGGCAAGGTTTAAGTCTTTAGAATGGGTAATTCTGGTGCTGTTTGTTTTGTGGATATTCAGGAGGTCCATCAGAGTGGGGTCTGACAATGCCCTGTATGCCAGGCATAGGTGTCCTCTCAAAAGCCTGTAGGAGACAGAATACAGGGATAGGGCCTTGAGGTGGTCTGCATAGGACATTTTACTTAACACCCTGTATTCTTTTCAGTAAGGAACATCTGTGGATCCTTCAGTTGTTGGATATGCTTGGTTAGGTACATACCAAAGGGGGCACTGTACTCAGTGATAGGATCATAGGAAGTTACTAGGCTGTTGACACTGAGGCCCTTACAAGCCTAGCTAAGAATTTAGCCCATATTCTGACAAGTCAGCACCAAATGCCTCTGTCCAGCAGGATCACACGTGGCATCCCAGAGGTGTATTTTTTGTTCCCCATCCAGTTATCCAGGTTATGCTTAAAAAGGGTTAATGAGGTACTCTGCTTGATGTGGAGCAGAAGTCTATTCCACAGAAATGGAAGTCTCTAGGAGACAATTCTGTCCCACCACCAAGTCCTATTGATGTCACAGACCAGATTGAGGTCACCTGTGCGGGTCATTGGAGTGGAGCTTGACTTGCGGATATGCAGCAGTCCCATCAAAGCGGGGTCTGAGATTGCTTTGTAAGCCAGACAGAGGTCACTTCTGAGGAGTCTGTAAGAGACTGAGTAGAGGGACAGGGTCTTTAGTCTGTCTGTGTAGGGTAGATGTTTAAGGCCCTGGATTCTCCTGATGAGGAACCTCTGTGGTCTCTCCAGCTGCTGCATGTGCTTTGTGAGGTACATGCTGAAAGGGGCATTGTACTCAGTAATGGGTCTTATAAGAGAAGAGTACAGGGATGTTATGACCACCTTGTCCCTGGATGAGAAACCCTTACTAATGAGGTGGGCCATGGAGAAATCTTTCCATACAATGGAGGCAATATGGTGGTCAAAATTCAGTTTGCTATCAACCTGGATGCCCAAGACCCTCACGACTGATTGTGTGCTGAAGACCTTGCAATTAATGTGATAATTTTTGTGGATGTCACTCTCCCCAAAGGGGATGATGATGCCTTTTTTGGCATTCAGTTTGAGGCCATTTTTCTGGTACCAGTCATTTGTTTGGGTGAGACCCTCTTGGAGGATGTCCTCATCATTAGGGAATTGATGACAGTGGCCAGCTTGCAGCCATCTGCAGACTTGGTCAGCCATAGCCCACTGGTTTTGGTCTGCACCTCAGAAAAATGTATCCCAACAACAAAGGCCCCAAGGCCAATCCCTGGGATGCAGTGTTCATTACAGGTAGACTGCTTGACGTGGCTCCCCTGTTTTGACTGGGGGGGTTCTATCAGTGAGCCAGTTTGCTACCCATTTGGTAACACATGTATTGATGTCTGGTGACGAGACTTTGTCTGTTATTCCCATGTGGGGAATAGTATCAAAGGCTTTGGCCAGGTCAAGGTAGACAGTGTTCAGCATCTTCCCCTTATCTATGGCTTTGGTGACTGTCTCAAAAACATCGACTCAATTTAACAGGCATGACCTCCCATTGATGAAACCAAAGTGTGTTGGATCGAGCGTTTGGAGGTTGCCAATGTCTTTATTAATGAGGTCCATGATAATCCAGTCCATGGTCTTGCAGATCAGGCTAGTTAGGCTGATGGGTCTATAATTGTCTGCATCGATGGATGCTCCACCTTTGTGCAGAAGGATGACAGTGGCTGTCCTCCACTCGGCTGGGATGAAGCAAATACTCAGGCTTTGGTTGAATAGGGTGCCTAATGGTGCTGCAAGTTCCTGCCTGAGTTCATGTAGGATGCAGCCTGGGATGTTATCGGGTCCCGTGGAGGCTGTTTTTGTTGCCTTTGAGGAGGGCAGTGCTGACTTGCTCCCTAGAGATAAGGGAAGGGGGGCAGGTGCTGGGTTGTCCTGATTTACTGATGGGGGGACAGAGGGGTGAAGTTTTCACTGAACCTCTCTGTCAGCAGGTTGGCTACATCTACAGCATTTATGTATGTGGTGTCCTTGACCACCAGTTCTGAGCAGATCTGGGAGCTTCCTTTGAGATTATGGACATATGTAAAGAAAGCCTTGTGATTGTCTTTAGTAGATGTGGCCAGTTTGGACTCTAAGTTTGCTTTGGAGGATTTCACTAGTGCTCTTATTTGCTTGTTCAGGCTAAGGAGAAATTGCTTTTAGTTAGGCACCTGCTCCTTCTTGGTCATGGACAGCAATTTTTTCCCCTTTTATTATCGAGTTTATTTATTGCAGATGTCCACCAGATAGGTTTACTCTTCCTTGAGGAGGATGATGTTGCTCTGTTGGGTATTCCTTATTCCATGCAGCTATATAAATGCTCTTATTATACTTTCATGTAGGTTTGAACATAGTATGTGCCGGTTCCTATGGAGGGGAAATGGGCTGTGAAAGCTGTTTATACCTTCACTCAGGAAGTTGTAATCAGCTTTGGAGAAGTTTTTTGTTTGACCCTAGCTAGGGGGTGGTTGGGGTACATGATAATTTTGAAAGTGACTGCTTTGTGGTTGAATATTACCAGGGAGGATGACACTATAGGGGTGCTGCAGTGTTTACTCATGTTAGTTTATACCAATTCCAAGATATTTTCACCTCTTGTGGGGGTGTCGACCAGCTGGTCCAAGGCATTTGCATTCACGAAATCAAGGTAGCTCGGGCATTTGTGTTTTAGCATGAGGAGTTCTTCCGATCTATGGTTGGATAGTTAGTCACCCAGGATCAGGGTAAAGGGTTGAATCTTGATAGATTTAAAGAGGTCCAGATAGGTGGAGTGTGCATCTTGAGTCAAAGATGGGGGCAATAGCTAGCTATGATTTGAATAGGGGTCCTATTAATGGCCAACTGCACCTGGAGTGTCTCCTGTGCGTTATACTGTTTAACCACCCTGGAGGTGTGTATGTCTTTTATATGGTTCTCCTTCTGTTTGTCGAAAATACACTTTCTCGACAAAAAGAAGGTCGAACCCACTTAAGCGAAAGTGCACTACATCGGAAGTGCACTTTTGCGAAAGCTGATTCGCCGAAGCACGTTACAGTGGGGATAAGGAAATAAATTATTTTCCCCACTGTAGTACAATCTTGGAGTTAGTATATTTAAGTAGTGGGGGGGGGGTGCAGGGGGGCTTGCCCCCTACAAAATAGTGTTTATAGTAGCTTTTTTATTTTTTTTCTGATTCAAAGAAAAGTAGACCCCTTTTATATGTATAAATATGTGTATATATATATATATATATATATATATATATATATATATATATATATATATATATGTATTACAACTCTACTTCCTTTTGCTTTGCTGCCCACGGTTTGGGGTCTGAATGTATGATAGGATGAGTAACCTGGTATGGCTGGGGTGCTCTCCGCAGCTTTGAACCAGGTTTCTGTGACTGCACAAATGTCAGCATCTTCCAGGGTTAAAAATGCTTGCAATGAGTGCAGTTTAATGTTTAGACTCCTAGCATTTAGCAGCATGACCTTTAATTTGCGTTTTAATGAAATTTTCATGTTGGTAGTTTTGACCTCATAGCATTGCCTAAAATAATCACAATGGAGCAGGCAAGAGCCTTTGCCAAGAGCCTGAAGCCCAAGGGAGACAGATGCAGGCCATCTCTGACAAAGCATTGTGGTTTCTCAATCATGTCTTCCCAGACTGTCAGGTACTGGATCCCCTTTGGAAAGACACCAGAACTTAAGCGAATTGTTAAAGTCAATCATTTTTTGTTTTATTGAGGCATCATCCTAGGTGGGTTTATGTTTAGGCCGTAGTGGCTGTAAGACACAGGTGTGTGGACTATGTGGGGTGTGTGGTGTGGTGGGCAGTGGAATTTGCTTGTGTTTTTGCCTCAGAGGTCACTTTTGTTTGGGTATGTTTTTGCTGAGGACCCCCGCATATGTGGGTGTGTGTTGTGTAGGTGAGGGTGGTGCTTGAGGTGTGGTGTTTGTGTTGACAACTATCTCAGTACCAGAATGAGCTGATGTAATGGGACTGGGGTAGTTATAGCAGAGGCAGGCAACTGAAAAGCCTTCAAGCTTTAATACCACAACAGCAATTGGGCAGGTAAGTGGGATACAAAATCAGAACAGAGGTAAGGTCTCATTGTTTTGATAAATGCCAAATACAGTGGAATAATGACTTCCTTGGACTTAGATGCCATACCTTTGTTTACAAGTTGCGCAACATAGAATGATTTCCTCACTACTGTAGACATGTGATGGTCAAAGGCTAGATTACTATGTCTATTCCTAAGTCCCTGACTGCTGGGTCAGCTCTAAGGGGTGTGTTGTCAGTATGATAGTTACCAAGGGTGGTTGACTTCCCAAAAGATACTATTGTGCATTTCTTGGCATTTAGTTTTAGTCCATGGCTCTGACACCAGTTGTTTGTCTGTGTCACCTGGAGAACATTTGTGTCAGTGTGGGATTCAGTGACAGCTCCTAATTTGCAATCATCTGCTAACTTAGTCAGCCAGAGATCACTGATATTGGCCTTGACTTCAGAGAAGAAAATGCCAAAAAGGAGCGGTCCAAGGACTGATCCCTGAGGGACTCCACTTGTGACTTGCCTCTTTGTAGAGGTGGAATCCCCAAATCTAACTTCCTGGGTCCTGTCTGTGAGCCAGTTGGCTACCCACAGGGTGACATACGAGTTTGTACTTAACCTCTTGAGTTTGTCAACTATGCCGAATGGGGTATTATTTCAAATGCCTTGGCCAGGTCAAGGTAGGCGGTGTTAACCATTTTTCCCTCATCCATTGCTTGTGTTACCTTCTCAAAGAAGTCCACCACGTTGAATAGGCATGATCTGCCCTTGATGAAACCAAACTGGGTTGAGTCCAGTGTTTGGAGCTTTATTATATCTCTATTGATCATTTCCATGATAATTCTTTCCATGGCTTTACAGATAAGACTAGTGAGACTTATGGGTCTGTAGTTTCCAGGGTCTGTAGATGGTCCACCTTTTTGCAGAGGGATGACTGTTGCTGTTCATTCATGAGACACAAAGCCTGTTTGAAGGCTACAGTTAAATAGTCATCGGTTGTTGTAAATTTGGGTGAGTTATGTATGATTGGAGTGGGAGCAACTAGCCAGTACATTCACATTTATCATTCACGGAGTACATTATAAAAATGGGAACAGAAAGAAATGTATGTTTGACAGATTCATTTTTGAAGAATTGGCTTTGCTGAGTCAACATTTTAATAGTAGAGGATTGACTAATAATCTTGAGACTGAAATGAGTGTCACACATCTGAAGAGTTCCTACTTTGTATAGTACTTGGATAAGATATGCCTATTTATTTATTTATTTTCATGACATATGGAACCATATGGTGCAGCGGTGGCATTGTTGCCTCACAGCAAGAGGTTCTCCCGTTCGATTCTCGGCTGGAGTGTGGGGAGTGCTTTCTGTGTGGAGTCTGCATGTCCTCCCTGCGGTTGGGTGGCGTTCGAAAGACATGCGTAAGGGTGTGCCTTCGTTGAAGGTTGAACGTCAAGCTGGCACCTCGGCATTCGTGAAAATCTATTGCCAATCATTAGTGGACCGGAGTTCCGCTGTGGCGACCCCTAACCGGGAAAAGCCAAAAGACAACAACAACATGGAACCATATCGTCACTGTCTCAGCCCATATCTTCATCCCAGATTCATTCTTCTTTCACCTAAATGCAGGGCTCTAGTATCTCATTGTTGAAAGGGCTTCCTTCTATGTTTTTTCTGGAAGCGTACTTTGCAGTTCTGCTCAACCACACCATCTGCTTTGATGCCTTATCTGTGAACCTCCCCCAAAAGAAAGGAGACACATTCATTTGCATCACAGTCTGTCTCTTACCCTTCCATATTAGACTTGCAGTGTTAGGGGTGTTAGTTTAACATGGGTACCTGAAAGTAGAGTCATGATGCATCCCTGTGACTAACTAGTATATTTAGAGGAAAGTTAGTACTGATTTCTCTCAGTATGATGTATCACATGACACAGTACCAGGTAAACTGTAGCAAACAATTCGTGTAACAGCCCTGCTTTTTTAATATTTTATTCATTTACCTAATGCATGAAGTTACTGCAGGGAGTTGAATAACATTTGATGAGCTAGAGATGGACAGTCTAAGACGTTTATGAGCTTACACAGGGATTACTCCCGTGTCATTATTAGACAGAGGCACAGTAAACTAAACCTTAAAAAGGGCACAGTATACTCAAATCAAGGGGTGGCGTAAGCCATACAGAATCGAGCTAGGCTTATAATTGCCCCAGGGCAGATAGCCTAGTATGAGCCTATGAACCTATGAACCTATGATACAGACTTTGAATTGTGGATTTAGACAATAAAGTATTTAGATTATGTAGTTCTACATGTGATTTTTGCTAGATTTAATTTGTTTAGTAGTAGTAGAATTATTGGCTATTAGTTTAAATTCTCCTACTTTTCTTCTGGTGACTGCAGAACTACATTCAAAATCAGGAAGTATGACGTTATAATACTGATAGAAAGAAAGAGAGAGAGAGAGAGGTAATAAGGGGACAGTAATAGTACTTTGAATTAACTTTGAAGGAGAATCACTCAAATTTGGGACACAAATTCTATACAATGAGAACATCAGTAAAACCTTTCAAAGCTTAGACAGACTTCTCAGTTCAGTGTGCAGTGTGCATACATACCCCTTCTGTGAGTTTAGAATTTGACCTGTACTTTTCAGGAAAGAGGGACATGATTTCATTTAATTGTTAGCCCCACTACTTTTATAATATTTCCTGGCATTCTTTGTTTTTAAATGAGACAATGCCAATTAAAAATCTGCATTCATGCATACTTTATATCTGTGTTATGCATGTGAGCTCTTGATATATCTGATTTTAAACACTAAAATATATTTTGAAAATGTTGTCATGTGTAACATTGTGTTTCAGCTCCTTGGCTCATTCTTTATTATCTAATGTTCTTCCTCTGTTTCTTCAGTATTTAGATTTTGTTAATGCTGTTGTTAAGTTCAAAAACACATGCAGTAGCAAATTGCTGAAGAAATGTTAACAAATACATTATGAATGGTGACACCAGTTTAACAGCAATCTGTTTTCCCACCCTTTTCAGAAAAATAAAAAGATCAAAATTCAGACTATCTATGACATCTAAATTATATAATAGAGTATGACCAAAGGCCCCCGAGCCGACGGAAAACAGTACTCAAGCCGCTGAATCACTTACAAATGCCTTCTACCAGCACCTGCAGGACTGCATGGATAAGGCAATCCCAAGCAAAACAAAGACTCTTTGTAAGGCAAGGCAGCGTCCACTCTGGTGGACCCCAGCCATAAACAAACTCTACAACAAAAGGAGGAAGCTACTACAAGATAGAGCAAAATCCTTAAAAGGTAAGACACCCTTGATCACTATAAGTAAAAACTAAGAGCTCTCATAAAATCATCCAAAGCAAATTTTGAGAGAAAAATAGCTAAAGACTCAAAGACAATCATAAGGCCTTCTTTAGCTATAGTTAGAAACCTGGGAGGAAACTCCCAGATATGCTCAGAACTAGTTCAAAATGATGTGAAGATTACTGATCCTACAGACATTGCCAACATACTGGCTGACAGGTTCAGTGCACACTTCTCTCCCCCCAAAGGAGAGATATCTATACCAAGATTGCAGCCCCCAAACATCTCCAACTCCCAAGTGAGAACTGCTCTCTCCAAAGCAAAAAAACAGCATCCATGGGACCTGATGGTGTCCCTGGCTGTGTGCTCCACGAACTCAACGAGGAATTAAACCCACAGCTAGGACAGCTGTTTAATCATAGTCTTATCACTGGAACTGCAACTGTGGTCCCACTTCACAAAGGCGGTGCCTCCACCGCCCATTAGCTTGACAAGCCTTATCTGCAAAGCCATGGAGAGGATCATAATGGACCTCATAAATAAAGACATAGGGAATTTGCAGACTTTGGATCCATCCCAGTTTGGCTTTGTCAAAGGCAGATCATGCCTTCTAAACTTGGTTGACTTTTTCGAAACAGTCACCAAAGCCATTGATGAGGGAAAGGCAGTCCATACAGCCTACCTCGATCTGGCCTTTGATACAATACCCCACTCGGGTATCATTGAAAAACTCATCAGCTTAAATGTTAACCCATACATCACAAGATGGGTTGCAAACTGGCTGAGTGACAGAACCCACAGGGTCAGAGTTGCTGGCGCCATGTCAGACTCAAAGCCTGTCACAAGTGGTGTACCACAGGGCTCAGTCCTGGGCCACTCTTGTTTGGCATCTACTTTAGTACAAGCAAACACAGGAGGGTTATGGCTGACAAAGTTTGCAGATGACTGCAAACTGGCCATAGTAGAAAACACATCTGACACAGATATCCTTCAGAAGGGTCTCACAGAAACGGATAACTGGTGCCAGAGCCATGGCCTAAAGTTAAATGCCAAAAATGCATAGTCATACCCTGGCAATCCACTGAGTACAGAAGAAGTTATCAGGGACCTGGGGACCCAGGTTGATAGTAGTCTGTCATTCGACACCCATGTAGCTAAAGTAGTTAGGAAGACCTTCTACATTGCCCACCTTATCATGAAGGGATTCTCATCTAGATCAAGGGAGGTCATAGTCTCCTATACTCATCACTCATCAGACCAATGATTGAGTACAATGCCCCAAATGTATCTGACCCGACACTTGCAGCAGCTGGAGAGGCCACAAAGTTCCTCACCAAAAGGATAAAGGGTCTCAAACATCTGTCCTATGCTGCCCGACTGAAAGAACTCCAGCTCTATTCAGTGCTCAGAGGTGACCTTTGCCTAACATACAAGGCCATGTCAAACCCAGATTTGATGAATATGCTTCACCTCAAAAATCTAGATCCGTCAGAGCCACAAGGGCAGGAGACTTAAACCTCGACACGGCTATTAATAGGACGTGCTGGAGGGATAGATTCATCACCCAAAGACTCCCTATGCTGTGGAATAAAATCCCGGTATATGTGAGGCAGAGCACCTCGCTGGCCTTGTTCAAGAGAAATCTTGACCAATGGATGGGAGATCGCAGATATACCCCAGGGATTACCTCAGTGTCACTGCTCAACAGAGGCACAGCAAAATAATGGGTATAGTTCCCCATACTAAAGGGGTGGCGTAAGCCACAAAACTATGGGCTAGGCTTGTAAATGCCCTCGGGCAGATAGCCTAGTATGAACCTATGAACCTATGAACCTATGAACCAATTATTAACATATTTCAACTGTGACAGGTTTAAAATGGTATTGTTTATATAAACTAAATATCAAGTCAGTGGGTACTGTTATAGTTGCAACATTAAACAACCTTGTTTAAGAAGATAATATAACAAAACTGACATATATGTACATATGAACTTAGGAAAGTGAAACCCACATGTACAAACACATGCGCACGCGCATGCGCACACACCCCTGGCAGTGTAGCCTTGAACACTAAATATGAAGTGTGCATGGCATTCTACTTTGTTATTTCTTTTAGAAAAACTCTTAATGTTCAGCAAACCATAGTCCTTTATAAACTAGTTATATGCCAAGGTTAATAAGGATGGAGGACAAAAAATTTAAGTTTTTCTATGCAAGAACTGTATTTGTGAGCTTCAACTGCTACTTGTTTAGGAAGAAGAAAGGTACGAAACTGAAGAAAACTATAAAGACCAACAAAGAGTCCCCTGATGTTCATCATATGTATCATTGCTGCAGTAGCCTTAGCTATGGGTTATATCTTGCCAAGAATATAATAGCCGGCCAGCTTCCAAAGCTTCAGCTATCTTCCACATGCCTCATGTATGTAAATATTGATTGGAATAAAATCAACAACTCTAATCCCACCATATCCATCAATCTATTTAACTATACCCAACTAACTAACTCCATTACCAGACCCAACAAAACAAACCCCCCCATTACCACACTAAACTGGATCCTAATATCCCATCCTAATAAAGTATTAAACTCTGGCATTATACCTCACCCTATAGGAGACCACTTGCCAGCTTTCATACACTGAGCTACCCGCTCCTCTCTTCACCTACACCAATATATTAAAACATGTAACCTCACAAACTTTAACCCCACTACTTTCTCTGACTCCCTAAAACAAACAAACTGGAACCACCTAAAAACTCTTCCACTAGACAATGCTGTAGAATTTTTCAACTCAACCTTCTTAAACATCCTCAACTCCCTAGCTCCACCAAGAACAAAAAGCGTAAAAACCAAGACCACCCTATGGCTAACCAAAGATACCAAAAATGTATGCTACAAAGAGATAAATCCTGGAAAACATACCATCAAAACAAGCAGCCAGAAACTTTTTTTTAAATATGAACAACTCTGCAACCTCACTAAAAAAAAATCATCAGAGACAAAAAGTCCTACTATATCAAACTCCAGTCTAACCAATCAAAAAAACCCAAACATTTCTGGAATTCCATTAATTCTCTTCTCAACTCAGGTACCAAAAACAACCCCTGCCCTGACACCAGCAAATCTGATCCTGAAATAGCCTGTCTGTTCAACTCCTTCTTCACCAACTCCATAGCAGAACTGACCAAGAACTTCCCTAACAATAACCCTTCCCCTCAACCTATCCAATTGTCCTCATCCCCTACACCACCCTCTGCCCCCAATCCTCCTCCAGTATTTGAACTTAAACCCATCTCAACCTCCCACATAAAAAAATTACTCTCTAAATTAAAACCATGCTCCAAATCCAATGCCCCTGACAATATCCCATCTTCCTTTCTAAAAATAGCCGCAGATGGTATCGCTCTCCCCATTAGCATCTTGATCAATAGATCCATGCAGGAATCTTATGTGCCCAAATTATGGCAGGCTGCCTTTATTCTATCTCTCCATAAAGGAGACAAAAACAATAACATTTCTAACTACCACCCCATAGTTATCCTCTCCCCAATCTCAAAACTTCTGGAAAAATGCATCCACCTTCAGCTTATACCATTCCTAGCCAACCACCAACTAATCACTCCAACCCAACACGGCTTCCGACCTGGCCATAGTACTATCACTGCCCTTCTCTCCTTCTTAGACACATCAAATCTTGCCCGTGACTCTGGAAAAATAGTATCAACAGTTCTACTAGATCTGTCCAAGGCATTTGATACCATCTCCCACACCCATCTCTTGAACCATCTTTCTAACCTTAATCTCTCCCAGAATACCTTATCCTGGTTCTCAAGCTACCTCTCTGACAGGTCTCAAGCTGTGAAATGGGAGAAAGGCACCGCAACCTTCCTTCCTACCCCCACTGGGGTACCCCAGGGATCCATACTCTGTCCAATGCTGTTCAACATCTTTATTAATGATTTCCACAAAGCCATACCCAACACCAAAATTGTACAATATGCAGATGATTCAACTTTAGTCTGCTGCACCTCTAACCTCTCAGAGCTTCAAACAGTGACCCAAACTGCTTTCTCCACCACTGAAAACTGGATGCTCCAAAACCACCTCTTGCTAAATGCCAATAAATCCAAAATACTATTATTCTCACCCTCAAAAGCTTCCCCTCTTGATAAAAACTTGTTCCAAATTATTAGCCAAAACAACTCTGCTATAGAGGTTGTTCCCTTCGCTAAACTACTTGGGGTTACTATTGATGAACACATATAATTCGACACACACATCCAGCAAAACATTAAGAAAACCCATATAAATCTTGGTGTGCTATACAGAAACCTCCACTTTCTCTCTCCTTCCACCAGACAAACTCTCGCCACTACCTATCTACTTTCCTCACTAATGTATGGCGCTCCTCTACTAACAAACTTATTTGCCTGTCTCTCCTCCAAATTGGAAGTCTGTTATAATAAGATTTCTAAATTTGCAACCAAAGCCAAATTCTCCTCCCATCATTGTATTGCCCTTCATTTGTTAAATTGGCTTGAACTCTCCAACCGTCTAGACTATCTCCAAATTACTACAGCCCACAGACTAATTTTTCAATGTACTATGTGCCCAGCATTAACCAGCATCCTTCAACCTTACACCACTCAGAGAACTCTAAGATCTACTCACCAAAACCTAATCATAGGTTCATAGGCTGGTACTAGGCTATCAGCCCTAGTGCCTATACAAGCCTAGCCATAACAATTCCCTGGCTATTTCTTCCCACATTATTTACTTTCCTGGACCCCTGTCTAGCAGGGCGACTGACATGATCCCTGGGGTGAATTTCCTTTCTCCCATCCAATCGTCAAGGTTCCTCTTGAAGAGGTCCAAAGAGGCACTGTGCTTGACATGTATGGGCAATCTATTCCAGAGTCTGGGAGTCTCTGGGTCAGGAACCTATCCCTCCAGCATGTTTTGTTTATTGTGATGACAAGGTTTAGATCCCTGGAGCGTGTAGCTCTGAGGGATTGGGATTTCTTTAAGTGTAGCATGTCCAACAGCTCTGGGTTTGACATGGCCTTGTATGTTAAGCAGAGATTGCCTCTGAGTAGACGATATGCGACAGAGTATAGCTGGAGTTTTTTAAGGCGGTCAGCGTAGGGCATCTGCTTTAGGCCTGTGATTCTTTTAGTGAGGCATTTCTGAGGCCTTTCCAGTTGTTGCAGATGTCTTGAGAGGTACATACCAAATGGGACATTGTATTCTATAATGGGTCTAATGAGGGATGAGTACAGTGGGACAATGACCTCCTTTTTTCTGGATGAAAAGCCCTTCGTGATGAGGTGTGCCACATAGAAGGATTTTCTGACTGTTGTGGTGATGTGGTTATCGAAGGTGAGACCACTGTCCACCTGTGTCCTTAAGTCTCTTATCACACTTTCTGTGTTTAGTGTACTGCCACCTGTATGGTAATTCATGGATACATGTTTTTTCCCAAAGGGGATAACAATACATTTCTTGGCATTGAGCTTCAGCCCATGGCTCTGGCACCAAGCATCTGTTTCTGTAAGGCCCTTTTGTAGAGTATCCACATCATTTGGGGATTCAATAATGGCTCCCAGTTTGCAGCCATCTGCAAACTTTGTTAGCCAGAGTCCCTTAGTGTTGACCTGTACTTCAGAGAAGTAGATGCCAAACAAGAGCGGCCCCAGGACTGAACCCTGAGGTACTCCACTTGTCACTTGTCTGGAGCTGGATTTGGAGTCGGCTACTTTTACAGTGTGGGTTCTATCAGTAAGCCATTTAGCAACCCATTGGGTGACATAGGGATTAATGCCCAACTTAGTAAGTTTATCTATGATTCCAGAGTGGGGGATGGTGTCAAAGGCCTTGGCAAGGTCTAGATAGGCTGTGTGGACCACCTTACCCTTGTCCATGGCTCTGGAGAGCTGGTCAGCTTCTTCTATCCTTTTCCTTTGCTAAAAAATGGAATTTTCTTCCTTCCTCTCTAAGGACTAGTGAAAACTATGAAAACTTTAAAACTCAGCTACATTCCTACCTTTCCTCTAACAGGAAATGCAACTGCACTCTCCCCACCAAGCCTAATAATCAAACTCCTGACTAACTCTGAGTACAAGCTAACCTAGCATAAATGTACATATTGTAAAATAACATAATTGTAAGATTATAAATAACCCATCACACCTTTTTTCTTTTTTTTCTCTCCATTCCTTTTAAGTCTTTATTCTCCCTCTCAATTAAGTTACCACTGTCATCATAAATATTTGGGGACTATGAAACCAAAGAATTTATTCCTGTTCTCTAGCATGGAATGAAATAATAATTGTGTCTTCTTTACTATGCTTGTATATGTAACTAAACTATGTAATGCGGTGCTTTTCTCCCCGGGCCTCTGCTGAAAACGGGCTCCCTGAGTCCAGTGGACCGCCCCGGGCATCAAACTGGAAATAAATAAATAAATAAATAAATAAATAAACCCTTCAGAGCTATACTGCTGCAGAAGAGTACACTCCACTGAGGCTTTCAAGGATCAACAGTCAACTTCTGCTATCCTTTGCTGGGCAGAAAAGATCCCTTTGTGGAAAAAAACTTCCATTTTCTTAATTTTGTAAATGTTTTATTACATTTCCTTTTCAAGAAAGTTATTTTAAAGCTAGGAGTGTTTTGTTTTAATGGATCATAACGAGATTATAATATACTTTTAAACTGAGCACATGTTTTTTTCTTGTCAGTTTAAAAGTAGTGTAAAGTAGCTGAAATATTTTTCCTTTGTAGATTGAAAATGCTTTTTATTGTGTGTTTTCTGTCAGAAAAGTAACTTTTGTCTACTGGTAGTGTTTACTGGCAATTATTGCTTTTCCTTTTTGGGAAAGAGGCACCATTTTTCTCTTGACCATGGAACAGACTGCTGGCCCAAAGGTCAGTCCTTCTTTCAGGTACAAAAAGAAAAAGCAAATACCATTTGCCACCAGGGCAGAATAGCAATTTACCTCAGTCACAGGTGAGTGTCTCTGCTGTGTTCATTTGTTGTACTTGAGACCACTCATTTTATCCCAGATCCTTTTGTACCACCTCCACTATTGACATGTTGTCTGCTGCTGTTGAAGTCCCCTCAGTGGGCTAGAGAGATACACTCTTGTCAGTCCTGGAAGAGGGAACAGGGAAGATTTCTTTGTTCTGCCAGAATGCTGTGCCCATGTTTGGTCTCATGTTTCCTTTCAAAAAGAAACAGAAAACCAAGCATGTATCTACTTCTTCTCAAATTTCTTTGGGTAGTAGTAGTTTAATAGGTGTGGCTCAAGGTTCAGTGCAGGAGTTGCTCCTTCTTGTAGAGTTGTTCCTGGTAAAGGAAAATTCCTCTTTTCATGAAGGGATTCAAAAGTCTGAATCTGAACAGGAAGATGCAGGGACTGATACAGTTTTTTTTCCTTAGATTTCTGATACAGACTCAGAGGAGAGCTCAGTTCTCATTTCTCCGTGTGGGGGATTCTCTTTGTTTGAGACTATTGCTAGAATGTGCAGTGTGTTCACAGGGAGAGCACTGAGGTCTAAGTTATTATAGAAAGAGTTTCCAGAACCTACACCAATTCCTCCTGTTCTGTCTGCTTTAGAGGAAGTGTGTGTTTCTGCCTGCGGTTTTTCTGATAGTCAGCCAGCTATCCCTAAAAGGGCAGATATGATGTATAACGTTCCTCAGTCTTTTAAATGTTTATATACAATGCCCAAACCTCACCCAGAAGCTATGGCTTTCATTGATCCCACTGCTGCTAAGCACTTAGTTAATTCCAGTCCTACTCTTTTATTGATAGGTATGGGGAAGAAGTGCATACTTCTGTAACTTTGGATGTCATGTGGTCCTATCTCGCCTACATTCATTACTGATGGGTTCGGAGCCGATAATCGGCTCTGACTCGGCCGACTATTTTCTAGCACAAAGTCTCTAATTGGCTGGGCTAACCGGTATCCCAAGATGCACCTCGCCCAAACCCCCAGATCTCGTTTGCTGCTCGTTGAGTTAGGACGTGGTCTCGAGCTTGGCTGTGGCTAAGTACATTTTTTGACTAAAAACTTTCTAAAGTTTGATATCTTTCTGTCAGATTAAAAACTGTTCTCAGAGCTATATTGTGTTTTGAGTGTGTTTAAGTTTGTTGCTAGTTTTGTGGAAAGTGAGCGTGGTTTCCCTTGTGTTTGGTGGGCTAGGCCCGTTTAATTTAGAGGGACCTAGTCCTCTCCTTCGTATCGTCTTCAGTGTGTTCCCTAAGGAACGTTTAAATTAGAGTTCCTGTAGTGTTCCCGCCTTCCCACCTGTTGTTGTTGTGTTTGGATATTAGTGAACATGTCTAAAGAACAAAAGGAGTTTAAACCCTCCAGGTTTAAAAAATGCTCTAAGTGTGCCTATAAAATGTCGATCACAGATGGGCATGCCATCTGTGTTTATTGCCTTGGTGCAATTCATTTACAAAAATCCTGCAGTGTCTGCCATTCCTTTAGCTCTAGGGTGCTGCAGGAAAGAAAAAATAAACTGTTTTTGAAGGGCCTGGTCAAGCCCTAGAGTCTGCTTCTTCTACTGGCAAGTCTAAATCCACCAGAACTAAGAAACGATCTCTGCCTCCATCTAGTTCCTCGGAGCCCCCGGAGAAGATTTTGAAAATAGTCACAACCTCCTCGGCTCCGTTGGCTTCGGAGCCGCAGGACAAGAGCTCTGGTTTGGATACTGCTTCCTCGGCTCCATTGTCCTCGGGGCCACAGGAGGTATTGGTGGTACTGGAGTTGACCTCGGCTCCGATCATTTTGGAGCCAATTCGGAGCCGGTCACCCAGTGTTAGACAGGATTCCATAGGTAGGAGATCCTCATCTCTGTCAGTTGCCTCCAAATCCACTAGGTTATCTGATTTGGACGTGGATAGGGTGGTCCAGAGGCTCCTTCAGTCACCGGTGTTAGCCAAATTGTTTTTGGCTCCGACCCAGTCGGCTCCGGAGCCTACCCCCCTGTCGGCACTGATGATTCCTCCTCCGAGCACCTCTGTGCCATCGTAGCCGGAGTGTTCGGCGCTGAGTGATGTCTTTATGCCGGCTCCGATACCCCTGGCAGGTTTATCGGAGCCGTCGTCGGCTGCAGCCATTTCGGTTCCGTCATCTGGTTTCGCCAATCAGGTTTCTTCAGTCGGGCCCATGGGGGATGCATCGGGGCTTCTGTCGGCCCCGAGTCTCCCTCTCGGCGCTTCGGCTAGGGGGATCCCGATTCCAGTTGTGGTCTTGGAGACGGGTCAGTCCTCAGATTCGGGGGGACCCACCTTTGAGGCCATGAAGAGCGCACTGGCCAGGTCATCAGTGACATCACTTGGATCGGTCACTCCGTCCCCATACACCCCGGCTAGAGCCTCTGATGCCCCTCTATCTGTGGACAGCAGAGCTCGAAGGCCTGAGGACACCTCCATGAGTGGTCCCCAGCTTTCTGAGGGCCCCTCAGAGTCTTTGCCTGAGTAGCCTCCCAGGAAAAAGTTGTGCAAGAGGAAGTACATAGACTCCCAAGATGAGTCCATCACCTCGGATACCGACCTCGAAGATGCAGAGGGGTCCCCTAAGTCATCCTCCGATGATGTCTCCTTCTCCGACATCCTGGAGATTTTGAGGCAGAGAGGCGACTGGCCTTCCAAGCCCCCCTCTTAGGAGGAGTCGGTATTCCACAAGGCCTTCGGAGCTCAACCTTCCGCCTCCTGGGTGTCTCCACCCTTTGATGAACTCTTAGACCTGATTTGTTGAAGGGTGTGGGAGCACCCTGATTCCGTGGAACCAGTGCCCAGTCGTCCAAATAAGTTCCTATCTGCCCCACCAGGAAAAGAGTTCTTGACAAAAGGGGTTTCTGTAGATGCTATGGTGGTGGCGTCAGCCACTCAGCAAGAAGTTGCAGAGGCTTCTTCCTCCATCCATCCTCCTAACAAGGAGTCCAGGAGTATGGATCGTTATGGGAAGCGTACCCTGTCTTCAGCAACCTTTACACTGCGGTCACTGAATTACCTCAGTCACTTTACTCGGCTCCAGAGAGATCTTCTCAAAGAGTTGGGAGATACTTTGATGGGTAACATGCCTGAGGCGGTAGCACAGACTGTTAACGCCCAGTTGTCTACCCTTGGTTCCATTGCAAACTCATCCATGAGGCTCATATCGTATGCGGCCGAAGGGGCGAGTAGGGCAGCTAGTTCAGGCTTGGCTCTTAGGAGGCAAGCCTGGATGCGCCTTTGTCACTTCGTGGAGGCCTTCAAGTCTTCCTTCACTGATGCCCCCTTCGATGGGTCCTCTCTTTTTGGACCCAAAGTGAAAGACACTCTCACCAGATGTGAGCAGAAGGGTAAGACTTTATCTGCCTTAGGGGCCCATTTTTCTCTTCCCTCTGGGCCTTATCCCAAGGCTCAGAGAGGAGGGAAGATGTGGTTCAAGAAGTCACAAAAGTCTTTCCCAGCCAATCATGGTGAGCCCCCCACCAGAGGCAGAGGAGGGGGGAATTATTCTGGAAGACGCCATCCTAGGGGCAGAGGAAGACCCTGCAATTTGGGAGACTGTGACTCCTTTTGCGGATCTTCCTATCAGCATCCCTGAGGGATCGCCCAACTGTGCTATTCCGGAGCCAGTCAGGGGCTGTTTTTCGAGGCATCCTCAAGCCTGGGAAAGCATCACTCAGGATCGATGGGTGCTTCGAATAATCACCGGAGGTTACACCATTCCCTTTGCTTCATCCCCTCCCCCAGTCAAAAAAATCCTGGACGTTCCACCCAGTCAAAGGGATCAAGCAACACTAGAGGTATCAAAGCTGCTAAGAAAAGGAGTCATCCAACTGGTCCCCTCAGACCAGATCGGATCAGGAACTTACTCAAGCCTCTTTTTGGTGCCGAAAAAAACAGGGGACCTGAGACCCATTCTGGATCTCAGCCGATTGAATCACTACGTCCTGAAGTCCAAATTCCGAATGGTCACTCTTCAATCCATCTTCCCATTGCTGGGAGAGGGAGTATGGATGTGCTCCATCGACCTCAAGGATGCCTATTACCACATCAAGATAAACAAGGCATCCAGGAATAATTTTACGCTTTCGGCTGGGAGCCAGTCATTTCCAGTTTCGAGCCCTGCCCTTTGGCCTCACCACAGCCCCCAGGGTGTTTACCAAGTGCTTGGCAGGGGTGACAGCTCACCTGAGACGTCTAGGATTCCAGGTGTTTCCTTACCTGGACAATTGGCTCTTTGCCGCCCCCACCAGGCATCTACTCATTTAAGCCAGGGGAAGCCACCACAACCCTTTGCCAAAGGCTAGGAATTACATCAAATTGGGAAAAATCTGCCTTGCTGCCCTCACAGCGTGTTGTATTTATAGGTGCAGAGGTAGACTCTGTTCAAATGAGGTCCTTTCTACCTCCAGAAAGGATAACAGTGTTGCAATCTCAGGTTCAGGCTCTATTGCCCTGGAAGAAAGTCCAAGCTAGGTTAGTTCTTCAGCTATTGGGATCCATGGCGGCGACCATCATGCTAGTACCCTTAGCCAGGCTACACATGCGGATCCTCCAGTGGCTCCTTTCAGTCCAGTGGTCCTTTCAAAAATTATCTCTCTCTCACCCAATTCTCTTCACAGAGCAATGCAGACAGGATCTCCGTTGGTGGCTATGTTCCTCCAACCTGGACAAGGGGAGGAAAATATTTCCCCTGTCTCCTGCTGCCACAGTGACCACGGACGCTTCCCAGATAGGGTGGGGGGGCATTATCTGGGCAGACCGGTCCAAGGCATGTGGCAGGATCATGAGGTACACTTACACATCAATGTCCTAGAGAGGAGAGCAGTACTGTTAGCATTGCACGCACTCCAGAGTGCTCTTCCCTGAGGAACGAGTGCTATTCACTCAGACAGCATGTCAGTTGTTTGGTACCTGAACAAGCAAGGGGGAACCAAGTCTTACCCCCTGTGCAGAGAGGCCATGAGAGTGTGGAATTGGGCAGTGTCTTCCCAACGGTTTCTAGTGGCAACACACATTCTGGGAAAATCCAACGTGATAGCAGACAGGCTAAGCAGAGCTATTCTGATGCCTTACGAGTGGTCTCTGAACAACCGAGTTGTGACTCGGATCTTCAAAAGGTGGGGTCAGCCTTGCTGCGATCTCTTCGCCAGTCCCCTCAATGCCAAATGCAGCAACTACTTCACTCTGATCCCCCCACAGGGGGAGTCACCCAGGGACGCTCTAGTCCACGGTTGGTCTTCCGGTCTGCTCTATGCCTTTCCTCCATTTCCACTGTTAGCAAGAGTGATTCAGAAAGCCATTTCCTTGCAAAGTGAGATGATTCTAATTGCTCCACACTGGCCCCACCAGGTCTGGTTCCCCTTCCTTCAGCGGTACACAATGGATGGGCCTTGGACTCTGGATCCAGTGCCAGACTTATTGAGTCATATGTCGGGACAACTCCACCCCTCCCTACAGCCCCTCAGGCTGAAAGCTTGGCTGCTCCACTTCCATCAATAGTTAGACTACATTCCCTCTCACCTGAGGTGGTGCATATTCTATCGTCGTCTCACAAGTCCTCCACCAGAAGAATTTACTCTAGCAAATGGAAGAGATTTTCCATCTGGGCTCAGGCCCAAGGCCTGGACCCTTTCACAGCCCCTATATCGGTGGTCTTAGACTTTTTAGCTATGCTCTTCCGACAGGGCTCCGCTCCCTCGACCATTAAGGTGCAGCTGGCAGCCATTTCTAACTTCCTTGTATCCTATGAACCCGCTCTTATGAGCCATAAACTTTGCAAGGCCTTTTTGAAAGGAGCCTGGTTACTGCGCCCTCCTGTCTCAGAACCCATCATGCCATGGGATTTAAATCTGGTATTGCAAGCCATTACTTCTCCACCCTTTGAGCCGGCTGCCACTTGCGAACTAAAATTCTTATCCTGGAAGATGGCATTTTTGGTGGCCATCACCTCGGCTAGAAGAGTATCAGAACTTAAGCATTGTCCATTAGGCCCCCGTATTTGATATTCCATAAGGACAGGGTATCGTTGAGTCTTAATCCATCTTTCCTCCCTAAGGTGTCTTCTACATTTAACCTCCACCAATCCATTGAGCTACCTGTGTTTTTTCCCAACTTCTCCAACAAAGCAGAGTTCAAATTTCATCAATTGGATGTGCATAGATAACTAAGATTCTATTTACACAGGTCGAAACATGTAAGCAAATCGGATCAATTGTTTGTGTCCTTTTCGGAGAATAGAACGGGTAGCTCTGTTTCCAAGTGCACAATTTCCAAGTGGATTAAGAATTGCATTTCCTTTATTTACTCATCAGCAGGCAGAAATTTACCCTTCCCAGTTAAGGCTCATTCCACCAGGGCAGTATAGACTTCAATAGCATATCATGCCAGGCTTTCCTTGGACGACATTTGTGCAGCGGCCACCTGGGCTTCTCACCACACCTTTATCTCTCATTACAGGCTGGACGTGGCATCTAGAGGCCGGGCTTCCTTTGGTTCCACGGTTCTCAGGAGTATTTTCCTATGAGCCTCCCGGGTTAGAGGTGCTAGGGATGCTATCCCATCAGTAATGAATGTAGGCGAGATAGGACCACATGACATCAGTTAGTTATGTACTCACCATAACGATCGATGTATGTAGTCCATCTCGCCTACATTCTTGCGCACCCTCCCACCTGCCCCCTGCCTAAAGGATTTGGAGGAAAATTAATCTGAGACCCTTCAGAATCGGTTTATTCCCTTTTCTGGTGGATGATATGCCTCTTAGTGAGGTTGCTGTATGTGGAGTGATTGCGATGTATGCAAACAAGATCTGGGGGTTTGGGCGAGGTGCATCCTGGGATACCGGTTAGCCCAGCCAATTAGAGACTTTGTGCTAGAAAATAGTCGGCTGAGTCGGAGCCGATTATTGACTCCGAACCCATCAGTAATGAATGTAGGTGAGATGGACCACATACATCAATCGTTATGGTGAGTACATAACTAACTGTTTTCATAATTTTAATTTGTCCAGGTCATATGTTAAAGTTTATTCTGGCAAATATTGAAAGTTTGAAGAGTCTTTTATCTGCATTTTCTTCTTATGAGGAAAAAATCTACTTTAAATAACTTAGTTTCTAGTATTGTACAGGTCACTTCTTGTTGTTTGCAATTTGTGCATGACTCTGTTGATACTTCTTCCAGGCCTATGACCATCGGTACTGTTTAGATCAGGTTTGCATGGCTGCATTCTCGGAGCCTCCCAGATGATGTTAAAATGAGATTTTAAATTCTCCCTCAATTAGAGATTTAGTGTTTGCCCTCCCCCCCCATTGCAGAGGTGATCAAAAATTCTGATGAAAGGGGCAAGCTGATCCAGGGAATCCCTTAAGATTTTCATCCCTCTTTTTCCAAAATTTCCAAAGGATTTTTTATCTCCTCAGCCAGTTTTGGCAAAAAATGTAAACAGTCTCAACAAAATTTGGGTAAACAGATGTTTAAGATCAAGTGGCAGAGGAATTCTAAAAAGAAGTCTTAAAGTTCCCAAAACCAAGTACAGTCCAATAAGGCTGAATGACTTCTCAAAAGACCTTGCAGCCCCTTCCCACCCTGCCCCCTTTTTTCTTCTAGAAAGTCTGAATTTTCATTTTTCTGTTTAGCAGTAGATTGCTTCAGACAAATGGGTTCTGAAAGTCATTCATCAGGGTTAGAGAAAGCAGTGAGAGGAAATTCCTCCTTTTCAGAGGGTCATTCCTCATCTTCCAGATAAGGCTATTATGGTGTCAGCTGTTCTTCATCACATGCTGTTCCAAGGAGTGATAGAACCAGTTCCTCCTTTGCAGGTGAGGAAGGGTTTTTATTCAGGGATGTTCCTAGCCAAAGAAAAAATGCATGGGGGCCATTTTGGAATCTTTCTTTCCTAAATCTGTTTGTGATAGTGCCCAAATTCAAAATTATGTCACTTTACAAGCTGTTAACTCTTCTTCCTCTTTCAAGTTTCCTGGTAGCACTAGACTTAAGAGATGCTTATCCTCACATCTCTGTTCATCCAAATTTCAGACATTTCTTAAGGTTTTGTGTGTCTGGATCACATTATCAGTTCTCTGCCTTACCTTTTGGGCTATCCACTGCACCAAAAGTGTTCGCAATGTGTCTAGATCAAGTTATAGCTCATTGCAGGCTCCAGGTTAATCACGTTTCCATATGTACATGACTTGCTTATCTTTGCAGAATATTTTTCAGTGTCAGGAATATTTCATTTGACTGAGAGATCTCTTAGACAAGCTGGTATTCCAAGAGAATATTCAAAGTCTTTTTTGACTCCCTCACACAGGATTGTGTTCCTGGAATGTTAGACAGACACCTCAGTTCAAAGAGTTTGTCTTACACAAGAAAAAGTAGATCTTTATTTAGATCTATTTCTAGGGTGTTCCACTCAGACTTTGGTCACTGTGAGGGAATACCTCAGAATTTTGAGTCTCATGGCATCTATGATTCTCATGATGCCCCTGGCAAGACTGCCCACGAGAAAACTGCACTGGTATCTGAACTCTCTTTAGTCCCAGCATCAATATCCTTTATCTTTTCAAATCTCAGTGCTGGGGTTTGGAAGATAAATCTCTTCATGGAGACAAGCGATGTTATTAAATCCAGATACCCCTTTCTCCCTCCCTATTCCAAAGCAATCAGTCACCACAGACACTTCAAACTTTGCTTTCAGAGCAGTTTCAGGAGGGTAAAAGTGCAAAGGGTATGGGAACCTAAGGCCAGATGCAAGCATATAAATATTAAGGAGATGCTTGCCCTGATCAAGTCACTCAGCTGTTGGAACCATATTTGTTCCCCAGGACCTCTTCAAGTGGTTACAGACAGTACCACAGTCATGTAGTATATCTTCAAGCATGAAGAAACCAGGTCATACACCTTTAGCTGACTAGCCATGTTAGCTTTTTTTTTTTCTAAACAGGAAATGTGAAGTTGTTAAATCTCGCCGTTTATTCTCACTGATGGGTTTGGAGCCGATCCTCGGCTCTGACATGGCCGATTGCAAGCTCAAGGTTTGCTAGTAGCTCGAGACCAGCCCCATTATCCCACAATGCACTGCTGGAATTACCTCAGATCTAGTTTGCCGCAGCAAGAGAGATCTCGGTGATCCAGCTAGCTCGGACCATTTTAGAAACAAATTAACAGCAAGTCTTTAAAAAGTTTTCTTTTTGTTTTATATATATATATATATATATATATATATATATATATATATATATATATATATATATATAGTGTGTGTGTTACTTCTAATATATTTAGATAGTTTAGATAGTTTTAATAGTTTAAAAATTAGGCTTTGTGGCTTTTCAGTTTGTTTGGGCCTTTAGCCCCTTTTCCTACTATTAATCCCTTTAATAGTTAGGCTTTTTCTGGGGGCCTCTTAGCCCCATATTTGTATTATATTTATTTATATATATATATATATATATATATATATATATATATATATATATATATATATATATATATATATATAAAATATTGTTGTAGATAGTGCCCAGTTTGGGCTTAGTTGTTTGTGAATCTATCTTACTGTTTTTCTCTTCAGTATGTCAGATGATAGGGAGAAATCCCATCCCAAATCGGGATTCAAAAAATGCCCAGATTGTGGGCAGAAAATGTCCATCACTGATGGACACGTTCAATGTGTCTACTGCTTGGGGCCAAGCACCTCCAAGACACCTGTAACATTTGTCACTCCTTCTCTTCAAGAGTCCTCTTGGAGAGAAGGAGGAAACTTATAGACAGGGGATTGCTACAGCAATCTTTTTTGGAAGTTTTGAGTAGCTATGAAAGTGCTAGTACATCCTCCAAATCCAAGGCTTCAGATAAGGTCTCCAAAAAGGCTAAAATTTCAGAAGGGGGGTCATCGGTTCCACAGTCATCAGAGCTGAGTGTACCTTTGATTCGGAGCCATCTCTCAGTATTGGAGCCGGTCTCTGAAGTTCCTTCTTCACCTCTGCTCCAGTCAGCATCTTCGGTGCATTCAGCTAAGTCTTCAGTCAGCCATTCAGATTTGGACATGGATCGGCTGGTGCAGAAGCTTTTACAGGCACCAGGACTTGCCAAATTGTTGTCGGCTTCGGTGCAGAAGACCATGGAACCGGACTTGTCTACTCCTTCTCCAAGCCGTACTGGACGCTTGGAGCCAAAGGAAGTTGAACTGATGGTGGTCGAACCCTTGGAGCCGATACCCGTAACGGGGTTTTCGGCTCCATCTACTTGGATGTCCTCGGCACCGACTGAGGGCTCTAGGAGCCGATGCTCTCCCATCGGCTCCGGGGAGGATAGTCGCACCGACTTGTTGGTGCCAACTCTTCCTCTCGGGGCTTCGGCTCGGATGAGCTCGGCTCCTATCTCAGGCTCAGAGCCCATGGTTTTAATGCGGGAGGATCGGACGGTACTCTCGGGTCCGTCCACTCCTTCTCGGTGGAGCCATGGTGTCTTTGATGCTATGAGGAGAGTTTTGTCTCCAAAGACAACATCAGCACCAGTTCAGCTTTCCCTCTCCCCTCAGGCTCCTGTGTCTACTTCTGCATCTACCGACCCCTCTAAGCATAGAGACCCCGAGCCTCAAGTACCCCCACAGGGTGTCCCCTGCTCTTCTGAGACCTCCCCAGATCCCCCCACTGAGGAGGTGCCCAGGAAGAGATTGTGCAAGAGGAGGCACTTAGACTCCCAACAGGAAGGAGTCTTTGACATCTGACATGGACTTAGATGACTCAGAAGGGTCCCCTCGATCCCCCTCTGAGGATATCTCCTTTGTAGAGATACTAGAGATCCTTAGTCAGAGGGGCAATTGGCAGTCCATGACCCCTACTGAGGATGAGTCTGTGCTCTTGAAGGCTTTTGGATCTCAACCTTCCACTTCTTGGGTGTCTCTGCCTTACGACAAGCTCATGGAACTGATCTCTCGTAAGGCGTGGGAGTCACTGGAGGCCATGGAACCTGTCCCTCGTATACCCCACAAATTCATATCTGCCCCAGTGGATAAGCCATTTTTGACAAAAGGAATCCCTGTAGATGCCATGGTGGTGGCTGCAGCCACCAAAAAGGAAGTATCTGAGACATCCTCTTCTATACATCCCCTAACAGAGATTCTAGGGTTATGGATAGATATGGGAAGTGCATGCTTAGTTCAGCGACTTCTTCTCTGCGATCACTGAACTACTTGACCCATTTAACAAGACTACAGAGAGATCTCCTGAAAGAGCTAGGAAATACTCTCCAGGGTACAATAGCTACAGGAGTGGCTGACAAAGTCAACTCCCTGCTTGCTACCCTAAACTCAATAGTGAACTCGTCCATGCGTCTCATATCCTATGCAGCTGATGGTTTGAGTAGAGCCACTAGTTCAGGCATTGCTCTTTGTAGACAAGCCTGGATGTGTCTGTTCCTTTGCGGAACCCTTCAAGTCTTCCTTTATGAATACTCCATTCGATGGATCATCACTGTTTGGGCCCAAAGTAAAGGAAACTTTAACCAGGTGTGAACAGGAAGGCAAGACTTTATCTACCGTTGGGGTCTGTTTTTCCACTCCTACTCGGCCCTACCCCAAGGGCCCGGGGGGGGGAATGCGGTTCCGAAAAACTCAGGCAGCCTTTCAGGGCACACATGGTGAAACCCCCTCTAGAGGCAGAGGAGGGGGTTATAATGGAAGATGCCACCCCCGTGTCAGAGGGGGTCCGCAGCAACAGGGGACAGGGGTCAGTTCTCCGGTCAGTCCTACCAGCGCCCCTGAAAGGGGGCCCAACTGTTTGGCTCTGGAGGCAGGCGGGGGTCGCTTGTCTTTGTACCCAGAAGCCTGGCTAAACATAACATCGGATACTTGGAAACAAACATCATTTTCAGAGGATATTGCATACCATTCTTTACCCCTCCCATTCCTGTCAAAAAAATCCCAGATGTTCCACCCAATCTCAGGGAACAAGCAATCGTATAGGTCCACATATTGCTAGAAAAAAGAGTCATCCAACCAGTCCCAGCAGACCAAATCGGATTCGGAACTTACTCAAGATTCTTTTTGGTACCAAAGAAAACAGGTGACTGGAGACCTATCTTGGACCTCAACAGACTCAACAACTTCTTAAAGAAAGAGAAGTTCAGAATGGTCACGCTTCAGCCCATTCTTCCCTTTTTAGGGAAAGGCGATTGGATGTGCTCCATAGATCTCAAGGATGCGTACTATCACATCAAGATGAATAGATGCTCCAGAGATCATCTGCGCTTCCGGCAGGGAGCCATTCATTACCAGTTTCAAGCCCTGCCCTTTGGTCTCACTTCAGCCCCCAGAGTGTTTACCAAATGTATGGCAGTGGTCACAGCTCACATGAGGCGTCTAGGATTCCAGGTATTTCCATACTTAGATGATTGGCTCCTCACCTCTACCACCAGGCATCAATTGACTCAGGCAACACAATACACCCTGACACTCTGCCAACAATTAGGCATTACGATCAATTCAAAAAAATCTGCCTTATCGCCATCTCAGCATACCGTTTTTATAGGAGCAGAGTTAGACACCTCAACCACCACTTTACGTCTCCCTGTTGAAAGAGTCTCTCTTCTCCACCAAAACGTCAGCTCACTGGTGTCAAAGAACAAAGCTACAGCAGCGGAGATATTAAAAGTACTAGGTTTGATGGCGGCAGCAATCCTGGCTATACCACTCACAAGGATGCATATGCGAATCCTTCAATGGCTCCTCTTCGCTCAGTGGTCTTACAAGAAACTACCAATGCACGACATGATTCTTATCACGGATTCTTGCAGGAGAGACCTTCGGTGGTGGTTAACGTCTCTTCATGTTACAATAGGAAGACCCTTTGTCCCCCCCCCCAGTAGCCACTGTGACCACGGATGCTTCCCTAATGGGGTGGGGGGGATTTTTCAGGGAAAGACTGCCCAAGGCACATGAACAGATCAAGAATCACATCTGCACATCAATGTTCTAGAGCTGAGAGCAGTACTTCTAGTGTTGCAGTACTTTCAGGACTCTCTCCCTCTAGGGACTATTGCAATTCAGACCAACAACATGTCAGTAGTCTGGTACTTGAACAAGCAGGGCGGAACCAAGTCTTACCCCCTTTGTCGAGAAGCCCTCAGGGTTTGGCAATGGGCTGTGTCATCCCAGCGTTTTCTGTTAGCAACGCACATCCCAGGGAAATCCAACGTCATTAGCGGACAAGCTAAGCAGGGAAATATTACTCCCTCACGAGTGGTCTCTCAAACAACAGGTTGCGGAGTTGATTTTCCGCAAATGGGGCCAGCCTTGCTGCGAACTTTTGCCAGCCACATCAGTTCAAAATGCAGAAGCTACTTTAACTTGATACCACCTCCGGGTCATCTCCCGAGAGATGCACTTTTACACGATTGGTCTCCGGGTCTCCTTTATGCATTTCCACCCTTCCCATTAATACTCAGATTTTTACAGAAAGCAAAATTGCTGGGAAGGAAGGTTATACTCATAGCCCCCTACTGGCGTTTACAGATTTGGTTTCCATTTCTCCACCATCATCTGATGGAGGATCCATGGATCTTGGACCCAGTTCCGGATTTTCTGATGCACCCGTCAGGGGACCTTCATCCTTCTCTGCAGTCCCTGAAACTGACTGCTTGGCTAATCCACTTCCCCTAATTGCCAGGCTTCATTCAGTTTCAGAAGATACAAGACAGATTCTCTTGTCTTCTCACAAGCCATCTACCAGGAAACTATATGGCAGTAAATGGAAAAGGTTCTCAATTTGGGCCAACGTGCAGAACATTGACCCTTTTCAAGCTCCGCTATCTTCGATTTTGGAATTTTTGACAAAAATTTTTAAGGAAGGGGCAGCAGCTGCTACAGTTCAAGTTCAGTTAGCTGCTATCTCAAATTTTCACCTCGGTCTTGATGGCTCAAATATTATGAGCCATAAATTATCCAAAACCTTCCTTAAAGGCGTTCTTCATATGAGACCTCCGATCAAAATTCCCTTTTCTCCCTGGAATTTAAACTTTATGCTGTCTCAACTTATTCTTCCTCCCTTTGAACCAGTTTTTTTCTTGTGCTTTAAAATTCTTATCTTGGAAAACAATTTTTCTTGTGGCATTACGTCTGCCCTCACAGTGTCAGAACTTCAAGCATTATCCATCAGACCACCCTACATGATCTTCCATGCTGATAGAGTATCTCTTAGAACAAACCCCTCATTTTTACCTAAAGTCTGTTCTGAGTCAAATATTAATCAGGTCATTGAACTACCAGTGTTCTTCCCCAACCACTCTAACAAATTGGAATATATGCTGCACAAACTTGATGTTCACAGACAGCTCATATTTTATCTTGACAGAACTAAGGATATAAGGAAATCAGATCAACTTTTTGTATCCTTCTCAGAAGCAAGAAAAGGCAATCCAGTGGCTAAAACAACCTTATCTAAATGGCTATCCGATTGTATATCCTTTGTTTATGAAAATACAAACATGCCTTTAACGCACAAACCAAAAGCTCATTCTACCAGAGCTGTCTCTACCTCTTCTGCTTTTCAAGCTAAATTGCCCCTTGATGATATTTGCACTGCAGCCACTTGGTCTAAGCCTCATACCTTTATCACATATTACAAAGTAGATAAGACTTCTAGGGAAAGGTCTTCCTTTGGTTCTACGGTATTGAAGAACATACTCCCATGAGCCACCCAAGGTTGAGGGTGCTAGGGACGCTACCCATCAGTGAGAATAAACGGCGAGATTTAACAACTTCACATATAGAAGTTATGTACTTACCATAACGTTCCATGTGAGTTGTTTATCTCGCCTTTATTCTCACGTCCCTCCCTCCTTCCCCCTCCTGGCTGACTGTTGACTTAGAGGCTAGTGCCATCCTGGTTATTCAATATTTCTTCTTTCCCTTTGGGAACTGTTCTTTGTAGATATATATAAGAGAGTATGTATAGGTTGTATATATGTATATATATGTTGTGTCTTTCAGCTTTTCTCGGTTAGGGGTCGCCACAGCGGAACTCCGGTCCGCTAATGATTGGCAGTAGATTTTTACGTGCCGAGTTGCCGGCCCTGATGCACAACTTTCAACGAAGGGACGCCCATTCACGCATATCTCCACACAGAAGACGCTCTAGCTGAGAATCGAACAGAACAACATCGTACTGTGAGGCGACAATGCTACCGCAGCACCACCACCGCAGTCTATATATGTATATATATATATATGTATAGACTATTATTCGCAGCAAACAAGATCTGAGGTAATTCCAGCAGTGCATTGTGGGATAATGAGCTGGTCGCGAGCTACTGGCAAACCTTGAGCTTGCTATTGGCCGTGTCGGAGCCGAGGATCGGCTTCAAACCCATCAGTGAGAATAAAGGCAAGATAAACAACTCACATGGAACATTATGGTAAGTACATAACTTCTATTTTTCCTGTATGCTTTTCCACCATTTCCACTGATATCCAAGGTACTTCTGAAGATTCAGAAGGAATCACCCAAAATCTTTGTGGTGACTCCCTTTCTGGCCCAAGTAAAAGTGGTTATTCCTTATTTTGGAAATGACAAGAATCAGTTACCACAAGCTTCCTCACAGAGTAGATCTACTCACACAAATTCAGGGGTGTTTGATACACCCCGACCCATGTCATCTTCAACTGACTGCCTGGATGATAGGATCTTATTTTCCTTTAGGCATCTGTTTTCTGAGGATGTGCAACAGATACTAATGGAGGTAAGAAATCCTGCTACTAAAAATCATATATTATCAAACGGAAAAAGTTTTCTAGTTGGTACCAACAACAACATAACCAGTGCACTTTCAGAGCTAATTGTTCTCTAGGTTTACAATATTTTTGTGAGTTACTTTCTTATGGCCATTTTTACTCATCCATCAAGGTTACTTTTTTGGCAGTTTCAGCATGCAGGCCCATGGATCCTCCTCTTTTAATGCTTTCCCATTTCAAAATGTATTTGACAGAGGTTTTACTTAAGAGCCTCCAAGAAAACAGTAGCCTCTTCTTGGGATCTTAATTTTGTGCTTGCCCTATTTGAACCAGATAATCTGGCCTTGAGGTTCCTAACAAGGAAAACTGTTTTACTGATTGGTTTGACCTCTGCAAGAAGAGTATCTAAGTTGCAAGCTGTTATGGTGAGTCACCCTATCTTAATTTTCCAGAAAGATAGGGTTTATTTGCAAATTAATATGCCTTTTATGCCTAAGTGTTATCTAAGTTTACTTTAAGCCAAACTACTGATTCTACTATTTTCTTTACTGATCGTAAAAATGAGGAAGAAGGGATTCTCCATATCTTGGATGTCCATTCATAAGTCAGGTACTGTAATGATAAAACCAAATCTTTCATGTCTTCAGATTTGCTGTTCTTTTCTTGTAAAGGAAAGAAACAGGGACAACCTGTGTCAGTACAGACTATTTCTAAATGGCCATTACATTTTCATACTCACCACAACATTTTTCCTGGCTGGGTCAAGTTACATTCTACAAGGGCCTTGGCTTCACATCAGTGGCATTTTGAAAGCATTGCATTCTAGAGGTCTTCTAGAAGCTGCATCATGGTCCTCTTTACATCTAGAAGCTGCAACTTGGTCCTTTCTACATACTTTTAGAAAGCACTATAAGCTTGATTCCTCCTCTAGGCCTAGACCAGACATTGGAAGGACCATTCTCCAGTGCTTTTGGACTCTCCCCTCCCCCAAATGTAGTAAGCGAGGGTACTCTACCCATATAGCTAAGGCTACTACTGCAGCAGTGATCTTTGGAGCATAATACAGTCATGTAAGTAAATTTTTACCATAACAGTAGATGTTTGAATGATCACTGCTGCAGTAGCCACTCCCTTCATCCATCCTCCTTATTTTTGGGTATGTTGTTTATGCCAGGGTGTGGTTGTTTATTTTTAGATCTTCCTAGTATTGTCCTTTCAGGGCTTAGCCTCCGTCTTTCTGTTGGCAGGAAACCTCTGAAGGGCTTGGCACCCAAAGTTTTTTACTCAGCCAGTTCAAGTTGCCTAACAGTTTCAGTACTTGGTAGTTGCTCTAAAGCTTTGGAAACAGGCCAGCTATTATACTCTTGGCAGGATATAACCCATATAGCTAATGCTACTGCAGCAGTGATCATTCGAACATCTTCTGTTATGGTAAGTTTACTTACACAACTGTACTTTATCACTTTTTGTGAAAGTATGAGGAATGTTTTTTTCCGCAGTTTCTCTGCTTTAAATACTTTAGCTTATTTTCTAGACATTACTACTTACAGTTTACATTGTCTGTGTATGATGCAGTTGATACTTTTCAAAGGTATGTACAATGCTACTCTGTTGCATTTTCAGAACCTCCCAGATGATGTTAAATAGATTTTAAATTCTCCTCTGTACAGATTTTATTTTTTTTTCCTCTCTGCTGCAGAGGTGATCAAAACTGTGATGAGTGTATAAGCTAAAACTTGGCTTTCCAAACCTTAAGAGATTATCTCTTAAGGTTTGGAACGCCACAGCATAACCCATTATCTATTTGTATCTTATATTCTAGATTTTGATGGCAATTATAATGAAGCTGGAGTAATTTTTCTTCCTTTTCCTTCTCTTTCCTACGTCAAAAAATTCCTTCCATCCTACTCTTTGTAATTATATTTCATTTTCTTTTGAATGGAGGTGTGTTTCTTATAACATCACTACTTGTGCAATGCTTTTCATGATACAAGTTAGGATATTCTCTGCATCTCTCATGTCAGTTGCACCGTATGCATCCTTGTCCGCTTACAATTTCTACACCCCATCTGTCCTGGACAACACAAACAACACCATCTAAGTATACCTATCCATGTGTGAGCAGTAACCTATATATGAGTGTGTGTGTGTGTGTGTGTGTGTGTGTGTGTGTGTGTGTGTGTGTGTGTGTGTGTGTGTGTGTGTATATATATATATATATATATATTATATATATGAATATGTATATATATATATATATATATATATATATATAATATATATATATATATAGTGTGTATACGTATACTCTTGCATGTATATTTGCTTGAATGTATAAATGGAAAACTTATATATTCTTATTCAGTTGTGAAATATCTTGCAATGCTCTGCCAGGTTCTTATCTACTCTCATTGTATATTCTGTACACTTGTATTTTTAACCAAAAGAGGGAATATCCTCTTATTGTATACTAACAGCTGTAAAATCTGCCATCTGTATGCTACTGTTCTGTAATGTCTCTCTTGTAAATTTTTCTTCTCTCTAAACTTATATAGTTTTTCTCCCCAGGAATTCGCTGAAAATGGACACTTGTCAGTCGGACTATCCTGGCAAACAAATGTTAAATAAATAAATAATAATTTCTATCTTATGTCTACGTGTTACTATTTTCCGCTGTTATCTGTTTATTTTCTTCTCAATTTCTTATTCTTATTCTTATTTCTGTTCTTGCCCATCTTAGTCCTGCTTTGGTTTGAAATATCTACCTTTTTTGAAATATTCCCTTCCACACCATGTATGTCTGCATTAAGTTTACTTGGTTGCTTAACTAAATACAAAGATGTTCATCATATTGATCACTGTTGCAGTAGCCTTAGCTGTATGGGTTATATCCTACAAAGGATATAACAGCAGGCCAGCTTCCAAAGCTTCAGGACACCTTCCATATGTTCAAAATCTCAAATAGCATGAGCTGAGCTGACTAAAAGATAAGATGTTAAGTTGTCTATCTCGCCTTCATTCTTGCTGGATGGGTTCGGAGCCGATCCTCGGCTCCAACTCGGCCACTCTAAAAGCTTGAGAGCTAGTTCCACCGGCTTGAGGCTCCCCTATATCCCACAATGCTAGGCGGTAACTCCTCAGATCTCGTTTGCCGCTACAGTGATCGAGGTGCTTTTTCAACCGGCTCATCAGGTTAGTTGTAATATTGAGTTGTATCTTAGATAGAACCCCTTTTAAGTTAGCTTTCCTCATAGTTTTCAAAGTTAAGTAGTTTACTCCCCTTTATAGTCAAGTTTCTCCAGTTTTTTTTCCTAAATTTGCTAATTTTATTCCCTTGGGCTTTATTCCTCCCTACCTTAGTAGTTGGAGTGGCTGTGTTTTGTAGGGTCTTAATTTTTAAGTTAATTACTAATTTTTAATTTTAAAAAAATATTACAAGTGTAATCGGTGTGTGTGTGTTTGTGGTTACACTTTGACTTTTTCTTGGACATGTCCAAAGAATTGAAGGTCTCAGGCTTCAAGAAGTGTGACTCGTGCTGTCAGAAGATGTCTCTGACAGACGGTCACACTTCTTGTGTATACTGCCTGGGGCCTTTGCACCTGCAGGACTCATGTGCTGTTTTCCATGGCTTCAGCCCTAGAGTCCTGCAGGAGCGCAAAAATAAACTCATTTTAAGGGGCTTATTGAAGCCTGAGGGTCCCTCGACTCAATCCTCGGGGAAACCCTCTAAGCTCCAGACCTTCGGCTCCAGTCTCTGAGCCATCTTCTGGGGTCCAAAGGCTGTTGAACATCGGCTCCGCCGGAGCCGATGAATCTCAACGCATGCCCCTACTATTTCCCTCCGCGAGCCGAGAAGACATAACTGAGTCGGCTCCGATCAAATTGTCAGAACCGACATCCAGAAAAGGTCCCGATCTCCATCTATCGGCTCCGCTCATTCGGCTCCAGCATCACCTTTGCTGTCTGAACGAGCCATAGATCTCACTCTAGGTCTTCCAGACTATCGGATCATGACCTTCAGAGAGTAGTGAGTCGACTTCTTAAGTCCGAGGCACTGGCCCAGATGCTTCAAAGTCCGACTCAACAGTCAAGAACTATTCCCATTACTCAAAATGTTCCTCCTCTGACTCTTCTGAGTTCGAGCCAGGGCGGCTCGACGAGACTGTGGTGGCGTCGAACCCGATACCTTTGTCTCGGTGCTGTCGTCTGCTCCGATGTCTTCCTTGGAAGAATCTCGGGCGCCAGACTTCCTCGCGGCCCGAGGCGAGTGGCATCGACCCATGTCCCCACCCGCCTCCTCGGTGCTTTGGCGCTGGTGAGTTCGCTCTGACATCGGCCTCGAGCCATCACTGTCGGTGCCGGGGAGGTCTTCAGCTTGAGCGGAGAGACCTCTGCCTCAGGGGTGCCTCGAGGTCATGAAGAGCATGTTAGAACCAGGTTCAACTCCACAGTCGGCTCCTTCGCCCCTCCCTCCACGGTGCCTCCGTGATTTCAACTCACTCTCTCATCCCCCGTATAGAGCCAGCTATTCAAGTTTCTCCAGTGGGGATCTCCTCCTCTTCGAGGCCTCTCCTGACCGGCAGGAGAGCCCCTAGAAAGGCAGTGCAAGAGGAAGCACATTGACTCCTGAGTCTGTCACCTACCTCTGACACTGATTTAGAGGATTCTGAAGGTTCCCTCGCCCTCTGAAGATGTCTCCTTTGCAGACATCCTCAAATCTTAAAACAGAGGGGAATTGGCCAGCCCTCAACCTTTCAGCGGATGAATCGTGTATGTAGTTGGCTCTCACCCGCTCTCCTGGGTGTCTTCCACCTTGACCCCCCTTATGCAAATGGTGGCAAAGAAGGCCTGGGCGGCTCCTGTCTCAGTTGAACCCACCCCCAGGAGACCATCAAAATTTATCACTGCCCCCAAGGACAAGGAATTTTTAACCAAAGGCATCTCTGTTGATGCTATGGTGGTGGCTGTGGCCACCAAGAAGGAGTTAGCTGATCCTTCGGTGCCTGTTCATCCTCCTAACAAGGAGTCTAGGTCGATGGACAGGTACGGGAAGCGGATGTTCTCATCACCTTTACTATGCGCCGCTGAATTACCTGTGTCATTTCACTCGTCTTCAGAGGGATTTGCTCAAGGAAGCGAAATGTTAAAGGACCCAACAGCTGCGGTTTTCAGGATAGGATGAACTCTCAGCTGGCGACCCTTAATTATAACTAACTCCTCCATGCCTCCTTTCATATGCGGGATGGAGCAAGAGCGGCAGGTACAGGTGTAGCCTTGCGGCCGCACGCCTGGATGCGGCTATGTAACTGCGGACCCTTTCAAGGCGTCCTTCACTAATTCCCCTTTGATGGATCATCCCTTTTGGTCTTGGTGTGAAGGAAACCCTGACTAGGTGCGAGACTGATGGCAAAACTCTCTCTGCCGGAGTCCTTTTCTACTCCTTCTAGGCCTTACCCCAAAGGCCAGAAAGGGGGAAAGATGTGGTTCCGCAAACAATCTCAGGGAGATTTTCCTGACGACAGAGAGTCAATTCCCCAGAGAGGCAGAGGGGAACAATAATGGTAGATGCCGTCCCTAGAGGCAGAGGAGGCCCGCAGAATCAGGGGCAGTCGAGAATCCTTTTCCGACAAGCCCTTTCAGCATCCCTGAGGTGTTGCCTGACTGTCCACCTTCGAGGCAGTCGGGAAGAAGATTATCGCTGTACCCAGAAGCCTGGCTATCCCTAACTCAAGACAAGTGGGTACAGTCTATCATTTCAAGGCTACAGAATCCCATTCCTTCTCATTCAAGCAATCCAAAAATCCCTTCCAGACGCTCCACCCAGTCAAAGGGAGCAAGCAGCATTAGAAATTTCAAAGCTGCTTGCAAAAGAGCCATTCAACCAGTTCCAGCAGACCAAACAGGATCCGGAATCTACTCCAAATTCTTTTGGTTCCAAAGAAAACAGGGACTGGAGACCATTTTGGATCTCAGCAACTTGAACAAGTTTGTCAAGAAAACAAAGTTCGGATGGTCACTCTGCAGTCCATTCTACCCTTTTGGGTGGGACAACTGGATGTGCTCGATAGATCTCCAGGATGCACTATCACATCAGAATGAGTCGGCGCTCCAGGAGATTCCTCCGCTTCAGGCTGGGAACCAGTCATTTCAATTCAGAGCCCTGCCCTTTGGTCTCACTACAGCCCCAGTGTTTATCAAATGCATGGCAGTGGTCGCCTCTCATCTGAGACGACAAGGATTCCAGGTGTTTCCTTATTTAGATGACTGGCTCCTTACAGCCCCCACCAAGCATCTTTTGCTTCTTGCCAGAGACTACACCTTTCACACGTCAGACACTAGGCATTTCAATAAATTACGACAAGTCTGTCTTGTCGCCTTGTCGTGTTATTACCTTTATAGGCGCAAATCTAGACACAGTCAACATATCAGCCAGACTCACAGAGCAGAGAATAGCAGACATACACAGACAGGTCTCTCTTGTATTGCAGAGCAACAAAGTCAAAGCCAGATTGATCCTGAAGGTTTTAGGGATTATGGCGGCGGCCATCCCTCTTCTACCATTAGCTCGCTTCCATATGAGAATTTTACAATGGATGCTCTTCACACAATGGTCTTTCCAACGACTTCCAATGTCCCATCCTATTCGGATAACTCAATCGCCAAGAATCATCTCTCTTGGTGGATCACATCTCCCCAGCTCCACCTAGGGAGACCTTTTGTCCCTTCCTCGGTTGCTGCAGTGACAACGGACCTCCCCTGATCAGGTGGGGGCATTACCAGGCAGGAGGGTCCCAAGGCATGTGGCAACCTTTCGAGTGCCACTTGCACATAAATGTCCTAGAGATGAGAGCAGTGCTTCTAGCGTTGCAAGCCTTACAAGACTCTCTTCCCATGGGAACTATAGCAATTCAGACAGACAATATGTCTGTAGTGTGGTACATCAACAAACAAGGCGGAACCAGATCTTACCCCTATGTCGAGAGGCACTCAGACTGTGGCAATGGGCAATTTCTTCAGCAGTTTCTGTTAGCAACGCACATTCCCGGAAGTCCAATGTGATTGCAGACAAATTGAGCAGAGCTATTCTCATGCCTCATGAGTGGTCTCTAAAAATTCAGTGTTGGAGAAAGTTTTCAAAGTGGGGTCGGCCTTGCTGCTACTCCCCCAAAACAGCAAACAGCAAGCGACGATTTCTTCACCCTCTTTCCCCAACCAGGCCACCCCAGCAGAGACGCTCTAGTGCACGATTGGCCCTGGGACTTCTGTATGCTTTTTCCTCCCTTCCCACTGATATCTCAGCTAATACAGAAAGCCATCGCTCAGAAAGCTTCCATGATCCTTATTGCCCCTTACTGGCCTCGACAGGTTTGGTTCCCGTTCTCCACCGTTATCTGTTGGAGCAACCTTGGCATCTGGACCCAGTTCCAGACCTCTTGACCCATCAATCGGGTCAGTTGCACCACCCTCCCTTCTCTGAACCTCTGAACCTCACAGCGTGGTTCCTCCAATTCCAACTCTAGCCAGGCTTCCTCTGATATCTCGCTTCAGTTAGAGATATTTTGATAGCCTCTCATAAATCTTCCACTCGGAAGATTTATCATAGCAAGTGGAAACGTTTTCCTATTGGGCAGTCAAAGAATATAGATCCTTTCACTGCTTCCATTCAATCAGTTCTAGACTTTCTAGCTGAACTTTTCCACTCAGGTTCGTCCCGTCTACCATCAAAGTTCAGTTGGCAGCAATATCGAACTTTCATGTTGGAGTCTCAGAGTCCTCCATTATGTCTCACAAACTCTGCAAAGCCTTTTGAAAGGGAGTTTTCTCCTCAAACCACCAATCAGGGATCCTCCTCCTCAATGGGATCTCAACTTGGCTCTGGCGTAATTCTTTTTCCCCCTTTGAACCTGCGGCTTCATGTTCAATAAAGTTACTATCTTGGAAAACACTCTTTTTAGTAGCTATCACTTCAGCTAGAAGAGTCTCTGAACTCCATGCTCTGTGTAGTCGACCCCTTATCTTGTGTTTCATAAGGATAGGGTGTCCTTACGCACTAACCCGTCCTTTTTGCCCAAGGTAGCTTCACTGGCAAATTTGAATCAAACCATTGAACTTCCTGTGTTCTCCCTAATTATTCCAATAGGTCAGAACAAAAGTTACACTTTTAGATGTTCATCACCAACTTAGGTACTATTTAGACAGGACCAAACAATTCAGGAAGTCTGATCAACTGTTTGTTTCTTATGCAGAAGGTAGAATGGGCCTTCAATTTCTAAAGTATCTCTCTCTAGATGGCTTCCAATTTCTACCCTATCTCTAGATGGCTTACTTCGTTGATTACCCTTGTGTATGAGATCAGACATCAACAATTGCCATCCAAACCCAGGGCTTATTCAACTAGAGCTTTAGCACTTCTATAGCTTTCCAAGATAGGCTGCCTATTGATTCGATTTGTTCTGCAGCTACTTGGGCTTCTCCCCATACCTTCATTTCTCATTATAAGTTGGACTTGGCCTCTAGAGACCGAGCCAACTTTGGTTCCACTGTACTCAAGAGTCTGTTCCGATAGGCCACCGGGATAAGGTGCTAGGGACGGTCCCATCCAGCAAGAATGAAGGCGAGATAAACAACTTAACATTTAGAAGTTATGTACCTACCATAACGTTCCATGTTAGTTGTCTTCTTCTTGCCTTCTTTCTTGCATCCCACCCTCCTTCCCCCTAGCCTGGACAGACCTAGAGGAGTTTTCTTTTGTTCCTTTTATGGAATTTCCTTGCTGGGCTTAGCTTTCAAACGAGATCTGAGGAGTTACCGCCTAGCATTGTGGGATATAGGGGAGCCTCGAGCCGGTGGAACTAGCTCTCGAGCTTTTAGAGTGGCCGAGTCGGAGCCGAGGATCGGCTCTGAACCCATCCAGCAAGAAAGAAGGCGAGAAGAAGACAACTAACATGGAACGTTATGGTAGGTACATAACTTCTAATTTGGCCACGAAGCCCTTCACTGCTTTCCCGCAGCCAAAGAGTGCACTCCTCTGAGGCTTATTATGATCGACAGTCTGCTTGTGCTTTCCTTAGCTGGGCAGTTAAGTTCCCTTTGGAAAATAACTTCCACTTGCTTATTTCTTACTTATGTTTTATTACTTTCCTCTGCAGAAAAGTTATTGTAAAGCTAATAGAGATGATGTATCGAATAGTAACTTTTACTATTCGGCCAAATACGAATATTCGGCTCTGCCAAGTGGCAGAATATGAATACAACTAATTTAGTAGCGCAGACTGGTATGACCTAACTAAACCAAACTAACAGTGAACTGCATTAGTAAACTATGTATTGCACGATACATCCAAAAACATAAGTTCACTGAAAAAAAAAATTAAAATCTGAATAACTAGATGCATTCTGTTATTTATTTAGCTGTTAGGCAGTTCTCAAAAGTAAGTTACTGAACTTTATTCATTACTCTTAGCGTTAATTTAACTATTAATGCTAAATGCTAATAAAACTACTCAATTTCTCTTTAGTCAGGAACACAGTTTCATGTTCCACTTCAGGAACATCAACTGTTCAGCTATGCTGAACAGCCTTTCACTTGCCATGCTTGGTGGGGCACTGAGATAAATTCTTGCAGCTGCAGACAGCAAAGGAAGCCTGTCTCGATGAGATTGCCACTAAGAAACTGGGTCTTCGGTTTGTTTGATACAGTCCTTGTTGACATAAATTGCAAACTGCTGTTCAAATGGTTTAGTAGTACGCTGCTTGGCATTAGATGAGTCATGCAAACAGTTCCCAGTATGACCAAAATCCATCCACCATTTTCATTTTTTTGCAGCCTGTGTTGGTTTTTCTTCATTTACATTGCTATTAGAATCTGCTACCTTCACAGTTTCCACTGGTGTCATTGCCTCCACAGCCTGTCGAGTGAAGTGTTTTGCTTCAACAGTTTCAATCTCTGTTTCAAAGTACTGTAATCTGAATTGAGGGTCCAAAACAGTTGAAACAATGTACAGAGATTTTTATGTGCACTACTGAAATGTTCTTCAGGAGACTTTAATATTTCTTTCACCATTTGCTTGAGACCAGCAGTTGACGTTAAGTTTGATAGGTAATGTTTCAGTGCCTTAACACAACAGAGATGCAGGCACTGTCACTAGATATATCACGTGTCATTTCTTCAAATGGTTGCAGAACTGATACAATGTTCTGCTTTAATTCCCACTGAGATGGAGTGATTGCAGACAAATGTTTGGTTGATTGCTCCTCACTCATGTACAGGACAATGCCACACTTCTGCTCCAGCAGCCTCTTAAACATATAAAATGTTGAATTCCACCTTGTGACAACATCTTGAAGCAGTTTATGATATGGCAATTTCAACTGCTGCTGTATCTGGACAGGTCTGGCCATGGCACTAGTGTAATGTATGAAGAACCCAACAATCTTCTTGGCAACAGAAATAAGATTGCTTACTGAATTCTCCATAAACAGAGAATCATCGATGCATAGTTGTAAACTATGGGCATAACAACCAACACCTACAAGTTTAGCATCAGTCATAGCCTTTGCCATGTTTTTTGCATTGTCTCTGAGCCAAGCATGGACTTGCTCTTTATGTATACCCCAGTGCTCTAACATCTCTGAAAGTGTGCCTGCCAGTATGTCAGCAATATGTCTACTTGTAACACTTTCAAAGTGCAGTACAACAAATTTGCGTCAGAAGACATTTTCATAGTGCAGTACAACAAATTTGCAGCATAAGTTTTCATCCAACCAATGTCCTGTT